>NC_133778.1:60689703-60951812 GCF_003597395.2 Chelonoidis abingdonii
GAGTATACAAATTCCCGCCCCTGACTTTAAACAATCCAGTTCTCTGATTGGTCCTCTGGTCAGGTGTTTGGTTCTCCTTTCCAGGTAAAAGAAACGTAACCCTTACCTTACCTATCTACTTATGACAAATGCAAGGCTATGACTCCAGAGGTAATATATGTATGTTTTCCATCCACACTAATCAGCATATTTATGACTTATTTTCACTTAAGGGAAACAAACAAAAATAAAGTCTCCATAAGTCTGACTCTCTCCTAACATACTGCATCAACTCTGTCTCAGAAAACAACTTCCTGCAAACAGCAAACTCTGAAATATTTAAAGATGCAGTATACAGAGAAAAATCATCAGAATTACACAGCCTTCTAGCCCACAACGAACATGCTTTTTGGTTGGATATGTTCCTTCATTGGACATTACATTTTTGGGTACTTGAAGGGGTATATTTTATTTAATTGTTTGCATCGATATACAATGCAAACTATACAATACATCTTATAGTAATTATACTTTCTGAATTATGCACCAAATCTTTTAAGTCAATGAGACTTTTTCTAGTAACACATTTAGGAAAGTTCCAACTTCTACATCATTTGAGGCAGTTTCTGGAATCCAACACTTAACAAGACAAATAGGAAGTAAAACATCCCCTACTCCCTAACTCCAAATAGTTCTCCTCCACAAAGATGAGAAAATGTTTTTTGTGCCAGAGAGCTATATGGGGGAAAGAGAATATTACCCTTCCTCTGAAACCACGTGATTCATTCATACTCCATCTTTTTCCTGAAAAAACATCAGAAATCTTTTATTCTGATGGGACAAACAAGCTCAGATAAAACTCTCCTTTGTTCCTTATGCTCTAATTGACAAGAAATTGCTTGTACCACTGGATTATGACACTATTAAGAATGTCACTTTCAGATGAATGGAGAGTAAGAGACAGACAAGCTACATAGAGACGGATGAAAAAGAGAAAAAAATTACAAAAGATGAATTTCTACAGACTTTTCTCCTAATTACCAGATACTGTATTCTAAACATAACATCCACCTCCTCCTCTTACAGCAGTTCAACTTTGTAAACTTTTCTAAATCAACCATGTTGGGTTTAAAAACATTTTTCACAGATTATGCCCTCTGATGTATGTTTATTTGGAGCGTTGCATTCCATTAGAAATGATTGTATTGTACTGTCCAGGTGTGCTCCCCTCTCCTTTTCTTAGGTACCCTGGAAGGCAATATTAGCTGCAACAGAGTGAAGTCAGAAGTAGGATCTGAGCTGCAGTCTGATTACTTCTGAATTCCCTGGCCAACCATGTCATTCAAACAGAAAGAAAGAGCATGGGAGGAAACCAAACAGGAGAAGGAAATTGCAGCTTCCCGTGTTTATCTGAAGGATAAAGGCATCCCATGGGAACCAGCACATGAAAATGAAAGCTATATAAAGGATGCCCTTAATAGGCCTAGTAAAGCTTCTAGAAAAAAAAAGGATGATAAGTAATGAATGCTAGGGACAAGTGAAACTTGCTAGATCCAGCCCTTGTTGAACTGAGTACACTGTTCACTCAATGCTGAGATCTGCAAATTCCTATCCATGACCCAGTTTGAAGTTCAGCAGAGATATTTAGCCAGAGTACACCTCTCCCATTGTAGAAGCTGTGCTTACACTGATTATCAAGGAAATAGAAAACACAGCACACCTCTTCAGCATGCATTCTGAGATATATCATTAGTTCAAAACAGGATCATTTCTGCCGTCTTTACACCAGCATTGAGTTAGAATATCTGCAGTTTGGATGTTAAAGCAAAAGTTTCTCTTTTCTATTTTTTTCATTTTCCAATTGCCCAGATGAGGCTATTGATATGAAGGGAGGTTGCTTTCTGCCTGTTAAGAAAAGCAAAACAAAATAATAAGAATCCAATCCCTGCTTGAGAAGAAAGAGAAATAAATTAGATCAGAATAACTACACTTTATACCCACTTTGCATGTGTACACGTCTACACAAGATGCAAGGCAGTGGAGAGTCATGCTAGAGATCAGCAAGTCAAGGCTGAAATTTCACCTTAGTTATATGAATGCCATATATATGATTGGAACAAATGGGGGTGAAGGGGAAGTGTTCCACATGCTGCCAATTTATAAATTGATGATCTGATTGTGCTCAAATTACCATAACAACAACTGCCCCTTTTCTGAGAGTGACTAAGCATGGAACATACAGTCCCAATGGAATTTGGAAAAGTTATGAAAGAAAACGATGGGATGGGCATGGGGGGAGGAGTAGTGAGTGAGCTAGAATGGAAGTTGGAGTTCAATATAAGTATAGCACATTTTCTTCATATGTGCTATTATATATAAACAGAATATATATATTTTTTCATAGCACAGAAGTCTCATACATACAACAACCTACATGCACTGGCACTGGCAGTATAACCCAAGTCTTCATATTAGGTTTTCAAGGACAAGTAGGTAAGTACTGAACAAATTCCTTTGATCTCAACAAGGCTTTTAAATTGTAGATGAGAGATGTACCCTTGACTGGTACTTACATTTTCAAATATTTGCAGGTAATCCATATGTAGTTTCAAGGATGCAGGCCTGCATAAGCAAGTGATTTGCATTTCAAGTGGCCATCCTTTAATTTGTTAGTGTAATCAGATAAATCTTATAAATTACTGCAGATGTCTATTATTAGTATATTTGAGTTAGTAAGTCAGTACTGGGTCCTCTAGTGCATCTGTACCAACAAAATGTGTGACATGCAATCAGAGGCTTTGAGAGAAATTCAACCCAGTACGGAGACCCTAAACAAGGCCTTCTGTGCCACTCAGTATTGTGTTAAGGATTTAAGTAGGACATAAGAGGTGCAGAGGTCCCTCTGCCCTGGGCTGAGTGAGAGTTACCTGGACGTTGTCATATTTGTAAGAAAAACACAAATAATTGTTTTTGTAATAATCCAGTGATGACATTTATTTTTACAGGAATTCTTGAATGACCACTGAGAACCCTGAAATGCCTGATTTGCAAAGGAACTGCCCCCAGAAATCTAAGAAAAGATGAATGAATTAAGGCTCATTACTGAATTTATATTCAATAGTGTTTATTGATTTTATAGTTTAGGGAACTTTGCTTAGTATCAAAGTTTTACACACTGACAGTTTAATTTTTACACAAATTCATTCTTTGTTTTTTTCCTCTGGTGATGTGCTCTGACACATGAATGTGGTGGTAGCAGAGGATGGTTTGATAAGCCTCTTCCATCTCTACAGTCTATGATTCTCTCTCTAGATATGAATGCCCTCACAACCCCCACCAGCTCCACTTGTGATTGCAAATGCTGGTAACAAATGGCAGGCATACCCCCTCAGTAAAAGCACTAGATATAATCCTCTAGTATTTCCCTCAACCTGCTGGCATAACCTCAGTCTTGTTTGGCTTGATCTTCACCCAGTTAGTTCTCATCAGTGCTCCATCTTTGTCCAAACATTAGGCCAAGTATGCAACGCTAGCTGGTTGGATGAGACAGAGCTCAGTGCTATGCTGAGTGTTAAGGGAGCTCTAATCTATTTCCCACTAGGTCTTGGGTGGGAGGGATAGCTCAGTGGTTTGAGCACCGGCCTGCTAAACCCAGCGTTGTAAATTCAATCCTTGAGGGGGCCATTTAGGGATCTGGGGAAAAAATCTGTCTGAGGATTGGTCCTGCTTTGAGCAGGGGGTTAGACTAGATGACCTCCTGAGGTCCCTTCTAATCCTGACATTCTATGTTTGACTCTCTCTCTATTTCCAGATTCTCCTCCAGTGTAAGTGCTACAAAATGGAGCTGGAAAATATATACATCCAACACAAAGTACTTTGCCCTGTGTTTCAAAGATATTTATGTGATATATGTAAGAAGATCTTTATAACACCAACCTCCTTGCTAACTGCTGGAAAAACCATAACTCAAGCATGACTTCTTATAACTCATTGCAGTAATTATATTTACAATCCTTAATTTTCAAAAAATCAACTCTCTCACATTCAAAGTACTTTATAAATCATTTTCAATCCTTCTGTCTTTGTATAAGTTTGATCAATTACATAAATAATTCAATAAATACAATAAATTATTTAGTTTTTTAAAAAATGTAGTGTAATTATACCCTCCCCACAAAGCAACCTTGAGTTCATGGAGAGGCCCAAGCATGTCAGTATGAGATATGACATCCTCCCTTCTGCAGATGCACCCCCCTTCCTAGATGCCAATGTTAGCTTTTAGAAACACAATGGGGCACACTGAAAACAATTTCTATTGCCGTGCATTTTTCAATGTCTTTTTGCTTTAACCCCCAGGAAAGTACCTGTTGGACTACCAGAAGACCTACCTCATTCCTATGGACCCCAAATCAGAACATCTGTATTTTATAATTATATGCTTTATACATTGTTTAAAGGAAAACTCCTGTGTACTAACAGTATGTTGTATGTTAATATGTTAACCTGAAACCATGGGAGGAGCCGTTATGTAATCTTTTAGACTATTGGCTTATTGTGTTTATCTTGTCTTGCTGCTAGACCTATCTGGGGGCTCGGGACCTTCCACCCCATCGCTTCCCTCCGCCCACAAATAACCTATATAATTTATTGTAATCAATTGCTTGGCAGTGTCTCTGAACCTAATAAGCAAAATTACACTCCGCCACCGCTGTGCGTAATAACCCATGTGCTTGACTCCACATGGTGTCCATTTTGTTCCTTCACAGCAGCATGTCCCCACTTCAGTTCCTATATGTAGTGGCAGCCAGAGGGCTCCACACATTGTCCCCGCCCCAAGCACCAGCTCTGCAGTTCCCATTAGCTGGGAATCGTGGCCAATGGAAGCTGCGGGGTGGCGTCTGTGGATGGGGCAGCATGAAGAACTGTCTGGCCTGGCCTCCACTTAGGAGCTGGAGTGGGAACATGCTGCTGTTTCTGGGAGCTGCCTGAGGTAAGCGCTGCTCGGAGCCCGCACACACACCCTGGGCCCCAACCCCCTGCCCCAGCCCTGATCCCCCTCCTGCCCTCTAAACCCCTCAGTCTCATCCTGGAACCCCCTTCTGCACCCCAAATCCCTCATCCCCAGCCCCAAACCAGAGCCCGCACCCCCAGCTGGAGCCCTCATTTCCCCTGCACCACAACCCTCTGCCTCATCTTGGAGCCCCCTCCCACACCCTGAACCCCTCATTCCTGGCCCCACCCTGGAACCTGCAGCCCCAGCCCAGATCCTACCCCCTCACCCCCCTGCTCAACCCAGAGCCCCCCCCACACCCTGAATGCCTAATTTCTGGCCCCAACACAGAGTCTGCACCCCCAGCTGGAGCCCTCACCCCCTCCTGCACCCCAACTGCCTGCCCCAGCCTGGTGAAAATTAGTGAGTGAGGGTGGGGAGAGTGAGCGAGAGAGGGAGGGAGGATGGAGTGAGTCTTGGATGGGGCCTCAGAGAAGGGACAAGGGTGGGGCGGGGTCTCGGAGGAGGAGCACGGCAGGGGTTGGGGCAAGTGTGTTTGGTTTTGTGTGAGTAGAAGTTGGCAACCCTAGCCTCAACACTGGTTTTGAGGCCTAGCGCAGCTGGACCAAGAAGTCCCTCTTCCAAGAAGGAGTGCTAGATAGGGAGTCTGTATCCTGGGAGAAAGCCTAGGAGGCCAGAGATAGGGCCTAGTTGCTCCTCAGTGGACTTAGAAGCATGCAGGATCCAGTATTTGGATCCAAGCATAATAGCTAGGTGCATGTCTAATGGGGTCCTTGACCAGGGCTATAACAGCATGCTTGGCAGCAACCTGGTAATCCAAACCCAATTATGCATTTTAAAAATACTTTACATAACGATTTCTTAAAAGCACTGAAGGCTACTTAAGGTCATGTGTTTTCCCTATATGATGATTTGTCAACTACATGTATCCAAACCCCAATTCCTTAGGAACTGGTTCCATGGGTTGAGTGATAGAGTTAAAAGTGGTAAGAAACATTATTTATTCCAAGTATGTGAAGTTAGATCAGTTCATAGGGGTTTGAAAATATCATTTATTTACTGAATCCCTTTCACACCGAGCACTGCTTACCGCCTATGTACATACAACTTTTCCCATTGGCTACATATTATTAGCTTTCAGAGCTGTAGAACCATTTCAACTTTATATATTGTACGTGAAATACTGCAGATTGCTCTCTTTTTCAGTGTGCTGGCAAAGAAATGTGGCTTAGTCATGAGAAGACATTTTATTTTATTCCAGAATTCCTCTCTAGCATGGAATGAAATCTTTATATACTGTGTTTTGATAGTATTTAGGTACAGTGATTTACAGCACTTCTTTATTAGTCTTCTTTGCAACTTGGGATTCTTTTCCAAAATATTTTCCCCCTTGTTACTTTTACCTTTTACTGACTGAGAGGTGTTGTGCAATGCCCTGCTTTTAAATACCCCCATTTTACTGTACTGTTAAATACGTTATAACACAAGTTAACAGTAGATGGCAGCATAGAGCTGCTTAGCTAGTAAGTATTGTAATACTGTCTATGCTGTGTGCAAAACAGACCTAAGGAGGAAAAATAACTTCAGAGGCATCAAGAGAATTGTATGTTTAAACCCACACCCATCTCTGTTCTCCAACAGAACAGCACTACAAGTGATGACAGAGCTTACTATAATATTTCAGGGGGCCACTAGGATTTTTTAAATGAATTATGGAAAATGAAGGGGGTCTGAACAAAACCTATTGGTCCAAATGCCCCTGAAGTTTGGGGAACTTTCAGATCCAAACCCTATCTTTGCAACTGAGTCTCATCTCTACAATTAATAAGTCAGCTAGTCCATTTCCCCACCACTTCCGAGTTCTTAACTACATTGTATATTTTCCTGGTCAGCCAACATACATGCTGGAACTAGGGATGCTGGGGGTGCTGTCACACCCCCTGGCTTGAAGCAGTTTCCATTATATACAAGGTTTACAGTTTGGTTCAATGGCTGTCAGCACTCCCACTATAAAAACTGTTCCAGAACTCTTGTACAATATCCCAATCAATTTTTAGAGATTCCTCCCTATTTCTAAGGCTAAAAACTGGTATTTTTGGTTGCTCCTATCAACGTTTCCATGGTTGTAGATCAGTGGTTCTCAACCAGGGATACACTTACCTCTGTGAGTACGCAGAGGTCTTCCAGGGGATACATCAACTCACTAGTTTTACAACAGGCTACATAGAAAGCACTAGCGAAGCCTACAAGCTAAAATTTCATTCAGACGATGACTTGTTTTTACTGCTCTCTATACTATACACTGAAATGTAAGTACGATATTTATCTTCCAATTGATTTATTTGATAATCGTATAGTAAAAATGAGAAAGTAAGCAATTTTTCAGTAATAGTGTGGCTGTGACACTTTCGTATTTTTACATCTGATTTTGTAAGCAAGTAGTTTTTAAATGAGATGAAACTTGGGGGTACGCAAGACAAATCTGACTCCTAAAAGGGATAAAGTAGTCTGGAAAGGTTGAGAGCCACTGTTGTAGCCCATATACATTGCAAAGGCCAAGACACTGGAATTTTTCTATTCCCTCTTCTAACTGGTATAAATGTGATAGTCATTTGATTTCATCTAAGCTATCAAAAGAATAAGTAGAGGCTAAAATTTGAAGTCACTCCAATTCCCATAGTCCCCTGCTCTTTCAAAATAAAATAGGGCAGAAATGAAGTCAACATGGGCATTTTCAAATCTCACACAACGATCAATAGCTTGGGAATATCGATAAGGCAGCTGTAATAAATACCAAGGCCAACGTTACAAAATACTCAAGAATGCCTCATGGGTGTGCAGGGTTTATTGAACGATGAGGGGGGCTCTTTAGAGTAATGAAATTTTAGGAATTTCTATACGTAAGTTTTGATCTTGTACAGATGTCAGTCTTCCTGCTAAAATCTCTCCTGGGTTTATTTATCAAATATTTTCAGCCCTTCTCCTACAGCTCCTCCTATTCCAGTATAAAAGATGGCTAAATTGTTTAATTTGTGGCCATATGGTATTAAGAGGCTAAAAGGTGTGTGTGACAAGTAGCTGTATAACAATGCAGAAATCAATGGACAAGTTCCACAGTCTCTATGTCATGTTGATACTGGGGTTGAAAATATTGCTGGAAAGCAGTAAATATGTCCAGTAGCCCAGTTCAAAACAGATGTTTAGAGAACCAAGTATCTAATGTTGATTGTTGATAAGGGAATTTTATGCCTCAAAGAGCCTCTCCATCACTGTATGTCTAGTTCCCTCAGTCTGCACCTTCAAGAAGTGGGTAAAATTGTGCCTTTTCCATTAAGCAAATGGAAACTGATTTTTCTTCATCAGTGCCTCCCTACTAAAGACCTCAGTGGTAGGAACCAGCTGTATAGTGTTCCTGGCAGAGTCCAGCTGTGAGCCTAAAAACCTCTGAATGCCAACTGGCAAAGTGTTCTCTCCTATCAGGCCTGACAAACTCACTACACCTAACACACTGCTTTCATAGCATTTATCCCAAAAGGGTCATGTAAGGTGTCTAATAAAAGCTTATGTCATATTACTCCTGGGGAGATTCTGCGTGACTGCACGCCTGCAGAAAACCCCTCCTCCCCCACAGAATTCCTGTGCTTCCCTGCAGAAAATGACAGGGAAGCCATGTGGGGGGAGGGCAAGACCATGGGCACAGTTTGGGGGGGGGGGATTTCTCCCCCCCGTCATAAACAGATGGTTAAGGGTTAATGTCTCTTTTACCTGTAAAGGGGTAAGAAGCTCAGTGAATCTGGCTGACACTTGACCAAAGGACCAATGGGGGGACAAGATACTTTCAAATCTTGGTGGAGGGAAGTCTTTGTTTGTGTTGTTTGTTTTGTTCGTTGTTCGCTCTTGGGGCTAAGAGGGAACAGACTCACACCCAGGTGTTCCCAATCTTTCTGAATCAGTCTTTCATGTTTGAAAATTGTAAGTATAGCCAGGCAAGGTGGATTAATCTTATGTTTGTTTTCTTAACTTGTAAACGTGTCTTTTGCTGGAAGGATTTTTACCTCTGTTTGCTGTAACAGGCTGGGGGTGGGGGAGAGTCCCTCTTAGCTATATTGAATCTGAGTACCCCATGTAAGCATTTTCCATCCTGATTTTACAGAGATAATTTTTACCTTTTCTTTCTTTAATTAAAAGCTTTCTTTTTAAGAACCTGATTGATTTTTCCTTGTTTTAGAATCCAAGGGATTGAGTCTAAACTCACCAGGGATTGGTGGGGGGAAAAGGAAGGGAATGGTTTAAGATCCAAGGAGTTTGGATCTGTGTAGCTTTCCAAGGCAACCCAGGGAGGGGAAAGTCTAGCGGGGGGAAAGGAGGGGGGATGGTTTATTTCTCCTTGTTTTAAGACCCAAGGGGTTTGGGTCTTGAGTTCTCCAGGGAAGGTTTTTGGGGGAACAGAAGTGTGCCAGACACAGACTTCTGGCTGGTGGCAGCATACCAAATTTAAGCTGATAATTAAGCTTAAAAGTGATCATGCAGGTCCCCACTTTTTGGACGCTAAAGTTCAAAGTGGGGGGAAAAACCTTGACACCCCCAAACAGAAGTGAGGCATGGGGACAGGGGGCACATGGGGTTGTGCACCACTGCTTCTCCCCCTCCCCCCATTTCTGCAAGAACAAAGCTGCCCAGCTGAAGGAGGCTGCATCTGGGCTCTGCTGATTCTGCAGCTGAACACTGCCTCCTGGACCCTAATGCCAGTCATGCTCCCCTTCTGTGTTCTGCAAGCCTAGCTGTTTTCTGTGCAACAGTGAGTGCCCATGGTGGGGCTGGGTAAGGGGGCTTGGGGGAAATGAGGGAAGCAGGAATGAGGGGTAGAATAGGGCAGGGGGAGGGGAATGTGGGAGTGAGGGGAGGAGGTGGAGAAGAAAAAGGGCTAGAGGAATGACAGGGGAAGCAGGAGCCCAGCATGTGGTGTCCCCTCGGAAGCAACTGGGGCTCCCCAGTAAAGCAGGTCCATCAAACCCTCACCCTGCCAAGCCCTACCCCCCTACACTTGGACCCCTCCGAGCCCCTCGCACCCAGATCCCCCTGCCGAGCCCCAACTCCCAACATCCAGTACCCCCGCTGAACCCCAACCATCTTCACCTGGATCCCCTGCAGAGTCCCATTGTCCCTGCACCAAGAGCCGCCCCTCCCGCCCCAACATGCCCCTGTGCATCCAGATCTCCCATTGAGCTGTCCGCACCCAGACTGCCCCACACAGAAACCTCTCATCCCACACCTGGATCCTGCTGGGCTGAGCCTGCCCATTCACACCTGGTGCATAGCGGCAAGGCCCCGGCGTGTTTCTGGGGCAGGCCCAGCCCTTGCACTGTGTCAGCCTCACTGCTGAGTCCCTGTACCAGGGGGAGATGGAGGCTTCAGGCTGAGCTCCCACCTCAATGCAGCCAGTGGCCTTTGCTCCTCACTGCCATGCTGGAGCCACATTTATTTACTGACAAATAAAATTTGCAGAATTTTAAAATATTGTGCACATAATTTTAAAAATTTTGATGCAGAATCCCCTCAGGAGTAGTCATATTGATCCTCATAATTTTGAGAGATGTATGTATAGATATTTAAGGAATAGTGTATATGTACTGATATTATATTGTATAGTCTATGTCCCAGGCTGGGTTGATAAACAGGTTTTGCCAGAAAAAGGGATGTATATCCACCTGTCTGCCTAGGTTCATATGTGGAATAAGCATTGTAAGCCAACACAATGGAAGCCCATTTTGTATATGGAGTCAACACAAGTATGTGAAGACAACTTGGAGCCAGCACACCAGGAAGGAACCCCAGCGGTGATCCTGACTCATTACCCAGCACTGAGGGAGCAAAAAGGACAGAGTTTTTTGCATTCACAAAAGGTGGATTCTAGCCATGTGGGTCGGGGCTGCTGGATGCTCCTGAATACTGCAGTGGGATACTTTCAAAGAGGTTCAGGGGCTGGGATATACCTATTGCTACCTGCATGACAAAATAAGGGCTGGCAAAGCCCAGAGACTGTTTGAGTGGCCAACAGACTGGAGGTATTAGGGAGTTGACATTCAGTTAAGCACAAACAAGTCTCACTTGCACTGTGCCAGGAGTATAACCAGCTGTCTCACTGTCCTGGGCACCCCAAGCGTCATAGCAGCATACTACAATACCATGTACATTTATGGAAGCATACATATGATTAATAGTAAAGGCCTCGGGAATGGTTTCTGACATGTAAAAATATAACACATTTGGCATGGACTTGCACAGTAGCTTAGGCAATTGGAACATCAGAGGTAGCACTGTTTTCTGCTGACCAGGCACAGGCAGCACTAGTATCATGTGTTCTTAGGCCACAGTTCTACAGTGAGTTGGTATGTCTGAAACTGAGGCCACAGTCCAGAATTTCTGAATCTCTGTCACCGCTATTTTCAGTTGTGGTAGCTCCAGCTTCTTGTGCTTCCTGGATCATGGCTCTTCCCTTAGTCAGTGATGGTCACTGCTTGGCTGATATCAGGTCATCTGACAAAGACCAGCATTCCGAGGCTTTCCCTTGCAGTTCATTGGCTTTAGTTTCTGAAAAGTCCATCTGTCAAGAAGCAGACGTTGGACCCAGCTGCTCATTCATGAAGAGCAACAGTGAACTGCAACATAAAGTCACCAGACAGTTATTGCCATTGTCTGTATCAAAGAGTCAAATCTCAAAAGTGCCTTAGAAGTTCACTGTGCTTTGAGTTGAAATGGGCAGCCAACTGGGTCAGTAATCTTTTGCTGAACCCTGGGGTACAGATGTGGGGACCCACATGAAAGACCCCCTAAGCTTATATTCCAACAGCTTAGGTTAAAAACTTCCCCAAGGCACAAATTCCTTTCCCTGGGATGGTATCGCTGCCACCATCAAGTGAGTTAGACAAAGATTAAGGAAAAGGACCACTTGGAGTTCCTGTAAAAGCAGTAAAGAGTCCTGTGGCACCTTATAGACTAACAGACATTTTGGAGTATGAGCTTTCGTGGGTGAATACCCACTTCGTCGGATGAATGTAGTGGAAAGTTCCAGGGGCAGGTATATACATGCAAGCAAGAAGCAGGCTAGAGATAACAAGGTTAGTTCAATCAGGGAGGATCTATAGTGCAATTTAAAAAAAATACAAATTTGGCTTAACTTTGAATCATCTGGGAGATAGCCCAGGACACAGAACTGGATCACAGAAATATGCAAGAAATTAAACCATGGCTTAACCCAGGCAAGAGGATAATTGGACTGTCTCCAGCTAATATCACAGCCATTGAGCTGCAGTTAATATCTGATCTTGACAACAAATGTTTAGGTTAATCAGTGTCTACATGCTGCTAGAAAACATACAGTTGAAAATATATAAACAGCCAAGATTTATTTTCACTGTTAAGAAGGAAAAACAGGCTCTGCAATCTAGTACTTGGCAAATGGAACTGAATGTGTTTCCAAAACAGTGGGCGGCTATAAAGAAATTTGGTATTTATTTATAGTTATCTGCATTTGGCTTTGTACAAGGGACTAGATTAGATAGCCTATGATTCCTCATGTATGCCTTCATCTTTTTCAGGCCATCACAGACCATATTTTACTTGATTTGATTATATATCTGTAGAAGATCTAGCCTAGCCATGACTACCCAAATGGGACAATATGCCTTCTGACAGCCTGGTATGGCTATAGCTCTGCATCTTTGCTGCAGACCTTCAGCAAAGGCAGTTTTACATTGCAAATGAGGACTGCAAAAGTCTTCTGAGGCAAGCAGTTGACAAGCTACTGGCAAACAGATTATGCGATGGTTATTTGTGACAAAGCTTTAATTACCCTATGCTGGTGAATTTAACAGAGTATATACTGTACAGTATATTAGGCAAAGCTTCTACACCTGTAGCAAATACCATCGGTGGAAGTATCTGGTAACATAAACCTCAAGGCAGCAATCAAACCAGCTCAGTAATGAATGATGTTCTGCTGAAATCCTTGTCTGTTATAACAACAGAATCCTCTGGCAAACATTAATTGTGGCAAGTTATTGGAAACCTAGTTTATGTGACAAGCTGCTGGAAGTAAAACATTTCAGACAATCCGCAATAAATAACACATCATACCCATCACCACAGCTAATACTTTAAAACTCTTACACCTGAACAGAAATTACTTCAATGATATATTTAATTCTTCATAGTGGAAAATAAATAACCTGGGACTTTATTGGACACTTTATATTATCCTGCGTTTTACATGCCCTTTGTACTTCAACAGGAAATAGTTTTACAAGTAAAGAAAAATGTGAAGGACACACACACACAACTAGTTTTATATAATTTTCCTTTCTGTTGTTTGTAAAACTACCACAAGCTGTAGAATAACACTACTCTCTCATTTTTTCCTTCTATGAACCCAACGCTATGATGGAAAATGAAGAAAATATGTCAAGCAAACTTCTTTTTACCTCTCATAAAACTGCAGCTGTGTGTGTGGCATTACTGGAGTAAAATGTCAAGTCATTAACTTCCCTCACAGGGCTTCCTCTCTCCCACTCCTAGGAGTGGAAGCAGGCATAGTGCCAACTCCTCCGATCAGCTGTTTGGTGGCTGGGAGACAGCGGAGAGCAGAGAGCAGGCAGGAGACTCAAGGAGGGGGCAGAGCAGAGGCGGGAACAGAAGGAACCAGGGCAGGGCCTCAGGGGAAGTGGTGGAGTAGGGGTGGAGTGGGGATGGAAAAATAAAAGTCAGCACCTATGGAAGCAGGAGTTTAGTTCCTGAACACCTCAAAAATGTGCGACAGTTCCTGGAGAGAGTCAAAGGCAACTTGGGTGTAACCAAGGTGTGACATTCCCTGGGTATTATCTGGACTGTGGAACAGCTGTGTCCCCCGCAGGTCTCCAACCTATAGTGCCTCTTTCACCACTTTACTGTGAGAACAGCCACTCCTGGCCAGTTAAAACACAGTCTCCAGCATGTAACTTGCTCCCAGTTGCACAATACTGAGTGCTGCTAGCTAACCACCGATGAATTAAACTGCAGAGCAACATCAGCAAGCTCTCTAGTTCCAGACTTTCCCGCAGAAATGTGCATCTTGTACTGTCCAACACACTGCTGAACAATGCAAACTCATATAAAATTTGTCATTTCATCAGTGGAAAATTATATGCTCCATCTTTGTTACCCCAAATGGAGTTTCCCCACATACTTTAGTCCGAACACAGTGGTCAGATAAAACGGTGAAACAAATTTGTTAACAACAAAAAGAAAAAGATTTTAAGTGGCTATAGGCAATTATGCATAAAAATCAGGATTTGTTACAAAAGAAATAAAAATATAAAACTCAAGCTAATAGCCTCACTTAAAAAAAACTATGAACTTAAAAGTAAAAGGTTTTTCTCACCATAAACTTACAGCAGTCTGTACTGGCTGAAGAGCCTCCCCAAATTCAGTTCTTTAGGAGTTGTTGATGCATGAGCAGAGATGAAGGAGGAGAGTGAGGTCAAGTGTTTTTCTCCCCGCTTTATAATTCAATTTCTTGTGCTAGAAACATCCTTGCTGAGTCGTGGTGACAAAATAATCTGTTGTGGATGTGAGGTTTGAACCGTCCTTGTGATGAACTGTAAATTTTTTGTTAAATCCTTGCCCCTGCCTGAGAATGGCCACTTAGCTAAGTGATAGCCCACTTGACTTTGTTGATACCTGTCAGGGTATGCCAGTATCTTTGTCTCTAAAGAACTGGTTTGGGCCCGATTTTCTAACTTTGGAACGTTACAGCAATGTTATACAGTAGAATCTTATAACTTTACATACAATGCCACATAGATTTTACTAGAACAATAATGTTCAGCAGATTATGAGTTTTCAAATGATACCTCACAAGGCATATTGTGTACAAAATTTAAAGTAGTCTTGTAAAAAGGGTGAACATGGGGTGCAGACAATAATATATGGGTAACTGAAGGGTGAGGCTGGAGAGAAGGTGCCTGGAGGGACACTGGAGTGAAACAGGGGTGTAGGTGTAGTAGCTATGGGAAGGTTGTTCAAGGTAGGGGGGAATAGGAGCTGTTGGGAGGTGAGGGAGAGTTAGGAAACCTCCCCCATTCTGCTCTTGTTTCCCCATTCGCTTCCCCTATTCAGTCGGACATGTTCTGCCCCTGTCCATATAGCACCTAATCCCCACCTCTTCCCATTTTCACTGGGAGGTTGCAACAAGATGCATTGAAATGCTGCTTTATAATGTAATGCAACTAAATGGTCAAGTCATCTCTTCTTTCTCCTCTCCCCACTTGCCCCTGCCCCACTCATCTAAATCACTCTCCTCCAGTCCATTCAAAACACAGCGACTAAAATGACTTTCCTGGCCTGCCAAACAAGTCAAATCATTCTGTCTTCAAATCCCTCCATTGGTAATTGAGCTGCATTGGTGTGCCGAGAAGCCAGAAGGTATAAGAGAGTACAATCTGGCCCTATGTTAATGACTTCTTTGAGGGCTCCCAGTGCATTTTGTCATGTTCCCTTCTAGCTCCTACGGGCAAGGTTTAGTATATTATATTTATGCCTTGCACAGTGCCAAGCACATTGTCTGTGCTTACCACCACAACAGGCTGTTTGCTTGAATACTGGCTGCCCCAACGAGTGAGATATTGTTATTGTCAGTTACGATGATTGTGGGGAACAAATGGCAATTTGTGTAAATTTCAGGTTTTACCACAGAGTTGTTACAAACTTCAGAAATTTATGACAACTGCGATTAGCACAAAGTTACTCCAAGTTTACAGCAATTAGAAGAAAAAATTAAATTTTTATGAGGTAAAACTAGGAGCATGTAGAGATCCTCAGGACGTATTTTGAGGTCGAATTACAAATGCCATTCAGAAGAGAAACATCAAAACACTTTTTTTAGTAAATTATTAAAATGATAAGATTTTAAAAAATATGTAATAGCTGAAAATATGTTGCCACTCACAGTTCTTGATCTCAGATTTCCTGTTGTCATAGAATTAAACATGAACTTCAAGGCTTATAAAACAAAGAAACTCTGTAACATAATGGGTCAAATTCATTCCCAGTGTAACGCCACAAGACTGTAATTTATGAAATTTAACCAGAATATTTAGGTTTAGAAATTACAGACACCTTTAACATTCTAAAACAATATATCTGAAAGTCTCCTTCTCCTTCACTTATCATCCAAGTTCTAAATTCATGTTCTGTATTTTTTTTAACAGATAATGATGGCATCACTGCCTAACACCGTGCAGGTAGTAATATCTGTTTGCATCTCTTTTCTTACCTACAGATTAACTGTAAAAGCACTAGTTCTGATGCAACATACTTCAAAATTATATTTCTACTTGCTGTATCCCTTTCTTGTATTATAATATAATATTGATGATCAGGATGAAGAGTATGTTTAGTATTCTTGCTAGCTAGAACATATCTGCATAAATGAACATGCTATACCTGGATTCCAGATTACCTCTTACTTGAAAACCAACTGTCATTGATGTGATTAATTTTAGACCTACATGAGATATTTAAGATATTAACCTTTTAGTTTATTATGTTTCTTTACTCATGATATCAGCTGATGCACCAACCACTTGGCACTGCTCAGTTACTACATCAAAGGAATTTGTTAAGATGTTAGGTGTCAGAACTACAAAAGATTTTTCTCCTAACTCAGAAGCCTCATTTCCCAGCCAATCGAGTTGGACAAAGCTTCACTCCATCTTCCCCAATCAAACTCACAAACAACGCTACCCACAAAACCTTGTGCTTTAATTCCTGGATTTTTGTAGATGGGATGGAACTTCACAATTTGAATTTACAACAGCAAAACCCTACACAATTCCCTCAGGCAAGGTCCTTTCTTGTAAGATAGGATCAGGACAAGGTATAATTATCAGCCCCGCTAGAACGTGGCTATGCTTAGTCAAACAGATATAGATGGAAAGTCCTGACAGAGCATCCCCCCTTACTAGCCACACACAGTGATGCTCTTCATAAGAGGCACTTTCAAGTTCTCCTCCTCAATTATCAGCTCCAGGAGACCTTTAATATGTTTCTTCACCAGCAGCCAGACTAACGTTCAGGCCCACCTTTCCTATTCCTCCAGGACTAGGAAACAGAATACAGCAATTTTGTCAGCTACTTGGACTGCTCTATAGCCTCTATTGCGATGCTTGTTCTTGTAGGAAAAGGCTCCTTAAAGATCCCTATTCCAGTCTAGGGTGCCTTATTTCTCCCCTGAGGTCAAAATTCTGGGCCAAATTTTAGTTCACACCCAGACAAGCCATCTGAGCTATTTGTTTCAGACACAAAGGAAATCCCCATAGGCTACTATGGCAATCTTCTCAGAGGGAGGCAAATATACTTCAATATTATATAATCAGATTGGCTCTAACTTCCAAACTGGCCAGCAGATTTAGATCTGTGAGTGGCCCAGAAATAGCAAGCTGTTGTATGAGCTGCTCCAGGAACTGTTCAAGGGCCTCTTGTTGCTTTCTCATAAATTGTTGCTCTTGTTCTTGCTTAGCCAACTGTCTCACTACAGCTGTTCTTGGTTGCTTTTGTTGAACCAGGTACTTTAGAACCTCCTCCATGTTTCCTTTTACTTAACAAGGGTTCAAACTAAATTGTGCTGACTGTGCCTGTTGTGGCAGACCAGACCAAACCAAACAAAGGTCCACACCCATAGAGTTCTTTTCCAAAACAAACAAAACACTTCCCCTATCAGGGCTTTCTTCCCCTCAGTCTTTGTGAAGGTAACCCAGCCTCTTCCCAGATAGGTCAGCCTCAAAGACTTTTCAAATAAAAGCTCAGCATATGCAAAATGAAAAACAAACAAAAATGTGCTATTTTCCCCTTTTTCCTAGAAGAGGCTGCTTGGCCCCTCTGGCTTCCTCTGCATCCCTTCCTGTTCTCAAAGACCCAACCCCTTTCCCAGAAGGCCTTGCCAGTGCCCTGAACTGTAAGCCTAACTATCCTGGGGACTAAAATGCCTAACCTTCCCTTCTGGGTTCAGAGAGGGAGAGAAAGAGGCTGGCTGCAAGCATATAGCTCATTTGATTCCTGGCAGTTCAGAAAATTTGAAAAATATTTTTCGTTCAACATGCAACAAATCCAAAAACTGTGAAAAAGATTTCAACAAAATGTTGACCCAAAATGGAATTATCATTTTTACAGAGTTAGATTCACAAAACAGCCAGAGTATGAGGTAGTTAGCAGGTAGTTACCTGGGCAGTTTATAAATCACAGTGGCAATTCAGACTCATTCATAATGACAATGAATAGATATTGGACTCAGGCATCAGAGCAATTCTACAGCATAGTGGGTTAGGTAGTTGCCTGGAGTACAGGAGATCTAAGTTCAAATCCTTGGTCTAATGAGTACTTATTTATACAAACTGGAACAACTTTAACAGGAGAGACTGAAAGTTATCCACCTAGGACTATCCCATGGTGCAATGACTGGGGCACTCTTTAGCCCAGTAGAAGAATCACGTTCAAATCCTTTCTTTACATCAGGCAGAGGAGGGAATTTAACATTGCACTCCCTGTCAGTACCCAGCCCAAGCCAGGGAAGCTAATGAGCCAACCCGTGGACCAAATTCAGTGGTGGATCCTGGTCACATGCCACCTGTAGCCAGTTGTGCATACGCTAAGAAGATTGGGTTAAAAATTATAAAGAGGTCTCCTCTTCTGACTATTTTCTGAATAGTAGCAAAGTTCTGGAAAAGAAAACAAAAGTGGGGAAGGCAAAAGTATTTGACAAATTTGTGAGTAGTTGTGGGTCAACTAAAACTGCATTTTTCCATGAATAAACTATTTATCAAAAAGTTACATTATCTCAAATTAATTTTATTAACATAGTTAAGGATTTTTAATATATTTTACTTTTAACCTGTGTTCCTTTTAAATTACAAAACATTAGAGTCAACACAAAAGAAAATCTTTGATCTATGAAGTAAAAAAAAAATCAATTTTAAAGGTTGACACTAGTGACTAGTGAGTGACTAACTACAAGCCTTAATGGCCTACAACAGCTATACCAAATTTAGCAGCTGCAAGGCTGCATTATTGACTATAATTCTTTCATCTTATAGTGGTAGCATTGAATATAGGAAATCAGTAGAACATATTATGCTGACAATCTATCTCAGCTTTCTCATGACAAGTCTACAAACAATATCTGTAAAATACAGTATCTTTCTAGTCCATGTTAAATTGTCATTAATAGCTCATGGAACTAATGAGGAGACTTAGAGTCCAGGTTTCCCTCACATGTAAAAAATACCTGTAAATAGTTGTTTTGGTATTGTAGGGAATGGAGAATTCTGTTTTCTTTACAGGAGAGACCAATTACTAGCTGAGCCCAATAGTGTACATTATTTTCCAGTTTAGAGTAATTATCCTCAAAATGTAGAGGAACCGCAAGAACTTGCATGTAGTCCATTATGTCACATGGCACAAAAAGGCACAGAACTATCAGTAAGTTAGAGGTTTGGTTATGATTTGGGTGGTATGAAAAATTTACCAAATAGTTCATCTACAGGTGATGGATGGACTAATCAAATCCGACAGCTGATGACAATGCAGAAGATGAACAATTTCAAAACAGATACATAATACAAGTACCTGAATCTGTGACTTCAATCACCACTTACCCTGGAAAAGATACATTAATAAAGAAGTTTCTACTTTTATCAGCTTTTCACTTTATTAACCTTGATCAAGAAATAGTGCCTGTTATAAGACCACTTACAGGTTTCTTACACTCTGTAAATATTAATTATACTAGTTTTACTATACTGTATTTTTGGCAAAGTTTGTCTGTGTACCTTATTGTATCTATTACTTATGCTCCTGACCAACTTGAAAGAATAAAGGAAAATATTACATTTGTATGTCTGTTCATAACTGTTCTAAAGGCTGATCTTTATACCCCTCACTATTCTGTATTCAAATACAACTCATTCATGCCAATTTCAGATTTCTTTATCACTGGTAATGTCAGGTAGTTCACAATAAAAAATCGTATTTGTTTTATCTGATAAATGTGTGAGTGATTCATTCTCAGATGAGCTGGAAGTGGAGCCATTAGTGGAATCTAAGATTTTATTTTATGTATTTAGTTAGCTTTAACCACTGGCTGAAAGCAATCTTATTCTAACGTTGACCTCTCCGACCATTGCTAAGGATTGTTTTGGCACAATGTGAGACCATTGGTATGATGTTATATGGAAATGTATTAGAATTTGCAGATCTCTCTCCAGTTAGGCAACTTGGTGGACTTCTTAGTGAAGCTGGTTTGCACATTTTTTCTCCTGGTGAGAACAGGAGCCATGGGCTATGGATGTATTGATTTTCATGATGTATTTACCTTACATGGGAACACTAATAAAGAACATTTTAAAACTTTCAGATGACAGATCTCTTCAAAAAACAATTTCAAAATTTTCTTCTTTCAGTATCTCCCTCCTCTCCTCATTCTAATTTCATTTGCCAGTTCTTCTTTTAACTTTCCTTTTCTGAACTGGAGGCATATGGCCAGTCTGCATGACTCTCTGAACTGAAATGGTTTAGAACCGGACTCAGTCCAACACTAATCTGCTTAGGACTTTACCTTTTCTTTCAAGCTACATATTGCTTCCAGGACCCTTGTCTGTCAGACTTCTAATTGACTTTTATATTTAAACAAGCAGGGCCTGATTATCCAGTATTTTTGTAGACATTTATACCCATGCAGAGTGTAAAATGCTACTAACTCAGAATGGCACTTGCACACAAAAAGGAGTGTAGCAATGAAAGCCAGCCCATCATGTTTTCTTTTAACATGGGACTTTTGAAACAATTTAGTGCATGAAGGAATTTCAATTTGAGCCACTGAAAGCACCCCCAAAATGAGTCTATTTTATAAAACTGAAGTGGTCATTCTAAAACTTATCTAAATACTCAAGCAGTTATAAACTCTCTCAGTGTATGTTTATAGAGTTATCATAAAGGCTGCAAAAAAGCCCATTCAGAGTACACAGCACAAGTATTCATGTAATATCAAGGTACATATTATAAACGGGTACAAATATAGAATTAGATACATGACCCTATTAACATACAACAGTACCCAAGTAATATGGATCAAACAGATGCAGTGGTTGTAATGATATGTAAAGTAAAGGTATGTGTAAATATAGATACACATGAATACCTCATAATAAACATGCAGAGTGGATCATTTCAAATCCAAGTAACAAGAACTGCATTGGCCCCAGAGAGATTAAAAAAAAGGGAGCTTACAGAGATAAGCAGAACCAAGTGGAGGGGGTCCCATTACCCCTTATCAAGGAAGTGGACCAGCCATCCAGCCCATAAAAAGATTCCTTACTGGAAATGAGGAAAGCAATCTACATGGCCAATGGCCATCTCTGAAGGAAGCTGAAATGCCAAAGCAGGAGAGTGAACCGCTTGGTCATATGTGAAGAAGAGACAGGTTACTAAGGAAGGACACCAGGTCACAAGGTCCCTGCCTGCAGAAGTCCACAGCTAAGGGATAGGGGGAGAGAGTAAAGGCCATGCTGACATCTCCTCACTACCTTCCTTACCCAAACTATTCAGAGCCTCATAATAGTTTTGGTTACAGAGGTAAATTAATTTTTGCCTAGGGAAGGACTTGTGTCAATCAAACAAGCTTTTCCATGACTATATGGTCATTTCACTGTGATTCCTGTGCTAGTCTGAGGTCCCTCCCTATTTTCCCTTTCACAGCATCCAGCAATCTCTTAACTGGAGCTGCCTTATTAGTTTCCTATAGTCTTGGTGAAAGGTGATAGTAAACCATGTGCTCCAGATACAAATTCTGTAGAAATCTCTATTACAGGGGTGGCCAAACCATGGCTCATGAGCTGCATGCGACTCTTTTACAGTTAAAGTGTGGCTTGCAGAGCCCCTCATGCCCCCTCCCCCTCCCCCATCATTCTCCACCTATCAGTCTGGGAGAGGGGGAGCTCAGTTTCTTCCTTGTGGCAGGGCTAGTGTCTTCTGCCCAGCGTGGAAGGAGTTCTCAGAGCTTCAGCCCTGCAGAAGGTGCCAGCCAGGGCTCAAGGCTTCAGCAGGAGCATGGCTGAAGCCCCGAGCACTGGCAGGTGCCTCCCGCAGGGCTGAAACCCTGAGTCCCAGCAGGTGTGCCCTGCTCTCGAACTTCTGAAGATTATCATGTATGGCTCTGAGGGTCAGTAAGTTTGGTGATCCTTGCTCTATTACGATAATAATGATTAACTATTAATGTCAGTGCAATGAGGTCCCATACCTTAATCCTTGATCCATACTGGGGTGAAAGTAAACTTATGCAGCTGGCAAAGTCCTCTTCCTTCTGTCCCTTCCCCCATTTCTTGTCTTGGACCTTGTAAGCAGACTTCCTCAGTTCAGAAATCCATGCAAGAGGAGGCAGGGTGTGAAAGGCTTGGCATAGAGCCACTGGGCATACATTATTTCCTTCACCTCTCCCCAGCCTCTCTGTGTGGAGTCTGCACTAGGGGCATTCTGGAATCTGCTTCACTCAGATGAGTCCTTGACAGCACCACTTCTGTTTGCTCCCACTGACCTCAAAGGGACTGTTTGTGCAAGTAAGCAAGGCAAGGTGGATTTGGCCTTTAGCATCCTGCCATATACTGTGTGCATTCCCCTAAAATATGCTGGAGCATTGTATGACTGACATTTCTTTGAGACCTGCATGAACACAAGGGGTTCTGCTGTCTGTTACACCATTATAAATCTGAAGTATTCACTGACTTCTGATAACTCTGGACATACATTGGTGTTACTGGGGTCAGAACATAGTTCAAGCTGTATTATCTCATTAGTCTATTCCAGAAAACAAACTTTTAAAATAAACACATAAATAATGACAAGGTCTTTGAGTCCATGTGAATTGTTATGGCTTTTTAAAAGAAATCACAAAGACTTCCGCTGCAGAAAATTTGTACTTAAATAATGAATGATATTGTGACAGGAATTCACAAAAGTACAAAACTCCACGGAGCTAATCCTTCTTTAACTCTAGTGGATGATGTGCCTTTTTTCCTTAAACATATGAATTAACAGTAGGGTGCCAATCAGCCTTATCGTTCAGTTTCCTCACTTTTGTCAGTTTGTGTCTCAACTTTTATCCTATTTCAATATATATTTTTCTGCATTTAGTGTATCAAAGCACTTAGCTAGGTTTGATAAGTTGTAAAGATGTACATTACAGGGAAAGTGTAGGCTCAGCAGGAACCAGTAAAGACCATGTCATTTTAAGATATCTTCTTCATTTCTGTAGCCAGGCCAAGCTGGTAATTTGTTACAGCCCCTGCTGGTAAAATACATCTTATAAACTTGCATGCTTCTAGGGTGAATGAAAGCTTACTTGGCTCCCAGTATGACAGCTAAAGGAGGAACGAGATGAAGGCGTTGTCTCCTGTGATGAAAGAGGAACACCTTACCTCGGCATGCAAGACAAAGATGTACAGATGAACTGAAAACGGGAGTGGGAGAAACAAGGCATCCTCCATGGTGTGATAACAGTTGTTCCCGAAACTATCCCACAAAGAAATGTCATCTGATGTCACTCCACCTATGACCTGCATCAGAGGAAATAGGAAGAATGCTCGAGTGCAATCATTTCCTTAACTCTCCAGCAAAATGAAGAAAACAAAAACAGGAGAAAAGAAAAATATGATTAAAGTATAAACTGGGTAGCTGAAGCATTAAAAGGATTCATATGAGAGATCCATTTTAGATTATAAAATTCACCTTTTCTAAGTAGCTAACTGATGAGGAAGTTCCTCCCTTATGGTTTATGCTACGAATAAGTATATGCTGAAGAAGAGCTCTGCGCAGACATGCCAACTCTCGTGAATTGATCACGAGAGACGTGATTTCTGGGTAAAATTAAGCCTCATTAATAATCTTGCAATAGAACTCTCAAATGTCAGGATTTTTTTTTCAGCTGTGGCTGAAAAAAAACCCCAAAAACCTGACATTTGAGAATTCTAAAAGTGAGGCTTAAATTTACATGGAAATCCTGTCAGCCTCAATATGTGGAACATCCCTCATATTAAAACCCTATCTACCTCTGTATTAAAAAAACCTGATATCTAACTTTTATTACTATTACATTTAGAAACTACATGAAAAGAACATTATCGCAGTTGCAAAGTTAAGCACTTGAAAAGTTAGGAAATGCCAGGTTTATAGTTGCCTTTCCAACCTTAATTCTTCCCTCTCTTGTGCATCTGTTCTGTGCATTAAATGAGACAGGTGTCCTGTGGAGAAAGAGTACATGATCGTGTAACTAAAGACTGTTTTATAATGCATATGCACAAGGCTAGAACTAAGGTTACAAGGCAACTATTGGTCTGGTATTTCCTAACTTTTGAGTGCTTGACTTGGCAACCTAAATAACATTTTTTTCATTGCAGGATTTTTATTAATGGATTCCCCCTTCCCTTTTCTTTTTAAAAAGGAAAAGGGTAAAAATAAGTTATTTTATGCACAACTAAAACAAACCACCCCTACATCAAAGCACTTGAACACTAAACCTTCAACACTGCAGCACAGACTATCATTTGAGCCATAGGACTGGCTATATTAGGGACAGCTGTAGAAGGCTGTTATTCCAGGAGGGGAGATGGTGGGGAAGGGGAAAGAATAGGCCACTAAGGTCATGTGCTGGGTCTGGGTGGTGGTCATGAGGAGCCTGCTTTGTCTCCCTCCTCCCCACCCCCAGAGAGGGTGTCTCCTGTCCCATGTGATATTCCCCCTACCCCACCCTCTCACTTATCTATTGTCTGTTGTCTATTTTATAACAGGTCCCAAACTATACACAGTATTCTGAATGTGACCTTATCCCCTTATCCTCCAAAGAAAGATCAGCAAAACAACTCATATGAATCTTTTCAACTCAACCATGCTTAAAGCGATGTTATACGGCAGCGAAACATGGTCGCTGACAAAAACTGAAAAACATCAACACAGAGGGCAATGAACAAACATTTTTGGGCATTTCACTCCGTGATCACATCCCCAATAATTAGGCAGCAGTCTGGAGTGTGAGACATTGTTGTTGAAAGGAGGCTCAGCAAAATGCGGTGGGCGGGACATGTGACCCGACTCAGTGACAACAGATGGACCGCAGCTATATCCAAGTGGTATCCACGAGAACAGAAACGGCAATGCAGTCGGCCATCAAAGAGTTGGGATGATTTCCTAACAAGGAGATATGGACAAGCAAGGCGAAGGATGGTCAGTGCAAGAGAAGATTGGAAGACGTGCTGTGATTGGCTCAATCTCAACCGATGAAGGACTGACAGTCTACACAATCTACAACATCACATTGCAAGATCACATTTACTTTGGCATCCATTATCATTTCAAAACTTTCTCAGCATGACTTATAAATAACAACCTTAGATTTTTTATATCTTTTCTCTAAATTAAATCATATCCTATACAGATATTTTTCTAATCTCTCTAAATCATTTGGGAATTTTTCTCTCTCCTCCACTATTTATTTGTTCCCTCTAATGAGGTGTTGCATGCAAATTTGACTGATGTTCAATATTCAGGTCATTTATGAAGTTGTGAAATAGTACTGGTCCCAATATTGAAGCCATGGAGTTTTGATATCTCTATACAATCTGAATTGTCATTCTGTTTATGGTCTAACAGCCAATTTTGTACCCACCCAACAGTATTTTTATTCTAATAACATTATTGCAAAGTCCAAGTGCTGGGTTACACACATTTTTTGTACCAACAGTACAAAACCGTGTGCAGAATAGCCCTTAGATTTGGACATATGGTCACATGCCACAGTTATAGGCAGGATACTAAATCAGAAAGATCATGGTTATGACTTTATGTGGTAATTTCTAAATCCCCAACTCCAGAAGGCATGTGTATTCAGGAAAGCACTTAAATATGTGCTTAACTTTAAGCATATACGTAAGTCCTACTGAAGCCTATAAAAGTAAGCACATACTTAACTGTTTTCTTGAATATGAAAGGACTTAAACACATGCTTAAGTGCCTTCCTGAATTAGAGACTAAATTACTAAAATCCAAATACATTAAGGGCATTACTATATTATATATTATGTGTATTTTATTGTTTGCCTGCATATCCTTACTCACATGAGTAACCGCATTGATTCAACAGTACTACTAAGGTGAATGAGGATTACTCACATGAGTAAGGCTTCCAGGACTAGACTCTTGAAGCTGTATTTGTAACAAAGAAAACTATGAGACTAATCAGCATGGTCTGTTCTTTATTAAACTAGGCTGCCCATTGGTCATCAGATTGTCTTTTAAGATCTTACAGATCAATTCCTTTATTATTTACTCAAGTGTTTTACTTGGTACTAAGCTTTGACTAACTGGTCACTAATTTCTTTGTTCCCCCTCTTTATTTTTCTTTCATGTTCATAAAAAGGCTTTAAATGTATTGATTTCCATTATTGCAGGCATCCCACTTTTAATTAGCAAACTATTCTTACCACTCTACTTAAGGCTGTGTCAGCACATCTATTATAAAGCTTCTTTTTTCAAAGGTTTTTTTTACCATAAAAATTGATCTGGCTTGAATATTTTATTTACTTATAGATCTCAGCTCACAGGTAAATTTGATTTACTTGCTTTAAAAAAAATCTTTGAACATATAAAAATTGTAGGAATGGAGAGGAGTTAGAGAATTATATTTTATTTAAAGTATTTCTCAACCTCAACGTTTAAATTTTATACAAATTAAAGGTTAACAGTGCTAAGTACCTTCATCTCATGCTGAAGTAAAAGGGAGCAAAGGACATTTAACACCATCCAGGTGACACTCAATATCTCAGGCTTTAAATTTGTAAGTGTAATGGACTCCTGCATTGGTCATCAACAGAGTCTGAACCTGGGATCAGCACTACTGCAACAACAACCTCTACTACTTGAGCCAAAAGAGTGATTTTGTTAGCTCAGTAGGTCTCAGCCACAGTACACATACCCCTGGGGGTACACAGAGGTCTTTCAGGGGATATATCAACTCATCTAGATATTTGCCTAGATTTACAACAATATATAAAAAAGCATTAGTAAAGTCAGTACAAACTAAAATTTCATATGGACAATGACTTGTTTATACTGTTCTGTATACTATACATTGAAATGTAAGTACAATATTTATATTCCAGTTGATTTATTTTACAATTATATGGTAAAAATGAGAAAGTAAGCAATTTTTCAGTAATAGTGTGGCTGTGACACTTTTGTAATTTTATGACTGATTTTGTAAACAAGCAGTTTTTAAGTGAGGTGAAACTTGAGGGTAGGCAAAACAAATCAGACTCCTGAAAGAGGGACAGTAGTCTGGAAAGGTTGAGAACCACTGTGTTAGCTGATAGCAGTAGACTGCTATTCTCTATTTAGACTAGCCACTAGAGGGAAAAAACGCACACCCACTAAGTCTTCGCTAGATAAAAAAGAACTGTGTTCTTAACTCAAGTGAGCTAACCCAATGTAAAATCGTAAAAGTCTGTTTCCACATGAGTTAGCAGGCTGAACTAAAGACAGCCTACTCTTTAGTTTGACCTGCTAACACTTGTGAAAACTACAAACTATCTTCACCAGGATTTTACCTAAAGTAACCTAACTTGAGTTAAGCATACACTGTTTTATTCCACTGGAGAGGTAGCCATGGTGTAACTGAGTTATGTAAACACTTGAGATCTGAATCAGTAAACAAATGAGCCCAGTACAGTACCCATTGAAGTCGATGGCAAAACACCCACTAATTTCAATGAATCGGGCTCATGAGTTCTGTTTTTTTCTTACAGAACCTCAGGCAAGCTGTTGGAAGCCCAGCTGTGAAACATTCTTGGCTACACTTGCAAGTTGCAGCGCTGGTGAGGGGGTTACAGCGCTGCAACTTACTCGGTGTCCACACTTACAAAGCTCAGCCAGCGCTGCAACTCCCTGGCTGCAGCGCTGGCTGTACTCCTGGTCTGCTATGGGTGTAGCGAATCCAGCGTTGGTGATGCAGCGCTGCTCATCAGGTGTGGACACTCACCAGCGCTGTTATTGGCCTCCAGGGTATTAAGAGGTATCCCAGAATTCCTGTCTACAACAAACCGGAAGGTACTCCCCGGAGCTACCAAACACAGCTGCTCTTTGCTCCAGCGAGCGAGCCGAGCCGAGGCTTTGGAATGTTCACAGCTGTTTGCTTGAGGAGACAAACAGCACGGCGGGGGGGAGGGAGTCCGTCGGAGAAGCTGCTTATCTGGTCTGAAGCCTTTTTACATTTAAGAGTGATTGAGAGAGGGGTGGGGGAAATGGCCAGAATTTGCAAGGCAGGGAGCTCACAGTGTCTGCTCCAAAAATCCGCTCTCTCTGTCTCCCCGACGCTCCCTGTCACACTCCACCCCACCCCCCTCTTTTGAAAAGCACGTTGCAGCCACTTGAATGCTGGGATAACTGCCCACAATGCACCTCTCCCAACAGCACTGCAAATGCTGCAAATGTGGCCACACTGCAGCGCTGGTAGCTATGAGTGTGGCCACACTGCAGCGCTGTTCCTACACAGCTGTACGACCACAGCTGTAACTCCCAGCGCTGCACATTTCCAAGTGTAGCCATATCCTGTCAAACTCAGGAATCTACACAGCAGCTCTTAACTGTCACACTGGAGTACAGAATGAGAGGTGATCCCCAGATACTTAAGTCCCAAAACAATACAGAGTTTTAAAGATTAACACCAACATCTTTAATTTCACGGACTTCAAAGTACAATGGACTGTGATTATCTATTCTTGAACCACAATGTCACTGATGATCATTAGAATGTCTGCATGAGACAGAAATGGCTGCAGCCTTCCAGTCAGCCACAAAGAATGAAAGGTACATGCCCCTATGTTTACCTACTAATCCAGGGCAAAAATGGATCCAGTAACACTCAGGAGACAAACCATTCTGATAAAAGGTGGGTACATACTCTCAACCAAAGATGTAAATGCCTCCCCAGACCACTCTTCTAAACAAGTTAAATCAGTTCATTTTCAGCCAGGTTAATTCATCCCATCCACTGTTCTTCTCAGATAGTGAGAAAATAATAAATATGTAGTGTGTGCAGTCAATAAAAATGAGACGTATAACTGAGTAACATCAGCATGTTAAGCAATCAGCAGGCTAAGTCATCCAAAATCAACCTGTAAGGACATATTAGAAAAGTACTGAAATGGTAATCAGGGCCATTCCTTGTAGATAATTATTTAACATGGCTTTGCTAACTATTAGAGTTCTTGAAATGTAAGCCTGTATTTTCAGAAAATTAGAAGTAGATACTAATTATTTTTGTCTCTGTTTACCTATAGCTTATTAGAAATTTAACAATGTGATCTAATTAACTTGTAGTGCTAAACTTCGGTTCCTGGCTGTTATGTTTCATTACTATAGTCTATTGATTCACAGAACAAATGGGGATGTTAACATTTAGATGAAACTTGTGGTGTAATAATATCATTGTTTTTATTTCTCTTTGAAGTTTGTAGTAAACTACTGTAGCGAAGTGACCACTCACTGATGCGGCGCCTCCTGCTGGTTGCCCTGGGAATTAGCTTGCTTCCAGCTCAGAGTGCCCTCTGCTGGCTGACAGCTCACCTGCCTTAGGCCCCGGTGTCCCTCCCAGACCCTGGTGCCCTTTACCTCTGCAACCCCTGTACCTGCTTTGGCCTTTGGCAAGGCCTGCAGCCTGGGGAACTGCCAGGCTGGAGCTCCCCAGCTCCTCTTGCCTTTCCCCAGCCCTGCTCTACTTCTAGTACCCTGAGCTCCCAGGCAGCCAGGTCCCTCTCTCTCTACAGCTAGAGACAGACTCCTCCAGCTCCTGGCCCCCAGCCCTCTTATAAGGGCCAGCTGGGCCCTGATTGAGCTGGCCACACCTGTGGTCAGCTACTCAGGTGCTTTCACTCCTTTTTCCAGCCACCGCCTTCTCCAGGGCTGCTTTTACTATGGGCTCCCGAAGGCAGCCCTCTCCCAGGGCTGTTTTAACCCCTTCAGGGCCAAAGCGGGGTGACTACGCCGCTACAACTACCTATGAGCCATTAAAATGGTTAATTGCCTTATGCTAATGAAAGCAACTAGTTACCAGTGCATGCCTAGGAAATAGAGATTTACTTCAAAGCAATTCTTCATCCAAAGAATATCTGCTGTGATCACTTGCTGCCAAAAGATTTAACAGCTGAGCTTCAGCTATAAAAGAACTTCAGCACCTGATCCTTACTCCTCAGCATTACGAACACCAGAGTTATGAGCTGACCAGTCAACCACACACTTCATTGGGAACTGGAAATATGCAATCAGGCAGCAGCAGAGACATACACAAAAAAGCAAATACAGTACAGTACTGTGTTAAACAAAAACTACTAAAAATATAAAGGGAAAGTTTTTTAAAAAAAAAGCTTTGACAAGATAAGGAAATGTTTCTGTGTTTGTTTCATTTAAATTAAGACGGTTAAAAGCAGCATTTTTCTTCTGCATAGTAAGGTTTCAAAGCTGTGTTAAGTCAATGTTCAGTTGTAAACTTTTGAAATAACAGCGATGTTTTGTTCAGAGTTACGAACAACCACCATTCCTGAAGTATTCATAACTCTGAGGTTCTCAGATTTGCTTAAACTTATCAGGAAAAGTTCAAGTCTCAAGACTGAGGTCTCCAGGTGTCCCCTGGATTATCCCTGTGAATTCTCATGGAAGAATCTGAACAAACTCTATACATGGACTGCCTATTGGTCTATCACCTATTCAACTGATTCAGAAAAAGGACTTTTACAAATCAGCAGCCTCGTCATCTCTACTATGAAACTGATATAAGAACTTTATTCAGATCTGTATGTATAATGAACTTTAACCAGAGTAACTCTCTTTTCTTTTTTAATAAATCTTAGATTTAGTTAATAAGAATTGGCAGTGAGCATGTATTTGAGTAAGATCTAAAATATTCATTGACCTGATAAATAATGTGTTCAATCTCTTGGGATTGGTAGAACTTTATATATGGTGAATACGATTTTTAAATAACCCTCACTATATAGAGCTGGCTGTCTAGGTGGGAGCCAAATGCTGGACTGCTAACCAGTAAGGTATTACAGAAGCTGTTTTATTACTGGCATGGTGAATCTAATTATAAGAATAAATTACCAGTTTTTTGGATCATCTGCCCTATTCTTTGCAGTTTGCTCCGAATGAGCATTCTGTGTGGCCCCTCCAGCGACCACGGTCACATGGGGATACTGCAATCCAAAGTCTCAACCACTCCCCTAACAGACTCATAGGTCAGAAGGGACCAATATGATCATCTAGTCTGACCTCCTGCACAAGGCAGGCCACAGAACCCTACTCATCCACTTTTATAACAACCCCTAACCCATGACTGAGTTATTGAAGTCCTCAAAATTGTGGTTTGAAGACCTCAAGCTGCAGAGAATCCACCAGCAAGCGACCCATGCCCCACGCTGCAGAGGAAGGCGAAAAACCTCCAGGGCCCCTGCCAATCCGCCCTGGACGAAAATTCCTTCCCGACCCCAAATATGGCGATCAGCTAAACCCTGAGCATGTGGGCAAGACTCACCAGCCAGCACCCAAGAAAGAATTCTCTGCAGTAACTCAGTTCCCATCCCATCCAACATCCCCTCACAGACCATTGAGCAGACTTATCTGCCGATAATGCAAAATAAATTGCCCAAATTAAACTATCCCATCATAACATCCCCTCCATATACTTATCAAGCTTAGTCTTAAAGCCAGATAAGTCTTTTGCCCCCACTACTTCCCTCGGAAGGCTGTTCCAGAACTTCACTCCCCTAATGGTTAGAAACCTTCGTCTAATTTCAAGTCTAAACTTCCTAATATCCAGTTTGTACCCATTCGTCCTTGTGCCTACATTAGTACTAAACTTAAATAATTCCTCTCCCTCCCTAACGTTAATCCCCCTGATATATTTATATAGAGCAAGCATATCCCCCCGGAGCCTTCTTTTGGCCAGGCTAAACAAGCCAAGCTCTTTGAGTCTCCTTTCATAAGGCAGATTTTCCATTCCTCGGATCATCCTAGTAGCCCGTCTCTGAACCTGTTCCAGTTTGAATTCATCCTTCTTAAACATGGGACACCAGAACTGCACACAATATTCCAGGTGGGGTCTCACCAGCGCCGTATATAACGGCACTAACACCTCCTTCTCCTTGCTGGAAATACCTCGCCTGATGCATCCTAAAACCGCATTTGCTTTTTTAACAGCCATATCACATTGGCGGCTCATAGTCATCCTGCTATCAACCAATACCCCAAGGTCCTTCTCCTCCTCCGTCGCTTCCAACTGATGCGTCCCCAACGTATATCTAAAATTCTTATTATTAATCCCTAAGTGCATGACCTTGCACTTTTCACTATTATATTTCATCCTATTACTATTACTCCAGTTTACAAGGTGGTCCAGATCTTCCTGAATAGTATCCCGGTCCTTCTCCGTGTTAGCAATACCCCCCAGCTTTGTGTCATCCGCAAACTTTATTAGCACATTCCCGCTCTTTGTGCCAAGGTCAGTAACAAAAAGGTTAAATAAGATCGGTCCCAAAACCGATCCTTGAGGGACTCCACTAGTAACCTCCTTCCAGCCTGACAATTCACCCTTCAGTACGACCCGCTGGAGTCTCCCCTTTAACCAGTTCCTTATCCACCTTACAACTTTCATATTCATCCCCATCTTTTCCAATTTAACTAACAGTTCCCCATGCGGAACCATGTCAAACGCCTTACTGAAATCGAGGTAAATTAGATCTACCGCATTTCCTTTGTCTAAGTAATCCGTCACCTTCTCAAAGAAGGAGATCAGGTTGGTTTGGCACGATCTACCTTTAGTAAATCCATGTTGCAATTCGTCCCAATTACCATTGACCTCAATGTCCTTAACTACTTTCTCCCTTAAAATTTTTTCCAAGACCTTACACACTACAGACGTCAAGCTAACAGGCCTATAATTACCCGGATCACTTTTATTCCCTTTCTTAAAAATAGGAACTACGTTAGCAATTCTCCAGTCGTACGGTACAACCCCTGAGTTTACCGATTGCTTAAAAATTCTCGCTAACGGGCTCGCAATTTCACGCGCCAGTTCCTTTAATATCCTCGGATGGAGATTGTCCGGGCCCTCCGATTTTGTCCCATTAAGCTGTTCAAGTTTGGCCTCTACCTCAGATGCGGTAATATCCACCTCCATATCCTCATTCCCGTTTATCATCCCTCCATCATCCCTAAACTCCTCACTAGTCTTATTAAAGACCGAGGCAAAGTACTTATTTAGATATTGGGCCATGCCTAGGTTATCCTTAACCTCCGTTCCATCCTCAGTGTATAGCGGCCCCACTTCTTCTTTCTTTGTTTTCTTCTTATTTATGTGGCTGTAGAACCTTTTACTATTGGTTTTGATTCCCTTTGCAAGGTCCAGTTCTACGCGGCTTTTAGCCTTCCTCACTTTATCCCTACATGTTCTGACCTCACTAAGGTAGCTTCCCTTGCTAATCCCGCCTTTCTTCCACTCCCTGTAAGCTTTCTGCTTACAGCTTTTCATAATGAATATAAGGGGTGACGAGATGGATGCTTGTTGAACCCCGAATGTAAGGGCCTTTGCCCAGCACTGGTTTCTGGAACCTCTCGGAGAAGGAAGAGTGAACCCATTTAACAGCTACTCCATCCATTGTTGTTTTCTTTCTTGTGTGGGCCCCAGTTCTTCCCTCTACCCTCAGTGGTGACCCTTGGCATGTTCATTGTTGGATATGCACCTACTTTGTTCCTTTTTATTTGCTCTATTAAAATTAGAGGACAGAGGGAGAAGGGTGGGGTGGAGGATGCTCTTTAAGATTAACCAAAAGAAATGAGTTTGAACAGTAACTTGAAGAGAGAGACTGAATGCCACACTGGCACAGGGATAAATAAAAGTCTTATTTGCTTGTGCTTATATGTTATTTGATAAAGGAACAGAAGTTGCTGTTGACTAGGTTCACTAGCAATAAAAATCTGCTGTTAATCATCTTTGTCCTTACCCTGTAGTTACAGGCAGAGGTGGTCTGAGACCATATTTGTCACTGAGGCCATACTCTGGGCATCCCAGTACTGGATCACATAGTCCACCCTTCAGTCAGGGCAGCACTGTTCCTGTAGTTTATGTATTTTATAATCTTCGCGGAAAGATTTTTTATTTTCTTCAAATTAGACCAGAAAATTAACACACCCACATTCAAACAACATTTTAGGTTGACACTAACACACCAAAGCAAGGGAATGCAAAGTTTAGACCTAACATTTCATTCTTAACTGTGAATTCTCTAGGATGGAATACAACTAAGAATACTTACCATTTACTGTGCATAGTGCTTTTCATCTTCAAAGCGCTTTACAAACATTTACTCTTAATCTGTGAAAAGTATGATTTAAGGCCAACTTTTGATAGTTTGTGTGACAATGTTAATATCATTTAAATTGAGTCTGTTTGTATTTAATCGGATAGAACTAAAGTACTTTAGTTTAAACGCTATTGTTTAAAAGCCAATTACAAAAATTCAGCTTTCCTTGAATTTATAGCATACGATCTATCTAAATGCTTCATCCAAATTTAGTCTTTACAATTCGGACTAATTGCATAACATTCTTTTCAACCTACTGCATAATGTAGCCCTGATTTGGAAAAAAAAAATTGTGGCAATGTCTCTATTTATATGTTAGTAGTACTGTCTTTGTACAGCAGATAGCGCTCAAGATGTTTCCATTTATTAGAGGGAAGAGAGATTGTGTTATTGCTACTATGCTTCGGAATGCATTTGTCCGATGGTAATCTTTCTAGTTCAGCACAGAATAGGATGCTCTGTAGATGTCACTGCCTTAATAGAAATAGGTACTCTCTCATTAATACATTAGCTGATTTAATAATTGTTTAACTTACATGTGGATAAATACTTCTTTTAATTGAAATTAACATATATCGTCCCTAAACAAATATGTTTGTAGAAGGCACCATTTATTTTTAACCCAGGATATGGAAGTAACATTTAGATTCAAATTTTGTTAAATAAGTGTAAATCCATATGTCATTTAAATTGACTATTCTCTAGCCATTTTTTTTAAAAGTAAAAATGCAGCACTATGCAGATCTACTAAAATGAACATAGAACTGGGGCGAACTTTCAAAATATTAAATATTATAAAAATATCTGAACATATGCAGATTGAATTTTAATGTATGGTCTCAATGAGCATTTGTGTTTGTTCAAGGTATTTTCTGTATCTTCGGAGTGTGATGAAAATGAACTCATTTTAGAGTTTAACTAGTTGAATTTTTATTGTTATGGATCAAGTGTAATTTTTCAGACCCAAATGAATACCTGAGATTTAAGACTATACCCCATGCACAGAATACAATTCCATGTATGACACATACAGAAGAGGAATATAATTGGAAAACTAATGGATACAACTACATTATTGTAATCATCTGGTAAAACTGTGCCAGTTTTCTTGGACAGTTAAAGAATTTTTAAACATTTTTTTTACTAGTGAGGCTTTGAGAAGTGTAAAATATTAGGGGGAGTCTGAATGAAATTGGAACATGGAGTTAGTAATAAGATGAGACATGGCAGGAGAAAATTAGGGGGAAACTAATCTGCAAATGACAGGCACAGCTTTGAAAAATGAAATGACTGCTGCTATCCCAATTTCAGCCTGGTGGTAGAGCGGTTGCAGATCACATCACATGCAAATTACAGATTAGAAAGATGTGGCACTGCCAAGCTCGGAACAATCACATCAATTAAAAGTATAAGCACTACCACTTCACTTCCACAGAAAGCAGTAAGTGGGTGTATTCAGTGCACCCATCTATTCTATGAGCACATTGCAACTTCAGCTAAATAGTTTGCCTCATGAACACACCATGTTTTCAAAACTTTACTTCTCCTTTTTCAGGTTTTAACTGATCATCTGGCACTTAGAGGACGGAGGACAGAGAGTGAAAAGCATCAAGCTTCTTATCCTTTTCTCAAAAATTGGTCCAGGTGTGTATTTTTGTTGTTGGTTTTTGCAGCCACTAAAAGAAAATCATTTAATCCTGGTTTGTTTTGCTTGGACTCATCCCTCTTTCCCTGGATCTTTTTGAACATGTGTATCAACTGACTTGCCATGCATGTATCTCATTACCTATGTGCTAGATTCTCCTCTCTTCTGTAACATGAGCAATAACACTCTTTTTCCTGAATGTGAAAACAATCTGCTCTGAACTAAGAACCTTCCCTCCCCTCATAGATGCTGTTCTAGCTCAGAGGGGTGAGTTAATTAATAGTGTTTGTGTGCTCTGATCCCCCTGGAAAAAGTTGTATCTCCAGAGTTATGGTGATGATGGACCCTAGCTGTGATAAAACTGCTGGTGCAGCCACCTGCAATCATGCTCCCCTCAAAGAAGCAATGGACCTTGCTAAGGTATGTAACATGGAAAAGTGCATTTTATAAAGGATAGTCAGTCCTTCTGGGAACATTCTTGAGTCACATAGGAAAAGAGTGAAATCTCATTGGGTTGAACCCTAAATCTCACTGGGTTGAACCTGAGCTCTAAATACCTAAACCCCGTAACATAAACTGACTTTTGCAAGTCCTGTAGTGGGGCAGCCCTGCTTCTGCCAAGCATCATTGTCCTATAGAACAACAATGAAAACAAAACACACACTTTCCCATATGCGCCCCAGCTCTCCAGCATTGTATCTGAGCTGCAAATAGAGATTTATAAGGGAAAAGGGGCACCAAAAATACAGTGGGCCTCCTTAAAAGTCAGGATAAAATGTGTAAATGTGTAAAATGTGTAAATTAACTCAAACCATCCTTTTAGAGGGGAAAGCGATGAGAACAGGGAGAGTGGGGGGGCAGGGGTTAAATAGTTGATCATTTTAAATACTTTTCTTTAACCACCTCCATCCCTGTTTTAAAATGTCTTAAGCACCCAGGCTGGAACCTCCATCTCCTCAACGAAGCAACAATGGGCCAAAGGGGATGGAAATGACGTACAAGGTGATTCCCCAGTGTGTCCTGTCCCTAGGTGAAAAATGCAAACTTGCTTTACTCAGTCAGCCCTGATCCTGCAGCAAAGCCGTGCGTGCGGGCCAGGCCTGGCTTAAGGGATAGCGGTAAAGTACAGTTCTGCTAACGCCAATCCTCGCCCCCTCCCATGATCCCCCTCTTCCTCAGAGCGGGACATCCCCCCAGTTAGGGCGGCTTCGCTCCCCGCCTCTCCCCGCTGGCGGGGCTGTTGGCGGGCCGAGCAGCTCCGCCGCAGGAGCACCCGCGCGGGCGGGGGGTTGGGCAGGACCCCCTTGGCCCGCGCACGTGAGTCCATCTCCCCCCGCTCCCGCACGCCCGGCTGGGAGCCGCTCCCCGGTGCGGAGGTGCCCGCCCCCCTCGGCGTTACAGCCGGGGGCTGTGGACACGAAGCTCCTGCCTCAGCCAGAGATGCCGCCCGACGTGCCCCCGGGTCCACGCCGCTTCCCGGCCGGGGCTCCAGCGCCCCGCACGGTCCCCTCTGGCCCAGCCGCCTCAGCTCTCCCCCCGTGGCGCCCCTACCTGCCCCGCGGCCCGCCCGAAGCGGCGCTTCCCCGTGCAGCCCGGCCCCGCCCGCTGCACTTCCCCGCTGCGCGCCTGGCTCCCCGCCCCAGGTCCCCTCCGGCCCCCGACCGGCTCTCACTGCCACGCCGCCTCCAACTCCAGGGGGACCCTGCCGCGCCCAAGCTCCTCCCCGCCCTGCCTCGCGCCGCCCGCGCGCGGGGTGGGCAGCTCCGGAGCCGGCAGGCGCGCGCAGAGGGGATGCTGCTGCCGCTGTCGCCTGGCCCCCGCGGGGGCGGGGGAGGTGACGGCCCCCTCGCATCTCAGTCCAGTCCTGCCGCGGCAGGGGAGGGCTCTGCCGTGGCCAGCTCAGGTGGCCCCGCTGCCTGACAAGCGGAGCGCTGCGCTGAGGATGGGTTGGGGGGTTACTTCTCCCTGATTGTGTTTTGCTTAAGGTGATCACAGTGGTATGTCCCTGTATTCAGTCCTGCCCCCCAAGTGGAGATGTGCAAGATCCAAGTAAGGGAAATCATCTCCTAGACTCCAAGTCAGAATGATGTACCTGCAGCCCCTGCCTCTTATTGTGGTGCAGAGCTTCCTTCAGCTTGTAAGTCTGCTTTTTTTAAAAAATTCTTTATGTTAGAAGTAACTGCAGAGCCCTTGGAAATCTATAGCCAAGGCGTTTCTGAAAGGCGTTTGCATCTATCTCTGTGTCAAAAGCAGCAAGCATTCCTTTGCAGGTTGTTATGTAGGCTAGAAATACCGTAACCCAGAGTCTTTGCAGAGGGGTTATTTAATTATTTAGGATGAGTTTAGTTTTTTGTAACCAGTCTCAGATATCCAAAGTAATGGAGCACATGCCCCTTCGTCAAACATTTGTGCTAGGTGTGGATTGTGTGCCTTTTTGCTAGGAGCTGGCATTTAACACACTCTTTTCTGCCTGCTTGTTTCGTGCAACTCTAAGAGCAACTAAATAAGAGTTCTTAACACACAATCTGTGTATCCTCTCCCATTAAACTGCTGTCATGTTACTTGAGAAAGGTAATCATTGTGGTCTACCTGCCTACCTTTTGGAGATAAAATAGGGAGTAGACTTTAATGCAATAAAGGCAGCCACAACTTGCACCTAAGTAACTGATTGTTACAGTCCCATAAATTAAGATTCTTTTTAGAGTGCCATAGTTTTCTCTATTTTTTGGTAATATTTTTCAGTAGGTTTAATTGGGATTTCACATTTCTAAGGCCTGTATTTTAAATAAAGCTCTCTAACAATAGAAGCTATAACTGCCTTTAGGATATATCTGTGACTGTGGACATGTTGAATATCCTAAGCTATGTGATGCTTCAGAGTATCACAATTCCACTTCTGAACCTTATTCTAGATCCACAGTTAGCATTTGATAGTACCAATTTAGTTAACTATTCTAAGTGGATGACAAACACTGGCTTAAAATTTTGTCCTTATGAACTTTTCTGTTTTCTTGACTTCATATTAAACAGTTATTGTAGAGTTTATGATTCTTTGTTGAACCCCACACAAGGATTTCTGTCCATTTGGATTAGATACAGAAAGATGTGCCTGGTAGTAGTGTTTAATTATACGTTAAATGCAAAAGAATTTGAGTGACTGAAGTAGTATGTTTATGCAATAGAGATTTAAAAAGCTGGAGCTACAAAATGAAATTAAAATGAGATGCTTCATTTGAAATAGGTGTGTAAAGAGTGTGATCTCTAGCACACCCCTTTTAATGAGAAAATAAAATTCTTGTTCTTGGGATATTAGTGAAAAATAAACTGAATTTGAGGGGAAAAAATAAAGAACCTTAAAATGAGTTTGCCAGTCTTACCTGAAAACAAAGGAAATATTATTTTAATTTTATTTCAAAATGCCTTTTTTTAAGGAGCATGTTAATTACGTGAGCATTTATCTCTGATTTATGCTGCAAAAGTTCTGCCTCTCTTCCTAGCTGTCTTGTATCTGAAAGTTTGTCACCATAGTCAATAGGGAATGTGTAATAAACCTTGAAGGGATTAAACACCCTCCTTAAGAACTGGATTCTAATATTACAGCATAAGTTGATTGATTAGTTTTTGAGGAAGCTTATGTCAAATTCTAATCCGTTTTTGGATTGTGCTTGTCTTGTAATGTTTTTTGCTTCAGCACTTTATCATGGCAATGAAGTACGGAGCTGCAGTCTTGCGATAAGGCACACATTTCTTTCACACTGCTATCCTTTTGGACAATAAAAGGCTGTTTACATTCTTCACATTCTTACAGCACAGTTTCTAGCTAACCAAACACACAGGGGTTAGGGATGTGAATGGAAAGCAGTAAATAGATTACTAAATTGCTGAGGAGGAGAGAACTAAATTGAAACACTTTCTCTTTTTCTTTTTTATTACCAGATATCAAAGGGACTGATTAAAACTTGTCCCAACAGGCATCAGTCGTATTCCACATTTTTTATGGATGATGATGTCAACTTACTTGCTGTGGTCTTTAAAATTGTTTAGTGTGAACACTGATCACTTTGAAGAATCAAAATATGTTTTCTTTGATGCTACAAAAATCACATGAAGTCAATACCTGTTCTCAGATGATACAAGCTGTATAACTCATGGTGGGGTGAGGGGGTATTTTTCTGCCTTTCTACTATTTACTTTACAAACAACTAAAGCTTTGGAGGCACTTAATCCTGGAGGCTTATCATTAATTTAATCAAAAATAATTTGAAACAAAGCAAGAACTTCTTAGATTTTAGGGGTAGTTTAGGGGTACGAAGTAATGTGGTATACTGGATTATATCAGGATATTTATTTAGCCTTTGCCTTCTGTTAACTAAAGTTAAGTTTTATTGTTATTTTGTTCTAAACAGAGAACACTACATTCAATTTAGAACACTTGGTACCTATGGTGGTATATAGATTAGATTTTTCAAATGAATAATTGCTTCTTGGAATCTAATTAGTAGAATTTTAGCAAGCTGGTATTGGTGATATTTAAATATCAGTTCTTGTTCTATCTTTTTAAATCATCAAAGATCAACAGAGAGAATCTTAATATACTACAAGGGGTTCTGCATTTCAGCCAATGAAGAGAAAATTACAATTTTTAGAGTTGTGATAGAGCAAAATGAGACTCAGCAAACTTTGTATAAGCAGCAAGCCTTCACCTCAAAATTTCTTACAGGATTTGGGATGATGATTTTTTAGGTTAATTTCTTCTTAAGTATGTAAAATTCATGGTTAATGGGAAAAGGTGCTAAAATGCAAAAAGTAAATACATCAGTGAGTGTGCCATATTTCTTAAGGCATTTAGAACTAAAAATGAAAAATACACTTTATCCAGTTTCAGTTCAAAATCAGTATATGCCTTTCAAATGCAAATGGAAGTCTGTATACACATACACTTTTTCACACTACTTTATATATTCAAGTATATTAAACAATGAGAATGCATGCTATTATATCAGATTACAGAGGTGTGCTAACTCACTTCTCTAGGAGAATCTTCAATTTATAAATCAGTTTACTCCATACATCCCTAGTCAGTATACGTCAGAATGATAATTTGTGCACAGTCAATACTCATTTGGGCAGTTATTGGCTAAATGGCAACAAGACAAAATAAAAAAACTGCTACAATATTATAACCGGTAGTTGCAATTGCTTTACATTTAATATTAATTAAGATGTTCAATTGTCAATTACACAGTGCTGCATTAGTAATTATATTTTATGAATAATGGAATCACCCCTTAAGAAGTGGAGAAGAACTAAAGTACTAGGGTCATCTACTACAGTCTCTAGCAATACTGGATTATTTTCTACAGTACATTTGCCAGTGTTTTTGTCAAATGTAATATTAAGAGTTTGAAGAGATAGGGCTTCCTCCACTTTTCTTGGGAGATTATTCCCCATTCTAATCAATTTTACTGTTAGCAAGTTTTCCTGATATTTGGCCTGCTTTTTTTAACTTCATTGTAATTCCCCTATTTATATTTTGCTGATGAAAAATGTCATGTGTTTCACAACAGCATTTTAAAATTATTTACATAGGTCCCTAGTTTAAAATGTGTCGAACTACCTAAACAAAAACAAACATCGCACCTTTGCTTTTCTAATTCCAAGTAATGGTCATGTATTTTTGCATTTGAATCATGGATGCAAGTCTGATTTTCCTTTATCTCTGTAAGAATGGGCCAGTAGTTCTTTATCTCAGTGTTTCACAGTTATAGACAAATGCTAGTGCAGTGCATTGTAATGGTTCTGTAACAGGGTAGTTTAACTGCTTGCTTGTTCTTTAAATTCTGCTTCCTGAAGCTTTTGGGCATAAAATTTGAAATAAATAAATATAAAATAGCAGCACTTTCTAGTGCCTGCAGTTCAGGTTATGTGAGCATTCTCATGAAACTCATTTCTTACTTAGCCATGAACATTCTCAGTTGGCAGAGTTGTCAAACATGCTGTTTATCTAAGAGCCAGTTGTTTTATAAATACCTTTTAAAAGCAGATGAGTTATTTTTAAATTGTTTGTTTGGTGAGTGTGTGTGCGCACACAGTGGAGAAGTTTATTTAAGAACTTTTTCCTCAATAAGACTAGTTAATGTAGCTTTAGTTTAAGGGAAAAATCAGTAAAAAAAAAATAGTCCATTTGTGTTTAATTTTTGTTAAGTAGCTGAAATAATTACCTTTATTCAAAATTAAATTTGATAAACAATCCAAAATTCTCAGTCTTTGTTAAAATAGAGTTAAGTCATTGATGAGAAAGTACAACTGTAAGGGGGAAAGAACCTTACTGGAACACTGTAATATTAGAAGAAACACAAACATCTTGAAAGTTAGTATATTCAAAGTTAAGTTTGCAGTTAACAGAAGTATGTGTTGAAAAGTATGAAATGCAGTGCTAAGATCCCCTCAAACCTGAATTGTGCCTCTTTATCCCTGCTAACCTGGGCCCCCTCTATGTAAGGGTAATTATGCCTGCAATAATCACAGCTGGTTGACATGACAAATCCTGGATATTTTGCATTTCAGATAGAAAACCAAGACTCTCCAGGCGCCGTAAATCCTGTGGGTCAATTCCTGTTCTTATTGAATTCAGTAGGAGTTGTGCTGTTGACTTTAGTAGGGCCAAGATTTCACCTTGTTTATTTTGATGTTTTGCTTGACGCTGCAGAAAACGTAAAACCACATCTATCATGGCTTAATGCAGTAGAGTATAGGTAGTTTAAGGAGGGTGCAAGGAGACTGAAGTTTAAAACAGACCAACCATTGTGGGTAGTAGGATTAACAAAGGTGTGAAATTTCTGTTGCGTGGCATGAAAGATCTATATTAAGAAGATGGAATGGGAATTATATTTCAGTTTGTATTAATGAAATATAATGTTGATACCTTGCATCTTCCACATAAGGATCTAAACATGATTTTCAAACATTGGTTGATCTAGCCCTGTGCGGTAGGTAAATATTAGTCACATTTTACATGTAGCATAACTGAGGTACAGAGAAGTTATGGATATTGTTAAAAAAAAAAAAATCACAGAGCAAGACAGCGTAGAAAACTGACACCTGGGTGTCTTGATGGTGATACCCTAGCCTAATGCACTAGATCACAACGCATCTTCCCAAGCAAGTCACTCAAGCTCTGCATCTCTGTTTCACCATCTGTAGAATGGGGATGATAATGTTTGCCCCACAACTCCTGCTGAAATACCCAATAAATATGTGTAATAATTTTTGCTAATTACTAGTAACCTAATTTAACAGATGGGAAAAATGGAGATAGAGAGAGAATAATAGTGACAAGATCCCATTTTCAGAAGTGACATGGTGTATGTCTACAATGCAGTAAAAGACCTGTGGCTGGCCCAGGTAGGTTAACTCATGCTTACGGGGCTTGGGCTAGAGGGCTATAAAATTGCGGCTTGGGCTTGGGCTGGAGCCTGAATGTCCACACTCAATTTTATAGCCTCTCAGCCTGAGACCCACAAGCCTGAGCCAACTGACCTGGGCCAGCTGTGGCTGTGCCATGAGTCTTTTATCGCAGCATAGACATACCTGTAAGCACTTAGGAACCTAAGACCTGTTGAAAGTAAATGGGACCTAGGACTTAAGGCCAGATTTTTAAAGGTATTTTGCTACGTAGAGATCTGGACAGGTAGCCAGACAGATTTTCAAAAGCACCTAATAGGTGCCTAACCTACCTAGGTGCTTAAAACTCTGTAGGCACCTGTCTGTATCTAGGCACCAAAATACTTTTGAAAATCTGTCTCTGAGCAGCTAGGTCCCATTGACCTTCTCCTAAGTCACTTAGGTGCTCTTGAAAATTTTACTCTAAATGCTTGGCAGGGTTTTGGCAGCAGGAGATGCTGTGGTCTAGTGGTTTGGACACAGGCCTAGAACTCATGAGATCCAGGCACTATTTCTGGTAACATTTATTCGTTCATCATGATCCCCTTAGACATAATAGGAAGTTGGTGCATACAGATTTTACAATTGTGTCTAAATATCCATATATACTGAACATCAAGCCATAAAGGCTCTAAATAAGTCAGTATCTTTACTAGTTGAATAACAAGCTTTTAAAAAGGTTTTTATTGTTATTTTTATTAATATTACATGCTGATAAGAAACTTTTATGGCTCCAGTTCAACTATTTCAGTCCATCAGATCAATAATACACATTTTTAAACAATTCCTTTTGTGTATGTATTTATAGCACAGATCTTAACATCTCAAGAATCATTAGGATATAGTGGGTCATTAACTAACATTGTACATTTCCTTAAATATATTTTCACAGACCATTTTTTTAAAAAGTCATAAATCTGTATTTACACAATAGATGGGACCATTAAAGTCAATTGCACCAATTCATTCTTGAGAACTTGTGAGAAGCATTGCCCTTTTCTTTTTTGCCAATCTAAGCTTCTTGATTTTAACTTTTTGTAAAAACAATGGCACTTTTACTGAACAGATACAGGGCTGGCTTCTTTCAGGTGCAAGAGATGTATTTTCATGTATCTTTTTATTTCTCTCTGTCAAATTGCCATGTGGCCAAATTCTGGTACAAGGGTGAGATGTTTGCCTGGGCATTTTTAGTGGACAAATAAGTGAAAGTCTGAAAACAGAGGAGAAGTTGTGAAAGTTATCATGCCAACATGGCCAACATAAATCAGCTCTAGGTTTGACTCCCAAACATCATATTCTCCTTCAACTCTTCTTCTCCTGAGTTCAAAGCCAAAGTGACCTATTTATGTTTTAGAATATTTCCAGAAATTCCTAAATTACGTCCTTTAGTTGTCTTTACGTTTAATTTATACTCTCTTGATTTCCAATCAAGTCTAGTAGCTTAAATTACTATAGAGTATCTTTAGGAAGTTTATAGAATAATGAAACTTAAAGAAATAGGACCTGTTAGGTTATCTAATCTATACCCCTTCCTGTACAGGATTGCTCCCTATGATATATTTTCTATCACGCTGTCTAGTCTAGTTTTTAATAACTCATGCAACATAGCTTCCACCACTTGCTTTAGAAACGATCCTAGCTCCACAGTTTAACAGATCATACCATTTCCAAGTTTTTTCTGATATTTAGTCTATCTTTTCCTAATTTCATTTCATTACTTTGTTCCAGCCTGAGTCATGCAAACAATTTATCACCTTCTTTTAACCTTTATTCCAAGCACTATTATTATTTATATTGTAGTAGCACCCAAAATGCGCTAAACTCTGTGCAGATGTAACCCTTCTGCCAGAGTCGGCAGCAAGGAGGGCCAGGTTCAGTATTTAGGAGTTTTTCTAAACAATGCAAAACAGAACTAGCTCAAGCCTCCACCCAGTGATCTGGGAAAACTAACCACCACCTTTAACAGATCCTGGGTACCCAGACCCACCGACAGCAATTCCGGGTTCCAGGGCAGAACAGTCAATGGGCTGTCACGCAAACACAAGCCGCATCCAGGCAGATGCAGTCTGCCTGACATTTGGGCTGTGCTGCGCCTGCGCTGGCTGGCGCCCAGCGAGATGCTGGCTGGCGCCCAGCGAGATGCTGGCTGCACTGCTGGATACCCAAAGACCTTTGCCCTGCCCCCTATCCCACCCCTTCCCTGAGGCCACACCTTGTCCTGCCCCTTCTCAGAAGCCCCACCCCCTGCTCTCTCCATCCCCCCTCCCTCTGTCGCTCTCTCCAACTCTCGCTTACTTTCAGCAAGATGGGGCATGGGGATTGCGTGTGGGAGGAAGTGTGGAGTGCAGGCTCTGGGAGGGAGTTTCGGTGCAGAAGGGGGTGCAGGGTCAGGCCCTGAGAGGCACTTTGAGTGTGGGAGGGCGCAGGCTCTGGGAGGGAATTTGGGTATGGGAGGGGGTGAAGAGTGCAGGCTCTGGGAGGGAGTTTGGGTGCGGGGTCAGGCTCTGGGAAGAAGTTTGGGTGCAGGAGGGGATGCAAAGTACAGGCTCTGGGAGGGAGTTTGGGTGCAGGAGGGGGTGCAGGCTCTGGGAGAGAGTGTGGGTGTGGGAGAGTGCAGGGCTGGGCTCTGGGAGGAAGTTTGGGTGCGAGCTCTATGTTGGGGCAGCAGGTTGGAGGGGTCAGAGGATCAGCGCTTACCTCAGGCAGCTCCTGAAAACGACCAGCACACCCCTCTGGCAGCAGCTCCTAAGCGGGGGGCCCAGGGGATCTCTGCATGCTACTGCACTCAGGCACCGCCCCCGCAGCTCCCATTGGCCACAGTTCCCGGCCAATGGGAGCTGTAGAATCAGCACTGGGGGGCGGAAGCAGAGTGAGGGCAGGCAGGAAGCCTGCCTTAGCTTTGCTGCAGTGCCAGCGGCAACCAGGAGCCCCAGGGCTGTTTTAAATCGCCCTGGGCAATTGCCCCCTCCCCCCCCGTCTGCAGGCCTGTGTGTAACTCTAAGAGGCAATACTTCCCCCCTCGCAAGCACTGAGTGTGTGTATAACAAAAGAAAACTTTTAACAGGGAAAGGAATCCAGGAATTCATGTGTGAAAACTCCACAACCATGATTCATATGCATGTAACCACAAGCAAACACCCAATCCACAGTACATATAGACAATGTCTTTTGCCTCAGTTTCCCACCCTGCAGTGTGAAAGTCCAACAAATGAATGTCCCTTTAACATGTCACTCCCCTTTCCTTTCACTACATCCCATTGACAGTTGGTTGTCCTTAGTCAGCAAAGACCCAGAGCTCAGAGGTGGGTTCACCTTCCACTTTGGAAGTGTGTGTGTGGGGGGCCATGTGCTGAGGTTCCACCATGTAGCCCAGCTCTTCCTGATTTCAGCTCTTCATGATTTCACTGTGTAGCAGGGAACCTCACTGCTAGTGTAGCCTCCGCATTGTCTTTTTCTGCAACACTGTCCACACACCAGGTCAAAGATTTAGCCCCTAGACCTGCTATCAATGATTCAGCTCTGGTAATCACTGAACAGAACCATTGATTCAGCTGAGAGTCCAATCAGCTCTGTCTCTAAACACTGGAGAGGGGAAGAGAGGGTCAGATGGTGTCTAGGACTGTTTAAACAGAGTCCATAAGGGTGGGTAAGTAGGAACAACTGTCTCTACCTTCTGTCTCTTTAACTGGGAGTTGGCATCCTTTCCTCTGCTTTTCAAGTGAGATTACATTTAAAGTGACCATCAGTCAGGCCATACCAAGTACAGTTTTGCTGTCCTTTACTCATACAATAAGGATAATATTTCATTACCCCAATATTAAATTAAAAAATTAATTGTAACCCCAAACCAGCCAGAATTGATCACTTTGGCAAAGCAGCTCCATCTGCTGAGCAGAGTAGGTGTGTGTATGCAAATACAGGCTGCTCCTGAAGTCTTTTCCCCCCCAGTTCATCACTAGATACCAGGAGAGAGCTCACTTAGACCCTGCTTACTCAGACATAGTCATGTCCTGAAAAGTTTGCCATCAAAGGCTCTGATCCTGCAAAGTGCTCTGCGTGGAGGGATATTCTGTGCTTATATAGTCAATTGCAGTAAACACAGAGCTTATTGCAGGATTGGGACCTAAGAGATTAAAAAATCCAAAACAAATGAAAGGTGAAAGAGAGAGAGAACATTATGAAAGTGTTAGTCACAGATTCATGGTTAACAATGAATTGAGCTTTGCATTTAAAGCAAGAGTTCTAGTACTTGTATGTACAAAGATATCTATGGTATATCCTTCCCAGAATTATAGCACTTGTGAGTATAAAATACACTTTGAGAATTTGCAAGTAATTAGTTAGATTTAGAATTAATTTTAAAAGGATCTTTCTGCTTCACCTCTACAAGAGGGGTGGCTCTGAGTATTCTGCCCAACCCAGCTGCTCCAGTCTACATCCTCTCTTGCAATATGGACCCTGGATTCATGAAATACTATCTGTAGGAGGATGGAGTCACAGTGCCCGGGGGGAGGCTGATTTCCCCACTATATCTGGGGATGTTAGGGGAAGTTACCCAGGCCAACTGATAAGACATATGTCTATTAACTTAATATGCTACTGTTTAATGCTACCTGTTACTTATAATCCAGTTTCTAGTTCATGTGATACTTTTCATATACTGTTTGTATTTACTTTTCTAGTAGAATTTGATGAGCTGCTAAATCATTGGCTTTCCTAAAGCCAAGCTGTATTACAGCTACACTGCATTCAAAATAACCCACGGTTTTGATATCATATTTTGAAGACAAAAACATGTCACGGTTGAGAGTACATACCAGTAATTTAGAGTAAAATACACTGTAGAGAGTTTGTAATTATTTCAACATCCAGCACTAGAAACCCAGAACGTTCAGAGTTACGGTTACACTTAAACAAAATTGGAACATATTAAGCTGTAGAAGTGCACAGCGAAGGCACTCAAACAACCTTGAGTCTGCCTTGTAGTGATACCACGAAGAGAAAAATATGGAAAAAACAAACTGAGCATCTTTAAATATCCATTTAATTTTATCTGGGACCACAGATACTAAAATCCCTTAATTATATGGTTATGCATAGCATCACGACAGGGCAGAGTTAAGGTTGTTTGAGTGCTTTAACTGTGCATTTCCAAACCTCAGCATGTTATAGATTTTTTTTTTTTTTAAGTGTAACCTTAACTCTTAATATCCTGGCTTTCCAGTGCTTGGTTTTGGGATAATTACAACAGTCCTGTAATATATCTTACTCTAAATTTCTGACATGTCCTCTCAATCTCCATCTTAATTTTTTCCTCCTTGGAATGTCTTTGTTTTTTAAAAAAAACTCTTAAAAATGTCATATACAAACACTAAATAAGAAACCCAAAGACAGCGGTGCTACATGATATTTTTGAGTTGAAGATGTGATGTAGCAATCTTAAAACATTCTTTTTAAGGGCAGATATTCCAGAACATCATTTCAGCTGCTTTGTGCTGCTCTGAACTGATTAATCTGGCTGCTAGTTTGCAATTTACGTACTGGGTTAGAGGGCTGTGCTATGGAGACTGGTACAATGTGAAAGGATGGGTAGGAGAAGCCTAGTTCATGAATTTCAATGTTTCTGCATTTTAAAATCAACTCTTATATGCCTCCCTCAGTTTCCCCAGCAATGCTGCTACAGTGCACAGTAGAACCAAGGCAGCAGAACCATGGGGAGCATTTCAGCCACTTAGTATGTGGTCAAACCCCACTAAGGTTGTGGAGAGAGGCTATCCAATGAAACCTTTTAGTCTGTGGATCCCAGCTATACTTGGATGTTGCTTTCATTTATTTGCCCAGTTTGTTAATCAGCTATAGGAATGCAGAAAATTTTCTGGCTTTGTTTTCTACACAAAGGATGTTTTTACAAAAACCTCTTAGTGTGGCTGTCCCTTATTGAGGCAAAAGTCCCACTGGATTAAATGTGGATTTTTTTGTTTTGTGGTTTTGTTTAGCACTCAGCCAAGCATTCCAAAAACTGCAGATGCCATAGAGATTGCATTATTTGTATATAATATTTTTTTCTTCTGACACCCTCTCCCTGTCAAGGACTCCTTGCTGTAGCAATGAGCTCTGGTGTGTAAAATTCACATCAAGACTGAACAGTACAGCAAGCTGCGCTTTCACTGCAGTGAACACATTAGCATTTTGGGGGCAGAGAAAGCTGGGTTTTTTCCTCTCAAAACCCAGCTTTAGTTACAGCAAAAATTGTAAAACTACTGCTGACAGATTTTCCCAAGTTCCAAAAACAGTGAAATCCATTTTCATGTAATTCTTTCCCAATTTTCTTGTTTTTTGACACAGTTCAACTTTGAAAACTGAATGCACAATTGAAAGTGCACAAATCAAAATCAGCTTAAAATATTACTCATACATTTTGATTGTATGTAATTATTATAGCTTTCAAAAATAAAATCTGTTTCCCACATTAGGACATTCCCCCATGCACCAGTGTATATCAATCTCCCAGAACATTTTATTTAATATTAAATGTTAAATATATTAAAATAAAATGTTTTAGAAGTAAACACCAGTAAATATATGAGGGAAAGAAAAAAATTGGCATATTTCATACTCAAATCCATTTTATGATACTAATTTCTTAAACCTTTTATGCAGATTTTCATGATATAATATCCATGATCAGCAATTGAGAGCCTGAAATTGCCAGGACTAGGGAATTTAAACCTGGTCTCTTATTTAGGGTGTTTTGGAAGGGGAGTGGCTTAGTTACTATATACTTGCTTATTTCACTCAAGACTCATTTTATTGTTTTTAATCATCACAATGTTCTACATTGTTAACCATCAGGAAAAGAGAGAGAGAGATTCTGATGTAACCCACATAATAATCATGAAGATCAAGAATACTAGCCTACTGTTAAATTGAGCCTTTTAGAATTTCATTAAAATGTTATTAATGAATATAATAGTTTAATTTCTTGGTGGAGTAAAAAGATTAATGTGGTGAAAGCTACATATATAATAGTCACTATCTTAGTTTGAGTTTGACGGATTGGGTTGTCTTGTCCAGTTCAGACTTGCTACTAGATTTTTAATTGGTGTTAATAAAGCTGATAACTGAGGAGAAAATTTTAAATAGTATGTGAATTTTAAATATATAGTCCCCAAGATGCAAACCGTATCCACTTTAATTAAACTCTGCTTTAATAATGGTTTAGATTTGGACCTGGACTTAACCAAAAAGTGGAATAGTCAGATCTGCGGTTTTGGTCCAGGCACATCTTCAACATAATATTCATTGAAAGAGGAATATAAGAACCTGTAATGGCATAGTAAAATATACACATGTAAATGGACAAAATGCCAAACAATTTACTGTTGAACTATTCAATGAGTAGTTCTTTCAGTTGCGGGATAACATCCTTATACCACTGGTGCATGTTCTGCTCATAAGTTATTGAAATGCTAAGCCTGTCTTTTTATGTTCTCTCCTATATGTCGTGAGAAATGAAAGCATGAATATTTTCATCAGTGAAAAACATCTCCCATTCCCCATTGTGACCCAGAGGATGTGGCCTGGCTGCTGCTACTAATTTGGTGCCCGGGCAACTGGGTGTAAAGTAGAGGCCACACTGTTTTGTGCTGGGGACACCTTTACCCCTAAACCTTGGGCTGTGCTGATGCTGATACAGTTCAGGATCTGGGCCAAGAGGTTTGTCATGTGCAGGACTTGTCTCTGAAGTGTATGGCTTATTCACTTAGGAGTGGATGGAGAGAGCGTAGAGGTGGTGGTGGTGACTTTTAATTACATTTTTATACTGTCAAAAGCTCTAGCATAGACGTAGTTACACTGTCAAAAGAATTCTCTTGTTATGGCTTATTTTGTCCAGGGAACCGGTATAAGCTGTAATGGGAAAAAGCAGTCTTTTGCTGGTATAGTAGTATAGGCAGGTTTGTGGAGCAGGAGTCAGGGAAGGAAGTGCTGGTAGATACTTTCCTGAATGCAGACCTGCAAATCTGCTTGGGTTCAGGGCAGCAGAAGAGAGGGGGCCTGAAACCCAGGGCTTTTCACAGGGAGCACTGTCTGGGAATCAGGGCTCAGCATGTTCCTGCACTTCTTTCCCTACATGCAGTCCCATGGCAGTGCAGCCCCCAGAGAGCACAGGGAGAGTTACTCTTATGGTGACCAGAGGGCAAGTGTGAAAAATTGGGATGGGGGCGGGGGTAATAGGTGCCTATAAAAGAGAGCCCCCAAGATTGGGACTGTCCCTATAAAATCGGAACATCTGGTCACACTAGTTACTCTGTCACACACACACCCCCCAGCCTCTTACTGTCTGTATGGCCCCTGTCCACAGGCAGGTTTGCAGGGCTGCAGCCCCAGCAGGAACTGCTAGGGTGGTCTGAGCACTAGCTGCAGGCAGGTTTGCACAGTTGCAGCTAGGATAGGCAGGTCCCAGCACTTCCTGCCCTGCCTGCAGCTTCACATACCTGCCTGCAGGGCATGCTTGGCATATCCCAGTGCTTCTCTCTGAGGCTGCAGCCCCACATACCCACCTGCAGGTGGCAACCTTCTTCCAAAAAATGTTGCTAATAAGAGGCATGCTATTGCCAATATCCGAATCTCATTGACATTAAAGTCTTATGGGACTGGTTCCCAGCAAAATGTTGCTATTAAACAGAAGTTCTTAATATTTGGGTTTCTATTAAGTGGGCTCTACTATAGGCTGTGTCTACCCTGGGTGGAGGTTGGTGGTATAACTATACCAACATACCTTTTCTAATGTAAACTGGGCCTTAGTTAGATTCAAAAGAATAGAGAAATAATGTGGTGAATGCTCCCCTTTAATCTCTCAGTGCCTTTGTAGTGAAACAAACCAACATTATACCTAACCATGATGGTGGATCTCTCTCACTTCCATTTCTGAGCCTTTTTCCACATTGACCTATGGCTGGAATGTCCTTGCTATCTCAGTCTGGCACACCTGCATCATTCTTATCTTTCATTTCCTTTCCTCATGCTTCTCCTGTGCAGCCTATTAGTCTTAATTCACCAGTAGGCACTGCTGCTGTTCTGCCCACAAAACAAGACAAGACATCGTGCCAATGTTGTCTATTGTTTGTCTTCTTCAATTGTGAGTTCTTCGTGGCAAAGCTGTCTTCTACATCCTGCTCTGCATAGGGGCTGAGCCCACGGTCAGTGCTCAGGAAGTGATTAAATACAATAATACATAAAAATGGCCTCTCTAAAAGACCAATAATACCAAGGATTATACACAAGCACCCTCAAACACCCAAACTGTTTATCTCACATCTTCAGCAATTTCTTAATTAGAAATGTCCCTTCAGCTCCTGGGAGCTGCATTTCATTGCAAATAATGACACCTCCGACAGCTGTCAATGTGTATAAATGTAAAATCAATTAAAAGCCTTTTTTGAGAGGTACATTAAAAAGAAGCCATATGTTCTGTTGATATTAGCCAGATATTATGTCAGATATCCCATTCCTGAAGGAAAAAGTTAGACAAGTCTATAAAATAATCCTACTAGCTGGTGCTTCAACTAGCTTCCTTACAAATCTTCACTGCTAAAAAGATAAACTTCCCATACAGAGCTAGGATAAAGCTGTTCTTCTGGTGTCAGTGGTAGTAACCAGAAATTAGAACAATAAATGTGTATGAGACATTCATTTGTTTGGTTAGTAACATCAAATTTTATACCTATCTGGCATATGCAGTATATGGAAGTGAAAATCCTTTCAAAGAAATAAAAGCATAAATGTAAAACTCTTGGAGAAGAAAGTACAATAGAACCTTGGTAATGTGCACTTTGTTAAACTGCACACTTTATAAATGGCATTAAAAATTGACTGTCTCATCCCTCTTCCCAGCAAAGATTTTATAGCAGATTCCATAGTGAGATCTATGACTAAATTAGTTTTATAGAATATTCTTCAGTATATTACTGTTCATTTACTAATGTACCACAAACTGTTACAATTAAGTACTAACTTACAATTGACTTAAGTGATTAAAGTACATTTTATAATGTATCATCTTTTCTCTCCCTGTTTCATTGCTCACTTTCTCGCTATGGCTCCAGTTCTGCAGCATCTAGCAGTGCAGACACTTGCGCCCATTCAGGGTGGCACTACAGCCCTTGGAACCCACATAGGGCTGGGGGAATCTACACTACCTGATCCCAGTGCAGGATCATGGTCTAATTCAGTAATTGACAATGGGTCTCTCTCTCCATCTCCACTGAGACAATGAAATTCTATTCTTCATAGCAAAGTATTCTTCCTTTTCCATGGCTCTGTCTATAGCTTTGAGCTCTGAATATAGGCACCAAAATCTTTTTCTCCTCCTGGAGACATAAACAAATGGAGTTCCTTTCTTGGTCTTAACTGTTACTGCCAACATATGTCTTCTATCTTTAATCAGAAGGATCACCCAAATAGATATAAATACCTTGCTCCCCAAAGGAAATGATCTAGATTCAAATGATTATATAAAATTTCCACCAGAATTAGTGTCTTAAAATTAACATAACTTTATTAGGGTCTTTTGAATTCCAGCTAGGCAAAGGAAGATCCCATATCCAAGATACTGCAGTTTAGACAGTGATTGAAGTCTATAAAAAACAACAAGGAGTCTGGTGGCACCTTAAAGACTAACAGATTTATTTGGGCATAAGCTTTCGTAGGTAAACAACCAGTTCTTCAGAGGCACCTTAAGAAGTGGGGTTTTTTACCCACGATAGCTTATGCCCAAATAAATGTGTTAGTCTTTAAGGTGCCACCAGACTCCTTGTTGTTTTTGTGGATACAGACTAACCCGGCTACCCCCTGATAATTGAAGTCTATCTATCCAAACGCTGTACTGTCCTCCATATGAAATTTTTTAGATATATTAACAACTAACCAATGTCTAAATGGACAGATTACAATGTGAGGAAGAAGCATCACATTGCATGACACACTGTGTATCCACAAAACAGCTCCCTTGGCATTCAGCAAGTGAAAACTACCCCAGAATTGAAGATTTTTGTTACAAGTCCTGAAAACAGCTTTCATTTCAAGGAAAGACACATGTAAAATAAAATAAAATAAAAGGGTTATTTGCCTAAAAGGTTGTTGCCACTTTCACCCTCTGAATGAAATGGCCAACCTGGAGTCAGCCAAAGTTTTATACCAGGTCCAGAAAGGAACATCTCAGATGCTAAAGTGTTCAGTGATTGAATGGACTTGCTGTCCTGCCCAGTGGTAACTGCATCTCTAACTTATCACCTAGGTTGAACCCAGGTTTCTAAACATAAACAATCTTTGGAGACCCCATCTAAGATTTAAAAAAATTGGTGAGATCTTTACATTAAAACTGCACTTTCACTTACTTTAACCAAAAGGAAATCATCGTATTTGCCTGTGCTAAGGGTGTCATAGGCCTTGTTGACCTGAGGTCATTTTATGGGTCTTGAAGGGTGAACACAAAGATCCAGATCCTGAGACCAAGATGGTAAAGTGCTCAGTACTCTTCATGTCAGTAGGACTTTATTATTTTATCCCCTGGAATTGCATTTTACGAAGTTATACTTTAATTAATGTAAAATCTCCCTGGATATGCAGAGTCCTTGATTAAGATTCTTCAAAATCTGATACTAAGAACTTTCAGCTAAATACTTGGAAAGCAATTTCTTTAACAGCTTCAGAAATATTTTTCAAAAAAATTACACTGTTTGAATATCTTTCTTGGGATGATTCATTCAGTTATTAATTTTGTATTTACACCATGCTTTTCATCCAACAGTCTTAAAGCATTTTATCAATAATAATTATTTAAGGGATTATTACATCAGTGTTATAGAATGACTGAAGCCTTTAAGGGGAGATAGGACCAGCTACACCTGTACCATAATTCATTAGCTGCTTCAGAGACTGTGAGGGTGGGGACTAAATCCATTAAGCTGTTACCTGACTTTCTGAGGGAGGTCAGTCTCCCCAGTGGGTAGGCTCATGTGGAAGGCCCTGAACCAGGGATTGCTGGAGGCTGGGTACTCCAGGGGAACCAGCCCAGAGGCCTAGTGCTCTATACCGGAGCAGTGAAGGATGCCAGGAACAGAGCCCAGCAAGGACTGGAAATGATACTCCTTTGGAACCAACCTGGGGACTGCGTGCTCTATCCCAGAACCAAAAGTAGCCCAGAAAGGGGCTGGGAACAAAGCCCAGAGAACGAGCTGAAGAGGTGCCTTGAAAGGCGAGAAACTTTTTTGTTTGTTCGGAGTTTTTAGTTTGGCTTGTTGCTATCCTTTAAGGGGTTAAGTTTTTGTTTGTGATATGGCAGGAGGGCTGAGTCACATCACTGACACAGACTGGTGTGTGGAGGAAATTGAGGCAGAAAGCACTGGCAGGGTCGTACTTGAGCAGCAGGGGGCATTATGGGGTTTGCATGACAGTCAGTCTTACAGTGAGGGTGGGTGAGGTTCTGTGGCCTGCAGCGTGCAGGTCAGACTAGATCAGCAGTTCTCAAACTGGGGTTGCCAGGGCCAGCATTAGATTTGCTGGGACCCATGGCTGAAGCTGAAGCCTAAGCTCCACCCTCACCCGGGACAGGAGGGCTCGGGCTCCAGCCCTCTCTTGCCCCACCCAGGGGCAAGACAACTTTGTTGTCTGAAGGGGGTCACAGTGCAATGAAGTTTGAGAACCCCTCAACAACATGATCACAATGGTTCCTTCTGGCCTTAAAATCCATGAGAAAGGTAAACTGGGGCATAGAGAGAATCATAGATTATCACAGTTGGAAGGGACCTCAGGAGGTCATCTAGTCCAACCCCCTGCTTAAAGCAGGGCCAATCCCCAATTTTTGCCCCAGATCCCTAAATGGCCCCTTCAAGGATTGAATTCACAACCCTGGGTTTAGCAGGCCAATGCTCAAACCACTGAGCTATCCCTCCCATTGAGGAGTTCAGCTACAACTCAGGTCCTGCAGTAAGGCCCAGATCCTCAGAGGTATGTGAGTGACAGACATTAAGGTGGCAATTTTGGCAACAGAAAAGCTTCAAAAACAGACTCCAACAAGAAGCTGCTGAACTTGAATTAATATGCAAATTAGGTACCATTAACTTAGGTTTGAACAGAGACTGAGAATGGCTTGGTCATTACACTAATTGAATCTATTTCCCCATCTTAAAGTATCCTCACACCTTCGTGTCAACTGTCCAAAATGGGCCATCTTGATTATCACTTCAAAAGTTTTTCTCCCCTGCTGATAATAGCTTCTCTTAATTAATTAGCATCTTAAGGTTGGTATGGGTACTTCCACCTTTTCATGTTCTTTGTATGTATAAATATCTTCTTACTGTATGTTCCATTCTATGCAGCCGATGAAGTGGGCTGTAGCCCATGAAAGCTTATGCTCAAATAAATTTGTTAGTCTCTAAGGTGCCACAAGTACTCCTGTTCTTTTAACTTCCATTACAATCATGAGAGCTAGATGCCTAAATACCTTTGTGAATCTGGGCTTAAGTCAGCAATAGAATCAGGAATGGAATCTACGACCCCGAGCACTGCCGATGAGTTGTACTTTCTTATACAAAGACCAGATTCCTCCCACTGTGTTTATTACTGTACCAGTGAGCTAGATGTTTGGCTCAATGGCAGATGGTATATAACCCCGGTCTTTGCAAAGCTAATTGTAAAGCCGAAGTTAACCTAGCCTGCTGCATAACGAAAAGTCATTATCTGCAAGTCTTGCTCTAAATGAGCTAAAAGTGCATAGTGATCCACAAAAGGTAGATCTCTGATAAGGTCTGGCACCTTTGCTGAAGTACATTAAAAAGAAACATTTTGTTTCTTTAGAGAAATCTAATCTCTACTTTGCAGTAGGTGATAAGTTTGGTCATTTAACATTGATGAAAAGAACAGCCCAAAGAGTGCTGGTGTGTTGACACACCCTGCTTGGTAGCATCAGAAGGATTGGTTGTGCTGCTAGTGGGGAACAGAGGGCATTCCCTGGTAGGTGGTATCTTTGGAAGTAGGGCATGCTGAGTGCCTTTGCAATACTGGCCTTGTAAGAATTGTTCCACTCTTGCTTGTCTCTCCAAGTCACCGGCCACACACCTTTCCAGGGACATACCATGAATGTGTAAGATTCCCTCGAAATTTCATTAAGTACCACATAAATGGGTTTCTGGTCCAAAAATGAACTAAAATGTTAAACAAAAAAACCCTATTTTTTACTTCAGATATTGATTATTGTATTCTTAGCTATATTATCTGTAGTCATAGTGATGTAAACTTATTGAATGCTTAGACCAGCCTTAGGAAAAATGTTTTGTAATTCTCAGTAACCCATTCAAGTTCATACTGATTTTAACTGGTGGTTTGTGTACAGTAAACTCAAAAGTTAAACAAAATAGCCAGCCTGTCCTTGGAGTCAGACAGCTGATTTTGACTCATGTATTAGTTTGCACTTGGTGTATCAAGGGGTTTTAGATTAAGTTTAGAAATTCTAGACGTTCAAGCAATAGACAGATTAGTCTCAACAGCTGAAATTTGATCAGGTATTGTAATATTTTGCAGAGTTGGAAGAAAACTGTTGAGTAGCTATGTTTTCCTACTTAGCTTGACCCACAGTTTACTAACATATGTAGTGACAAGCTGGTCAGAGACAGGACAGCTTTACCAAAAGATTTGGCATTTGAACACCTGTGAGGAGATGTGCATTTTAAAAACAGAATGGTCTAGCAAAATGTACTGGCCCTCAAATGTCCAAACAAACTACTGATGCTTTTTCTTGGTTACTGTCCCAGAAGATGCCCCTCAATCATAATCCAAAGTAAATATATAAAGTAATGGTGTTTAGACAGAATCCCAAAGTGAACATTATAAAGCAAGTCAGACTTTAGTCATTCTGGCTGTAGCAACAGCAAGAAGAAATCCCTACTTCTTTCTTAGACATCAGTATTTCCTCTCTCACTGTCTCCTCCAACTTAGTCCCTGATAGTCTGAATCCCTGAAGGGTGAAGGATATTAGTGTTTACTGCCAATTTCTGTAAGAAACACTTGCCTACCCATCCATGCTGTTTAACAGAGTGCAGAGCTGATTGTCTGAGGAAGGTTTTTAACTCTGTCCCTCCCAGACCTTGCGTAGGGCCTTTCCCTTATACCGAAGCCCCAGTAGTATGAGTGGATCTTGATTAAATACCCATTCCGTTTCTGGTATAGTTGAAGAACTGTATTGCAAAGAAACAAATGCCAGAATCCACAAAGGTTTCTTACTCCAAGTTTTAAAATGCTCCTTATTCCAGTCCACTGTGTCTCAGTATCTATTCACATACTGGTATAAGAACTATGCAAGATAAATGTTTTATGACACTATAAGAAATACTGTGAATACTGGAATTATCTAAGTACAAATACTTATCTACGACAAGTGGACTGATGGCAATTGGAAAGTTTTATAAGCCATGACTTTACAGCATGCAGCAAATATTTCTCAGCTGCAAAAAAAAATTTTTTTTTAGAAGTAATCTTTACATTAGGGATCAAACAACTCATTTTGCCTCATCTTAAACACACACAAATATCCTGAAAGTCTGAGAATAGCCTGAATAGCGTTGAGTTATTATTCTTAAGATAATTTAAAAAAAATGCAGGGAAAACACTGGAATTATGGAGTAAAAGATGAGCAGAGAGTGACAGTCAAAAATACATACAGAAACTGGGAAAAGGCGCAGAATAGTGCGGTGAAATTTCAAGTATACTCAGTATGTACCAAACAATATATTAAGTTTGTCCCCTTCTGTTACCTTATCCTTGCATATTAAAGGATGATTCCGTCCCTAATAAGCATCACAAAATTTCTTCATGTAAAAACCATGCTTGTTTTAATCTAAATCACCAAACACACACTGGCTTGTGTGTTTTTTTTGTTTGTTTGTTTGTTTGTTTTTTGCACAACACCCTGCAAACTACAATTAATTTTGCAGCCCCCAAAACAGTGAGATTTTCAAAACTGAAATTCTTCATAGTTCACCCATCCCTTTTATAAAATTCTCCATAAACTCTTTATCTTATATTGTACAATCTTCACTGTGGTAGACAAAAGCTAAAAGCAAGGAGAAAAAGGATAAAAACACCGCCTACTAGATTACTATTTATTTCTGTTATATTTTCCTCTTAAGGAGTCCACATCACAGACACCCCAACTTTAAATCTCCTCCTCCTGTACCCGGAAGGACCTGAGACTGAACTGCAGAACAGTTGTCCTGCTTCCTAAAAGGGACTAGGTGGAGATCCCTTCCCAGCTTCTAAATGGCATTGCTTATTCAGCCAGAGGAGTCACAGCTGACTGAGAGCACTACCTCCCCTCTAGGGCTGAGTGCAATTACTTGGTAGCTCCCCCAGCCTGGCAACTATGACTGGGAAATGAACCTAGGTCAACCCCTATGTACCAGTGCGAAGTACTAACCTTTAGCTAACATTTGGTCTCTTTCTTTAAACACATTTGTTTTCGCATATTGCATGTTGTGCCTTTATAGTGGGTGTAGTTAGACATTATTTTACCTCTACTCTTTTCTGTTACAATTTTTATCTCAGATTTTAAAAAAAGATCCTGGCAAAGCCCCTGAATCAAATTCCATTTTTCATGGCAATATTTATTTTGTTGAGTGGGTGGCAGAGAGCAGAGTGGGAGCAACATTTCAGCTCTTCTGCAACTTTCCCTCCAGTGGTCTCATTCCTACATGTTTGAAAGACAGAAAGCTACTTTTCATTGAGATAAGAATTAACATTTTAGATGATAAAAGGTATTATACATGAGTGGGTTGCTTCTTGAAATCAATTAAATAATTTAGGCTCCCTGCTAAGGAGCATCTGGCACCCTTATAACCTTGTTCATATAATTATAACTCTGTTATTAAAAAGAATTATGTAACAGTATGGTTGGTTTATGCTATGTGATGGACTTAGTAACTTAATTTGGACTATGCTACATAGTAGAGCAAAAAAATTTAATTTAATTAACTGATTCATTTGAGGATGACTGGAAGCACTACACGTTATGCTTCACTTCTTTAAAAGTGTGCAATGGTTTGATCCTGCAAGGCGCTGAGCTTCTTTGACTTGCAGAGAAGCACACAGCATCTTTCAAAGGTTGCTCAACACCATGCAGAATCAAGCGCTTGGGCTCTGATCCAAAGATCATTGAAGCTAGTGGGAGTCTTCCCATTGACTTCAAAGTTCATTGAATCAATTCCCAAATGAATGAAGGGTCAAAAGAAACTAGATACTTCATGGATTCTTGCAATAATGGGACAAAACATAGGCGATACTTAGGTAGAAAACATCTAGGTATGTCTCCTCTGAGTTAGCAACAGTACCCCATAATATTTCCCTCTTTGAAACATGCCTTCCCTGCCAACATGCCAGAAAAATAACGTGTTTCATCCACATTTTAATTTGGGACTGCACAGATTTCAATGAAAGTTAGGAGCCTAAATCCCTCCAAGTATTAGTTCCTGTTTGAGAGACATATACTGGTTTCTCTTGTATTGCCCTTATATGTTTACTTCCAGACTAAGCAGAAGCTGTGTAAATTTCTTAATGCCTTACCATGGCTGCTGTATTTGTCAGTGGCTTGAATGGACTTTCTGGGTCCCTTCACTTTATAGGCCAGTTCAAAAGGCCTTTTATGGCATTGGCCAAGAGACTATTGCCTGCTGGCCAGATCCTGATGCTGTTTATGCTGATATAAACAACTCCACTGAAGTTGGATGTACACCAATTTAAAAGAGATCAGAATCTGGCCACGGTTTCTCAAACTTTGCAGAATTACCAAAATCTTCCAGTCCCAGTTAGCCCCTGCTGGTACTGTCTCCATTTCTCTAATTAAATGAAGGGAGGGGAAAAAACCCTCAAAAACCTAAATTAAAGTCACTTTAGGATCCAATTTAAAACACAAAAGCAGAAATAAGGCTGAAACGCTAAATTTATTGTACCTAGATATTGCAGCACATCAGGTATATGAGATAATACCCTGTTTTGCAGCATTAGTGACAAGGGAGAAAAAGGGAAATGAAGGACAGAGTTTCAAATCTGAGTGTTATATTACTTTACTGCTGGGAGCAAACTCAGACTCTGTTTATCACGTTCTTGTAGGTTTTGTGGTTTGATTTCCTTTGTTTGTTATAAGAATATAGTAATATACAGGAGATTAAAAAAAAGAGTGGCTTTGTAATAAATATTTTACAGTCACTCTCAGTTGTACTTCACAAACTCCTGGTGTATGTCTTGAGTGTCTGACTGTAATATTCAGCCAAGCATCAAGAAATGAAAATGGTATTCAGTTGAGGCAATGGATAAAGCAGTATGTGACAACCACATGTGTTCTGTTTGATCATTTATCACAGCAGGATATTAGTAATTAAAAAAAAAAAAACCAGTACGTACCCGTTCTCATAACAGAATATAGTCACCAGATACTACCTTTCTGATTCTGTTCTAATTTCTATGATCATGATCACACATAATCAATTATTATTTACGTGTCTGGCTGGAACTTTACAGACATGAGGACAAGACAAGTTCCATGTCCTGAGGAATTTGCAGTCTATATAGGCATGAGCCATCTCTTACTGAAATCAATGGGAGTCCTGATTGGCCTGCTTCTGAAGTCCTTAACTTGTGGTATGGGACTTTTCCTCATGTATTCTGGTTGCAGAATGCAGGCCTATTTTATTATGAAGACAGCACCACAAGCTGGACTTTTGTAATATTTAAAATGAACAGTAGTAGCTCTGAAATCAAGATTAACTTTTTAAGTGTGCCCATTGCACTTCTGATTAAAGTAGTATATGGGAATTCCAGTACATCCCTGATAATCATTATTAAAGATTTTTATCTTAGTTTTTTATATTTGAGATTTTGACAGTTAAAACTTTTCCAGAAAGAATTACTTTTTCTTGGGTAAACCAATAAATTTTGTTGTCTCTAAAAATGAAAGCAGACTAATGCTCTGGGAAGGTTAGAGCCCTTCTCAAGAATACCTCTGTGCTGACTCTCTAGAATCAGAGAGCTGCAATGACAAGCCACTTTGCAGTACATGATGATGTTCAGCTCTGCCTGTTTCAAGCAAAGCTTGACAGTAGTGGCAAAATGATGATTTTAAAGTGGAGACTGCAGAAGTAAAGCATGAGACAGGCAGGGTAGCCCTAGGCACACATCAGACCTTCAGTCTGCCAGGTTCCTGAGTTCATTCCAGAACAGGAGAAGATCTGATGTTGCAGAGGTGCCAGAAGGGAAACAGCAGTTGGAGGATCATCTGGCCATGGGGAGGAGAGAAGCAGCAGCCACTGCCACAGAGAAGCAAGGCAGCAGCAAAGCCTCCTCATAACCTCTCTTCCCCCCGACAATCTGTGCTGGGTCACAGTGTGTACAGACCTTGAGGAAGAAGGGAGAAAAAGCAGCTAAGCTAATTATGCTGCAGGCACCATGGAGAAAGAACAGTGCTTCCTTCCAACTATCCAGCTGCAAACAGGTGCACTTGAAATAGTGTTAAAATAATTTTCCGCTATCAGAACTTTTGCTGAAATTCACTCAATATCTATGCAAAGTCAGACATGGGCCCTGGATTCCCTGTGGACGGCAACGAGGTAGTGCCACTGCAGACTGGAAGGTGACTTTTGGGCCTTGTAGATCAGTTTCTAGGGCTGTCAGGTGTCCAGTTTTCAACTGGAATGCCCGGTCGAAAAAGGACCGGAGTGGCTGTGATCAGCACCATTGACCCGGCCGTTAAAAGTCCAGTCAGCAGTGCAGCAGAGCTAAAGCAGTATTGGGTAGAGACCAGTATTAAATAGTGTTACAACAGGTGACAGTCTTAAAATGTTAACCCTCGTCCTTTAGTTCAAAAGGTCGTTTTCTCACCTTTGCCCTTGCAAACTGAAGCAGTGTCAGAGAGATCCAAAAACTGGCCAATGGTATTTTCAAGCAGTAAAATAGCAAGCGATGTCAGTCTCTCATCGGCCATCATCAATCAAAGATGTGTTTTAATGAGCCCGAGCTTCAAAAACATGCTCTCACCACTCACGACTGAGAAAGGCAGCATGAACAGAATCCTCAAAACTATCCACACATTAGGAAAAGTGTCCTTCAGCTCTACATCATGAGTGGAGAGTGCTTCCTGTGTTTCAAAATGTGACAGATATTGTCCAAATCAACAGAGGTCTTTATCATTGATGTCCAAACATTCCCCATGTGTCAGCATCCAGTGAAGCTCCATTCAGTTGTTCAAGAGTGTTTTCTTGTCTGCCTGCTGAAAACAGGACATATATCCTTTGCAGTACTCCAAAGAGAGATGCTGATTCTAAGGAAGATGGTGCTGCATCTGAGACACCCAGGTTGACGGGATTGGCATCCACAAGGCATGAAGAAAGCTCTTGGATTCAGCACAAGGATCCTTTCCAGGAAACCACTGTTTCTTCCCTTCATGTTCACGCTGTTGTTGTAGCCTTGGCTGCAGCAATTCTGAAGCTTTATTTTATTCTCATTCAAAATGTTCATAAACAGTTCTGTTAGGCCTTTTTCAGTAGAGTCATCCACAGACCAGAAACAGATAAAGTGTTCCTTTACTTGGATACAGCCATCCTTGTTGTCAATAAATCTTACTGTAAATGACATCTTTTCACTGCGACTAATGTCGGGAGTTCAGTCCATTATTACAGTGTAGTGGTTCACTTTGCCGAATCACATCAATAAGTTATCAAGCACCTTCCTTGCCATAAGGTCAATCAGTTAGTTTTGAATTGTTTTGCTTTACGAAGTACTCAACATATTTTCCAAGTAGCTCTACCAAATCAAGGAAATTACCGTTATGTTCAGTGAACAACTTATCCAACAGCCCCAGAAAGCCAAATTATTCTTTACAGTGAAGAGGGAAACTGAGATCAGACTCTCTAGCACATTCCTCTAGTGCTGAGTTTTTACATGAATAATGTGCCAGTTTTCTGCATCCATGCATTTATTCAGCTTGAGCCTGGACTCAACCTCCCTTCATTTGGAATAGGCCATAAAATGGCTGGGTGACTTTTCATGTTGCTTCAGAGCATCTACTAAGTTATGCCCGTAATTGTACCCAGAAAGCGCAAACAAGAATTTAGTATTCTTGTCAAATATTTTGCAACAAAACCAGAACACTTTGTCACTGATTCAGTTTCTCAATATTTTTGAGCATTCTTTCATAGTGTGACTTTGAGAAGTGTCACTTCTGCTCATTTACTGGAAATGTCATATCCTCGATTTTGCCCAGTCCATTCAAACTTCTGTGGCCAATATCAGCAGAATTTAGGATCACCAGCCATAAAACAGGATCTGATGTATCTATTTGGGTGTGCAGTTTTTCTCACTGCTGTTTCCTGTCATCATGCGAGGCTGATTCTTCATTATTATTTCTTTCCTTTTCATGTAAACCAGATTTTTCTTTGTTCTTTACGCCGCCAGGAAAACTGCACGATTCTCCATTCCTTTCCTCACATTTCCATTCCTTATCTTTAATTCCTTAGTAATAGGACTTCCATCATTTACACTTAACTCCTCAATTTCTTCTGCACTGTGATGATCACTACTACCTAATACCTTGTTGTTCCGTTTCACATATTTTCCCATCAGATTTGCCCTTTGCTGCAAACTAGATTGCAATTGAGCTTTTTGCTTCCTATACTAAGCTCCTGTAGGCTTCTTCAGGGGCATCTTTTATTTTCTACAGGGGAAAACAGTATTAGGGAGAGCAAAAGTCTATGTTCCGCAGTCTTAGAAAGTCATCAAACATTCCGTTTTAAGCGTGACAAAAGTAGTAACAGTATTTCTTTTAAATTGTTGCATAGATAAGGTTTGATAGATCTCTCCGGCACCTCATTAAATAGGTCCTTTATTAGTCACTGCTTACACTCTTCAAGTGTTAAAACACAAGTATACTTTCACAATAACACAATAAAATAAGATTCACAATATCGTAGCTGGGTTTTCACTTCACTTTGTTCTTGCATCTCACTGACGATGCCCCACCCCTTATATACCCATGAGGTCATGGTGGACAACGTTCTAGGAAGTTCAAGGAAAATGTAGTTCTCAGAAATTCTGGAAGGGTCCACGAGATTCTACAAAGATCCAGAACATTCTAGGAGGTTAGTGAAAAATGAATCCACATATGGAATACCTGAAACATTTTACTTCAAACTTCTATTTTTAATTTTTGTCTCTAACAACAAAAAAGCAACTCGGATGCCCCCCAAGCCCAGCACCCCAGGCAGTCGCCTGCCCTTAAATCCAGCCCTAGACTGAGTAGCATGCCTCAACTACTACTCCTCATGCCCAGCAATAGCAAAAATGACCCCACGGGCACACGTGGCTCAGACTTGAATGGGAACTGAAGATTCTTTCTCCCTGAGCTCCTTATAGTTCATATACACAAAGCTATTTTACTTTGCCTTGTGGACTCAGGATTTGGTTATTTGAAAAAGAAAGCCCTTCCTCCTATCACCAGCCTAATGGTAGTAAGTAGCATGTACTGTAGGTGATCCATTAGGCCGTGAAATATAAATCTTGCCTGCAGTTATGGATTCCTCCAAACTAGTTCAATCTGTTTTTAAAAACACAAAACTAACTACTGCACAAGCACAATAGCGGCTTTTCAGATTAGCAAATTCCATATCTGAAACAAGTACAGTATTTGCAAGAGAGTTCTATGCAATGTTTGATAGAAAAAATCCAAAAGGAGGTATGAACCCCACATTGCTAGAGTGATCAAAGTGCTTTTGTCATCAGAAAGCAGACAGGACTGGAACCTCATGGGAGCTGTTGAAGAAGGAGAATTTGGATAATTGGACAAGCATCTAAACTTTTGTGCTGAAAGCTTGGCCCCATTGACTTCATTGGAACCAAAATTTCATCCTTTACGCGTATACAAAATGAACTCAAATTTGAGCCTTTACATTATATGCAGTTATTAATACAGATAGTATAGACACAGAGGTTATTGACCCACTAATGTGAGAATGTGTAGTCTACGTTGATACAGTAATATTCTTTGCAGTGCCCTTGCAGAGGGTTGGTTTGTGTATTTTACTTTTTTCTAGCCTTTTCTTTTAAACTTCTTTATTACAAAATCTCAAATGACTGCTTCCTGCATTCTTGTGTCCAGGTTTACGCAATTTCTTTCATTAAAACAAATTTTAATTCCCTGTGATTTTAAAGCAATATGGTGGAGGTTCTCCCCTTTCTGATAACTATCTGTTATCTTTGATGCTTGTTACGCAAACTATAAAGATATTGCGAAGGTGGTTCTTCCACAATTTGAAAGTGTTGTGCTGAACAGAAATAGTCCAGTAAAAACATGCCAATAGGAACAGAAATTAGTCCCAGGAAGAGATCTAATCAGTATCTGGGGAGTTAAAAGTAATTCATACTAAAAATAGGAAGGAGTGATGATAAATCCACTGGAGTCCCTTTTCTAGTTTGAGGCAGTTTAGACAGAACAACTTATCAAATTATCTTCATGTAGTACAGTACTGGTGGTTTTTCTCTGAATACTCTTGCAAGCTGAAAGTTATTCAAATTGACAAAATTGTGTATGTCTTTGATATTATATCATTCTCCTGGCTTGAGCCAGATGCCAATGCCATCTCTCCCCATCCCTTTCTTTAAAGCAAAGTAATACGTTTGCTACATCCGGATACCCAATAGAAGGTTAAAGGATTCTCATTCAAGCCCTGATAAACTATGCACAGACTGGAATTTAAGTTTTGGGCCCACCGCTTTGAAAATAACTTACTTTGTAGTTTGGGGATTAGCTGTACCTGGGCCTGGTCCTAATCAAAAATCATCAAAGATTTATGAACTTGCCTGAATTAAAAATTAGGTGTAAGCACTAGTTTTTAATGGAAATAACTGTGTGTAATTTTTGTTGTTTTTTTTTAATCCAGAAGCCGAGTTATGTTTAAATTGATAAGTGGATCAAAAAATATCTCTCTCAATTTTAGGAAACTGTTCTAATTTGAAAATGCCATAACCAATTTATCTCTAACCCCACCCGCTGCGTCCTCCTGGGACATAAGACTACACATTTTCAGGTTAAAAGGAACGGTTTCCCCTCCTTTCAGTGGGATATGGGAGGGAGTAAACAAATTAAAAGGGATTAAAACTGGGTTTATAAGAGAAGCTGTCATACAGACTTAAGTACAGAGTCACTGCCACTGTTCCAGAACTCAAATGACAAAGATCAGCACATTGAGCAGTCCACAGGAGGTGCCAATGTGGCTGGCTGCTCCTAGTCACAGGGTAATAGTGTGTTGCCTTTAAAAAAATTAATAATAATAAGGCAGCCTCTCCGTCAGTGCAATTTGCACAAGCAATTTGTGTAAGAAGGCAACATGCATGCACATAAGTAGTCAGTCAATAAGAGAGCAAGCAGTGCCCCAGCATGCTACTTTATGCTAGTTGGTTTGAATGGGAAAGGATTTCAATTAAATTTTGAAAACAGTGATGGTCTTTCATGCATAACGAGAACAGTAACTGAGACACCATGCCATGCCATTGCATTTGAGGTCAGCATGAGAACACAAACAACTTGTGTGCGCATAGATAACAGTGTCTAAGTTGTTGCAAGTGCCACCTCTTTAGACTCAGCAGAAGGGGCAAGTGAAAGAGAAGCAGCATTTTTCGGCCCTTGCCTACTCCCAAGTAAACACAGCAGGTGCCAGCTGCACTGCGGAGGATGAGAAAGGAGGGAAGTAGAACTCTGATTTTGCATGCCTAAGGAAAAAAGAAGCGTGTATGACCATAGAATCATATAAATGTAGGGTTAGAAGGGACCTCGAGAGGTCAAGTCTAGCCTCCTGTGCTGAGGCAGGATCACACTCCATAATACATAGTTATTAAGAAGGAAGCGTGTCTCACTCTCCTTTAGAAGGAGACCCATGGCCTAGCACTGGAGTTGAGCAAAACACTGCCAAAAATTCCCTCCACTACCTGTTTCACATTTTTCAATAAATTGGCTTTGCCTGTGTTTACACCCTTTTGTGTTTCTTTTCAGTACATACGCTACTCAAGGCACTTGCTGGGAGAAGTGTTCCCTGGAAAAGCAAATTTTATACAAACATTGGAGACTATTTGTTGAAAGTACATTTTGAATTTGGGAACAGCAGTAAACCCCCTCCCCACCACCACCACCACCACCACCACTTCAGAATGTTGGCACTAGAGATTGAAAAAAGCACCAGGAGTAATTCAGTAGCCCTAGTGAACAAATCCTCAGCTGGTATAAATCAGCTTAGTCCCAGCTGCTTGGGTGACCAAAGTGTGGTCCATGGATTAAATGCAGAAGGTGCTGGAGACAGTTCAGATCAAGATACACATTGCATGCTGGGTTCTGTAGTGTTCCTAGCATATCATTGCCACTTATTGTGTTACCTTAAGATAATGAATAAGAGTAATGCAAACTGAGCAGCACTGTTCTGCCATGGACATCACAGGGCCCAGCATGTTCCATCTTGATCCATTTTCCTAGGGTGGATTCCAGTAATGGGAGTTAAAGACACTTAGCACCTCATAGGACAGTATCCGTAGGACCTTCTGTTTGAATCAGCAGTAAAATGCATAGGCTTTGAAGCTGTAAACATCTGCATTATTTTGTATACTCAGCAATAAAGGTTACCCACTATCTAGCAAGATGCATGAATGCAAGTTGAAACAAAGTGCAAGAAGTCTGTATTTCATGTTAGAGATCTCGTCACCACCCTTATTGCCCACTGGAGCCAACAGAGCTTGAGAGCACCCAGTACCTCGTAGGAATGGGCTCTTAATTATCTTTCTCACTTCAGTAATGTGTTATGAGGCTCAGCCATCAATGAAGCAACAAAAAAAAGCTTATGACTTAAATTATAGTGTTCAAAGTCTATTAAAATATAATTGCTTGTCTTAAAATAGGTTTAATTAAAATGTACAAGAAAAATGCAATTCACTTACATTTTATACATCATCCCACTGTGGACTTTTCCTAACATAAGTGATGTTCTGGTCAGCATGGTGTTCTCAATACTGCCATCAAAAGCAAACATGAATATAAAACTTTTTCAAAATTTGGCTCAGGTACTATCATTGTTAGATATTTCGTAATCTATAACTCTGGTCATTGCTGTTTTGCAAGATAATTGCATCGGTGATCTAACTTTTGACAGTATCCAAAGTGTCTGGAAATAGTTTGCTCCAGCACCTTCGTCTTTTAAAGAACATTTGGGGCTTGTTATTTTAAATCCTTGTGCAGACTGATTTATCACTTCAAACGTGTCAGCTGTGCTTTGTCTTGAAACTGATAGTAATAGTGTTGCTGATTTTTCAACAGCAGCTGTTAGAGGTTCATTAGTTAGACTCTCAAAGGGTGTAGATAACTGTAATATTTTTCTTTGTTAATGATCTCTTACGTGTTATAATAATACAAATTCTGGAATCTGCTCAAAATTTGCAGCTTCTGTACTTCTAGCTTGCTAAAACTATTAGGTTTTTTCTATTATTAAAATTTTCTCCCATAAAGCAGTTAAAATAAAAAGAGGTGTCATGTTTCAGAGTTAAATAGGCATTCAAAGCAATATTTGCTATTGTGTATTTATGAGCAAGGTGGACCAGCCAGGGTTGAAGCATTCTGATCCAAACTCAAACAGATTCCAAGGTTCTAGGGGACGAAGTCTGGATCCATGTACATTCAGGCCCATTTCTAGTTTAAATTTTGTAAGCCATGCAGAGCATAGCTGACTTCACTAATATCAGAAGATTTATTTCTAGTGGATGCTACTGATTTCCATGAAAGCATCCCCCCACACTCTATAAACTATTCTTAATCATTAGCTTTGCTATTATTCTTAAAATACATTCTCTAAATCTCTTCCAAGGTTGCATCTGTTTAAGTGCTATAGTTACTCTTGCTAGAAGCTCCTGGGGACTGGAACATCTGTGAACTCTGCTGCAGTTAGGAGCATATCGGCACTACTGCTGGTTCAACCAGCAATGCTAACCAACAGATAATTACAGTTTGAAATTAGTATTTTAATGAACTGATCTTAGCAAATGTAAAGTGAAATCTCTCAGGCATTAAAGAAAGAAGCAGGAGAGAAAATTATTAACTATAAAGTTCAGCAGACGGATGGTCAGCAGGTGATAGCTTGGCAAAGAGTGTTAAGTGTTCCCATTTTAATCTGCAGTAAGAGAAAGCTAATTTAGGGCCTGTCTCTGGGAGGTGCAGAGCAACTTCTGCAAGTGGTGTTGTGACTTCAGGGTGCGATGAGGGGATCTCAGCATAGTGCAGGATTGAGCCATAAAAAAGTGAATTGAAACTTTTTCTAAAATTCAGCTAAATACATTTAAGAAGTTGATTTAGATCCCAAGTTTCTTCTGAAGCCACCAGTTCTGCCATATGAACCATATGGGCTGATACATGGAAGTCCCATGCAGAACAGGTAGCAGGATCATGGCATTAATCTGTAACAAATACAGCTGTTGACTCAATGAGAATATCTGAAAATCAGCACCTGCTTACATATCTTCCAAAGTTCCGGGCCCGGGTTTTCTTTGCATTAGCTGATGACACAACAGTGTCAACAATCTACAGCAATGGAAGGAAGGGCGCTCCCCAAACTGTGGTAGCCATTAGTGATATTAATTCTTGGAGAGGGAAACGAATTTGAGACTTGGGAGGTAGAGCACCTTGTAATTAGTTCCCTTTTAAAATATATTTATGGGTAATTTTAAGCCTACATGGCTCAGGAATCCTTAACAGGAGAGCCTTCAGGAAAGGCCGGAGTTATAGGAAGAAATAATAAAAAGCACAGCTATAGAAGGAATAGGAACCCTCAAACTTCAGGGCCCATGCCAGCCAACTTCTAACAATTGAGGCTCAAGAGGAAACATTCGTTGGAGACAGGGCTGGACTGAGGCAATTCTAGGTCGTAGGGCATACTCCAGCATGGGGCAAATGACCCATCCATTCCCCAAGAGGCAAGCTTAGCAGTGTGAAGTCTTTTGTCCTCAGCAGTAGCAGCAGGGGCCCTCAACACTTTCCTCAACAGTCAAGATACATCTGATTGGTTGGCCCACAGCAGGTTTCTCCTCCTTGCCACACAGTTCTCTGCTGGAAGGGCCCTCCAGAGTAATAGGTCCTGGAGATAACACCCCATTGAGTTGCATGGTGCAGTTGATAGAAGCCTGAAGGGACCGTTGTGATGATGTAGTCTGACCTTCTGTAGAACACAGCCATAGAAACAGGGCCGGCTCCAAGATTTTTGCCGCCCCAAGCGGCGGGGAAAAAAAAAAGCCGTGATTGGCAGCAGCTCCATCGCTCTGCTTTCTTCTTTGGCGGCAATTTGGCAGCAGGTCCTTCCCTCTGAGAGAGACAAGGACCAGCTGCCAAATTGCCGAAGAACCTGACATGCCGCCCCTTCCCCTTAGCCGCCCCAAGCACCTGCTTGCTGAGCTGGTGCCTGGAGCCAGCCCTGCATAGAAATCCCCAAAATAACTCAGAGAGCAGAACTTTTAGAAAATATCCACTCTTGATTTGAAAATTGTCAGTGATGGAGACTGCAACATGACCCTTGGTAAATTGTTCCAGTGGTTAATTACTTTCCAAATGTACACCTTATTTCCAGTCTGAATTTGTCTAGTTTCAGCTTCCAGCCATTGCGTTGTGTTATACCTTTCCCTGCTACAGTGAAAAACCTATTTTTAAACATTTGTTCCCCATGCAGCTACTTATAGAATGTAATCAAGTCACCCCATAACCTTCTCTTGGTTAAACTAAAGAAGTTCACATCTAAGGTTGCAAATTTTGGTTGGGCATATTCCTGGAATTTTCTGCGCATGACAATCTTTAATTAAAGATTAATCTTTAATTCCTGGAGACTCAAGGACAATCCTGGAGGCTTGGCAACTGTGTCACACCTTATAGAGCTATTGTTCCAGGTTCTCTGCAGGCTCAGGTAGATATCACTACATCTGTTACACTCACATCATGTTTTCAAGCTTTGTAATTAGGAGGACTGAAAACTTGCTTAAAAAGTAAGCTTGGGACCAAGAGATGGACCCTTAGGCCTGGGCCTATGGTGCCTATACCTTACCTGTCCCTGCCTTTGGGCAAGTTACACCCAGAATTTCCTAATACAGGATTTCTTTCTCTGAAGTAGCTAGTACTGGCATCTGACAGATTGCCAGAGAAGATGGACCGCTGGTCTGATCTAGTATGCCAATTCCTATCCCAAATGGATTTTTTAAATTTTATTTTAAGGAATCATTTCAGTTCATATTTAAATTCTTTTTTTGAAAAAAGATTTGATTGAACTAAAAATTTTATAATGGCCTCTAATTGCAAGAAACAATATGCAAAAAACAGTGACTAGCTGAACAATAATTTGCATAGAACTTTTTATTCAGAAAGATCACAGGACATTTTATAACAATATAGAAATTGCTTTCCAGTGGTAGAGAAAGTAATTTCCACTGGCATGTTTTACAAAGCACAGCAACACTACACAAAAGTTTAGGACAAGAGTGTGAAGAACTGTTTTCATATTGACAAATGAGTAAAGCAGTACTTTAAATCCAAAGAGATTTTTGTTAGATTAAGGAAAATAATAAGAAAGAACAAAAGTAAAGTCTCCTGGAGAACCTACAATATGTTTTCTTTGAGAACAGGTGGGAGCAATTCAGAAAACAAAATGGCTGTTCTCAGCAAACAGGTAGATTAATTCAAAATATAGATCGTACTATACATATTTTGTACACTGCAAGCAATTTATCCAACATTTAGGATAAGAAAAATGTAATTACTAGAGCAGGTTGGGAAATGCAAAGCATTTTTCACAAATTCTGAAAAAACAATTTTTGTTTAATTTTTTCCCAGCAATTTCCTTTTTTTTAAGAAAGAAGTTTTTGTGAAAACCCATTTTTTCACCAAAAACTAGACAATTTTAAATAAAGTTAGCATTTTCTGCAAAGTTAGCATTTTCCATTTAGCGAAAAAAATCCATTTTTCATTGAAAAAAGGTTTGTTGGAAAAATGTTGATCATCAATAATAATTATAGGGATCTAGATAGCACATTAGAGGTAATAAAAGATGCCATTAAATCTTTAATGACCCCTGACACTGGGATCTTTGGTTTTCACCACATCTAAAGGCAGTACCTCCAACAGCAGCATCCCTTATGCAACCCTGATTCACTAATGACCCTTAAGAGGAAAGAATGCTCTGTACTGAATAACTAACCCAGCTTCCTAAAACACATTGCATTTCCTTTGAGGTCTTTCATCCAAGCTCTGAACAGGCCCAAATCTGCTTAGTTTAGAACAGGGGTTCTCAAACTAGAGGTCAGGACCTGTAGCAGGGTGGATCCCTGCTCCGGCCCTGAAGGGGTTAAAACCAGACCAGGGAAGGGGCCAGGGCTGGAGAAAGCAGCCTTTTAGGCTGGGCTGATTGGGGAAGTGGCAGCAGCTGGGGCCATGCCCCAAACTGAGCCACAGGCCCTTATAAAAGGGCAGAGAAGCCAGGAGCCCAGAAGTCTTCCTCTGCCTGTAGAGGGAGAAGGGCCTGGCTGCCAAAAACCAGAGCAGGTACCTAGGGTAAAGCAGTGCTGGGGAAAGGCAGTGGAGCTGGGGAGCTCCTACCTGGAAAGCCCCAGGCTGTCACCTAGAAGTAGGCCAAGAGGTACTGGGGTTGCAGGGTGCAACCCAGGGGTAGGTCAAGGCAGCAGGTCCAACCCCTTTGCCGATGATCGAGAGTCTAAACCACTGCAGTCTGCCGCCAGGGTTGGGGCTAGCTAATGACGGCAGTTGCCAAGAACCTGCAAAAGTGGGATGCGATGTGGGGGGCGTTCCCAGGAGGGGAAACTGCTAAGAGAAAGGGGTACTGTCCAGGGGGGCAGAACCCCACATGAGTAAGGAGCACCAGGCGGTCCCTTGGGAGGGAGCACTGGGCCCAGTAGTCGGAAACCGAAGGCAGATCCCGGCCTGCAGAGTGGCTTCCTGACTGGTTGTAGCCTATTAATGCAACCCCAGGGGTAGGCACTGCGGGGGTGAGTTCGCCCTGTTACAGGACCCCTCAGGGGGTTGTGAGGTTATTACCTGGGGGATCGCGAGCTGTCAGCCTCTACCCCAAACCCTGCTTTGCATCCAGCATTTATAATGATGTTTAATATATACAAAAAGGTTTTTAATTTATATGGGGAGGGTCCACTCAGAGGTATGCTATGTGAAAGGGATCACTAGTACAAAAGTTTGAGAACCACTGGTTTAGAAGATATAGTGAGCTCACAGCCTAAATCAGAATATCTGCAAACATGGAGCCAGTATGTTTCTAGTATGATTTTTTTATCATTTTGTTTGTTAGAAAGTTATTTTGTGCTTTCATCAAAAGTTTTCTATTTGATTCCTTAATCCTTACCTATATATTTCTTCTCTCAGAGCTTTACATGAAAAACAAATGGCAAAGTGTCTCTTTGAAAGTGGGAATAGAGTTCCCACATTATTGGCACCAACTTAAAGGAAGAATTTGCCATATTCAACATTAACAGCAAAAACAGTGCTGAGTCTGGCAACTTTTGAAAGGTACCTGAAAAAGACTAAAAGTTAAATAAAGCTTCAGGCAAGCTGAGCAAAGTTTGCAATTGTTTTCATGCCTTCCTTCAGATGTTTGAGTTCCTATTTGTACTTATCAGTATTAATACCTTTTCAGACAATGATGTATTATGTCAGGAAATATTAATATCCACAATTAATATACTGATATATAGTTTGAGTCTGTCATTCCTCATTCCCTTTCTGTCACTTTCCTATTATACTGCTGTGACAATTCCCTAAAGATTCAGAAGAGAGATGGCTTTGGAGGAACTCATACCACTAATCATTGATAGCAATATGTTGTGCTGCAGAGATTGTTTTCAATTTTGTCAGCAGGGATGATGCTGTGGTATGTCTTCTCTACAGGGAGGGAAGTTCTTCGTAAGATTCATTTACAAGCAGAAAATTTAATGGGCTGCAAAGTTCGATCATGAGGGTTTTTTTCTGCTGAAGCAGCTTGTCATTTTAGTTTTAACTACAGGAGACAGGACAGAATTGTTAAAGCAATCCAATTATATAATCTATTGAATAGGGGATTTTTGGCCACCTTTCATTAGTGCAGCAAAGTTGCAATAGCTTTAGATGCTTTAAAACTCCCCAGCTGCAAAGCAATTTGCAAATCCCAAATATAGTAAAGGGCTGATTTTTAGAGGCAGAGCCGGCTCTAGGTTTTTTGCTGCCCAAGCGCAAAAAAAAAATCCAAGCGGAACTGCCAAAGTGGGGGGAGGGAGGGGAATGGTGGTCAGAATGCCGCCCCTGAAATTGTGCTGCCTCAAGCATGTGCTTGGTTTGCTGGTGCCTAGAGCCGATCCTGTTTAGAGGTGCTTTGCACCCACAGCTTTCACATGGAATTTTGGATGCTCTGCGTTTCTCAATAATCAGGTCCTGTATTGCAATGTTCTGCTTTTGAGTGGGTCTCTTTACTGAAATAGGCATTGTCCTAAAAAAGAGTAAATATATTTTTAATATCTTTTAAAATGAGACTACTAATCAAGAAAATGAAAACCAAATTAGTGACTACTATTGGTTTTTAACTGGGCAAGAGCAGTAATGCAAAGATTCCATAAACTCTAAATGGAGGTAGAAGGGCTGGCTAGCTGTTTACAATTTCAGAGGGTGAATTGCAAAGTGAAAACTGTTTCAGTTTAGGAATCGGTGTTTAATGCCCTTGTTAACCAGACTATGAAGTGAAGGGCATTCCAAGGTATGTGTTTTTAACTCCCACCTCCCATACTTGTTCTGATTAGCATGGTTGAACTGTGGCTGCAGTGTGTGTGTGTGATCTTTTCATTTACATTGAGAAATAATTAATTCAAAGTTTTGGACAAACTCAGATTGCTCTGTTAAATCAAAGAAAATAGGGAGGGTATTACCGTTATCCTCTGTATTAGCCATAATTCTTCTCTCTTTAGTCTAGTTCTAGCAAATATAGGCCTAATCCTGACATTACAGATTCTGGTTTTGACCCCCATTTTAATCCTAAAATACAACTCCTCCCACATTCAAACCACAGGAGTTTTGCATTTTACAGTGAAAATCTTCTCTCACTACGAATGGCAAGGTGCTGGGAAACAGAGCGTCAGGAAATAAGTGGTTGTGGCTCATATTTTTATGGTTAGAACTGGGACAGGTATTGCTAAGTACATAATAGCTTTGCCATAGCCAGTGAGAAGTACATCTGAATTTTTCTTTGTAAAATGTGCTTTAAATAGGAGAGCCTGAAACAGAGAAATATGCAGTTAAAAAGGCTGATAAAGCGAGCACAAAATTGCTGAAAGTGAGATGCAATGAAAGAGCGTGGCCACTGAAACCTCTGTCCCTATCCTGGCCACAGGACCAAACCTTATTCAACATTGAGTGCTTTGATAAGTGACCTCTTCCCTTCTCAGTCAACACAACACTTTGCAGCCTCCCTAGGTAGAATCCTGAGTCAAAGCTCAGGAGCCCCAGTTAGCCCTCCCCTAAGTTTCCCATCTTTGCCAGCCCAACTGGTTTGGTAACTTTTCTCATTTGCTACCCAGGTAATGGCTGTGCTGTGTGACCACTCCACAGCATGAATAGGGGGAGAAAATGCTGCTTAAACACTGGCGTCCACCCTGCTCAAGTCAAGTGTAGGAGGTAGAAAGATAAATTAAAGCCAAGTTGCTGTGTCTTCAATGCTGTTTCAATCCGAGTTAAGAACACACTTGTTTTTACAGTGTGATACCCTGTGTGTACTGCACTCCACTTTCCACAGGTTCTCCAGGCACAGCAGGGAGTTGGGTCTTCAGAACGCAGGCACTGAAGAATAAAGCACAAGGGGAAAACTGGGACTCCTGAAAGGGACGGAGAAAGAGAGTATGGAGACACCTCTCTCTGTTAGTAAGTTTAAAAAAAAATAGTACCCCCAGAAAGTGTCCAGAGGTTGGGGGAAGTTGTATAGGCTGAGGGTCCCTGAACTTTCTCTCTGATGAAGACGTGTTTGGTAAATGGTTGAAGCCCTGGCAAATTTACATCCATGTTTATTTCACTCCTGTCTACTAATTTAGTATTCAGAGAATTCAAATAAGAGAGGTGGGAGAGATCATCCATTTGAGAATTTATGCTGACTGCCCCTTACGTCGCAAAACTGTCTCATTTTAGTTATTCTAATAGGTTCTCCTCAACTGAAATCACATTCATAGACCTGTTGTATTTTCCTGAAGCTTCCTCTTTTTTCTTAAGTGTGGGAGCTACGTGATGTTTATATGCCCCATTGACCTTTCAGAAATAATTTTCAGTAATCATTTGACATAATTGTCATTAAATAATCTGCATCTGTTTCACACAAAATGGACCAAGGGAGGGAAACACAGGGAGCAATCCTGGCAAAAGGGTAAGTGCTGTCTGCAAGTCATTGCACACACTCAACTTCTATTGACTTCAGCTAAAGTGGTTTAGCTCATATTTGCCAGTGGTATATTATGCCATTATACTCTAGCTAATCAGGTCCTTGTGGAAAACATAACCTTTTAATCACAGTAATAGTTGTTTTTTCTACCAATGTTAGGAAAACAGCCCTTTATCAGTATCTTCTAGAGCACATGCATAAAAAATACTGCTTAATTCTCTGAATATATCTTGCAAAATTGTCCTCTTTCATTACATTGGAAAATGTTCATATTGCCATGTGCGGGTCTGTCTCATCTTATGCGGGGGTTCCGTTCCACGATTAGCGCATAAAGCGAAAACCGCATATAGTCAAAATTACATTGAGTTGAATGGCAGCCGGAATTGCCCACACCACAGAAACAGTATTTAAATTGTTATTTTTCTCTTTCTTTGTTTTTGCCAACCGTGTAAAGCTGAAATCGCGCATGTTAAATGCGCGTAAGATGCGACAGACCTGTATAGCCATATAAAGCATTTTAGCTTTACGTTTTTATTTTTAATACATCCTCATCACCCGTTTTCTCTATTATGTTTCACAGTGTGCACACAGAGTGGTTACATAAAAACAACTATTCTTACTGGAAGGCTATTATGTAACGCTACTTGATTTCTTAGAATCCAGAGTAACACACAACAACCTCAAATCAGAGAGAAACAAAACAGGCTGCTCCATAAACAGAGAGCCACAACTCAGCCTCCATGCCTTATTCTAGGCTGACTGCCTGCTGGTAGGCCCAGATTGCATGCTTTCCTACAGAGGCACCTACCTACAAGCAGGACAGGAAAACTCATAAGAATTTAAAGTGATAGATCGTAACTTTAACACAGTTTTCAGAACACCACAGTTTAAATGTCTGGGAATCAAAGTTGGTCAAAAATCAAAATGTTCATCACTTGTCCAGCCAGGGAGCCTATCTTATAAAGGAGAACAAAGGCATAAGGACCTGAACTGCACTCCCATGAAGCCTGGGTAGCTCAGACAGATCCAGTTCAATGACAAACCAAGCCAAAATACAGTGTTTTATTCTGTTCAACAAACCAAAATGTTCCGATTCAGATTGACCCAAATTATATTTCATTTAGTTTTTCCCAATGGAAAATGGAATTTTCAGCAAAATCAAAGTTTTCCCTAGGGAAATTTTGATTTTATGGAAGCTGCATTGTCCACCAGAAACATTTAGCTAGAAAATTCTTCATCAGCTGTATTGGTAACCACTCATTTAATCAATGTAAATGCTAGGCATTCAAATTTCCTCATCTTTGTAATCCAACAATCTCATATCTGCCTACTGAAAGAGGATGCATTTATTTGTCAGTTACCCAACTGATGGGTCAGATTTGGCAAAGTCCTGAGTCTCTCCTTAAGTAGCATCTTCTTTTAACTGGACTACACGGAAGAGCCTTTAGTGATTTCACTCAGTCACTAGACATGTTTAACAGTTTAGGCCTTGATTCAGCAATGCACTTTAAATACTCATTCATGTGCTTTGCAGATTGGGATGGACTTAAGCATGTGCTTAAGTGCTTTGCTGAATCGGAGCCTTCATTCCCAGCCAGTAATGCCCCTGAATGTGAATTAAATGGTCTTTATCATGATGAAAGCATATGGGTGCACAACAAATTTTGAAAAACGTATCTGTGACTAGATAGCCTCAAATATGGCTCTTTTGTATAGTCTGGTTAAAAGAAGAGGATCCTTAATTCCTAAATTCCTTACAGCATTCCTGGCAGCAATCACATCTGCTACCATAAAACCCATCACAGCCTCTGCCTTTGGGAGAAACACATTTAATTATCAGTAAAGTTCAAGCTCAGCTTGTTATAATGAATTATTAGACTGTCATCATTTTCCTACCAAAAAGGCTGTAATGGAATACAATTTTATATTTTTCCATTTAATTGATGAAGGTCTGAGTTTTTATTAATCTCGCTGAGCTCAAGTGTAAGATGCTGAAAAAGCGAATATGATATCATTGTATCTAGCTAATGTGTGTGCTTTGCAAAATTGATAAGCCCTGTCAAGGCATAAATTATTTAAAATTTGATAAATGTGTTGAAATCACTGAATGTTCAAACAGATAAAGCAGAGCAATTTCTCTCCCTCTCCCCTTTTTTCAAGCTCAGGTTTTTGTTCCACCAGTTCAGTGATTTTGCATTATTATTGCAATACACAGTATAAAAGACTGCAGACCTACTGAAATTAGCCTGAAGAAGCCAGAGAAGTACCAAGCTATAGTGTGGACATGAATATCTATTTTTCAAAATGAAATCATGGTACTGGTACAGCATTCGGAGGCCTGGTCTACACTGGAACATTCATTCAACTTAACTGTGTCGCTCAGGGGTGTGTGAAAAAGCCTGAGCAACATAGTTAAGTTGAACTAAGTCCTCCTTTAGGCAGCACTAGGTTTATGGATGAATTCTTCCATTGACCTAGCTACTGCCTCTCGGAGAGAACCCCTTTCCTAAGGCTATGTCTACACTAGCACTTTTATCAGCAAAACTTGTTGGTCAGGTAAAACAAAAGTTTCACCGACAAAAGCTCCAGTGTGAACAGCGCTATGTCGACAGGAGACTATCTCCCACCAGCACAGCTACTGCTACTCATTGGGAGTGGCTTAATTATGCCAGTGGGAGAGAACTCTTCCGCTGGCAAAGAGCGGCTACCCAGGAGATCTGACCGCAGCACAGCTGCAGTCTTACAGCTGTACTGCCATAAGGTCTGTAGTATTGACATAGCCTAAGTAGTGCCTACACTGAAGCGCTACAGAGGTGCAGCTATAGTGGTGTTGCTGTTGCATTTCAAATGTAGACAAGTCCTGAGTGAGTTAGGAGCTACCTCCAGACTCTAACTTCCAAGTGGAGCTCTGATAAGAGCGTATTCAGGCAGCAGGAAGAGCTTGACAACTATCTGGGCCCTCTTAGCACCCTCTCCCCCCCTACCCCCCAGCTCACTGATGTGCCAAAAGGATTACAGCAGCAGCACTGGTGGGTGGAATAATAGTTCTGAACCATTTTCTTCCTATAACTATTTCTTCCTCGCCACCACCGCCCCCAACTTATTTGCACTAAATTCTGAGAGACCTGAAATGATCCCTGGCAGGGATGAAGTTGGTGCCTCTCTCACTGATCAGCTGTAAAAACTATGTCCCATGATTGACTGATAACTTGGAGTAAAACCCCAGAAACATCAGGACAATTCGACCCTTACGAGGATATAGTTCTTATCTTCTGTTTACTTAGTATGACATTTTAAAATGTTGCCCACATCAAAAGCTGTGGTGGTTGGGAGCATGTACAAAACAAATGAAGTAAAAATATAAATAGGACTAGTGTCCAAAATATGGAATCAGCTCAAAACTCACCCAGACTAGGGCATTCTTCAGTAGAGCCTTCTTTCTCAGGCCTTGGCTACACTTGAGAGTTACAGTGCTGGTGGTGGCTTTACAGCGCTGTAACTCACTCCCCGTCCACACTGGCAAGGCACATACAGCGCTGTATCTCCCTGGCTACAGCGCTGGTTGTACTCCACCTCCACGAGAGGAATAAAGAGAATAGCGCTGCTGCTGCAGTGCTGGGGCACCAGTGTAAACAGGGAATAATCTTACTATGCTGTAACTGACCTCCAGAAGCTTCCCATAATGCTTTTAAAGTGGAGATAACTCTCTTTGTTTTGTTGTGATGCCTCTGTTTGTTTTGTTGTGAACTTGGGTTCCCGGACCTGCTTATCAAAAAAACAAACACAGCTCCTGTTTGCTGTGAATGAGCTCCCTTTGGAACGCCCACAGCTAGTGTTTGCTTGAAGAGAGGGGAAGGAAGGGGCTTGAGGAGAGAAGCAGCATGGCATGTGGGGGTGAGGGGAAGGGTCTGTTTCGAGGAGGCTGCTTATCTGGTCCTTGAGGAAAAAAACAGAGGGCTATTTGCTTTCAGTGAATGGGTTGGAACTTGCAAGGCAGCTGCTGACAGAGTGTCAGCTCCAAAAATCCACTCACTCTCTCCCTCACGCTCCCAGTCACACTCCACCCCACCCCCTCTTTTGAAAAGCACGTTGCAGCCACTTGAATGCTGGAATAGCTGCCCATAATGCACTGCTCCCAATGCCGCTGCAGATGCTGCAAGTGTGGCCATGACAGTGCGCTGGTAGCTGTCAGTGTGGCCAGACTGCAGCGCTTTCCCTACTCAGCTGTACGAAGACAGATTTAACTCCCAGCGATGTACAGCTGCAAGTGTAGCCATACTCTCAGAAAAAGCATGGGAAGAAGAAAACCATGAGCAAAGGATGGACTTCATGGGAAGCTGCATAAGTGAGACGAGGCATGAAATCCTTCCTCCACTGAACTCAGTGACAAAAATCTCATTGACTTCAGTTGGGTCAGAATTTTACCCCATTTCTCTAATCAAGTCAACTTGATTATGGTGTATATGCGCCTTCATGGGGAGAAAAAAACAGGTATGAAAGGGCTCTTCAATCTCGTGTAAAAAGGCATTGCAGAAAGCAATGACTAGAAATAAGTCACATATGGAACAAACTACCAAGGGAAGTAGTGGAGTCTCCATCTCTTGATACCTTCAGATCAAGACAAGGTGTTTTTCTGGAGGATATGCTGTAGTCAAACAAGCATCTGGGCTCAAGACAGAGATAACAGTGAATTCTATGATGTGTCAAACTAGAATGATCTAATGGTCCTTTCTGGCCTCAAAATCTAGGATTGTGACTTTAAGGGAATGAGCAAAAGCAGGGGCAACAAGCGGGACCCACTGCAGAAGGCAAACAAATTAAAAGACACAAATTCTTCCACTTTACTAAACAAGAGTTTTCAGCGATTCAAACAACAATGGTCTTCACAACAGGGAAGGCTACACAGTAAAATGAAAAGATGCTGAGGAAGTCGGTTTTCAAGCATGTGCTACATTCTTTTAATACCAATTTTTTTATTTCCTGAAAATTGCTAACCAAAATGAATAAACAACTTAACAAAAAGCACTGGGCTGTGCTCACTAATAACAAAAAGCTGTCATCAAATAAGGAGCCTTTGAAATGTAGAGAGGAAAATGAATCCTTGGAGAGTTCTGTTCTCCTATGCTGTAAAACCTTTTGACTTAAAAGTAAAAGAATCTGCACAAATAAAATAAAGTTATAGACAGAAATATGAATAATGTAAGTGCTTTTCTAACAATCTCACCGGGCTCCTGTGGTGTATGAACTGTGCATTGCCCTGGCAAGTCCAAAGTCAAGTCATTCTTTGTTAGAAACATTTTTAAACTAAACGTTTTCAAAACATAAAGCATTTCTCTGTAAGAGCTTGTATAGCCTCCTTTCACGCAACTGATTCACCTCAACTTTTGCAGCTACTGAGCCTTGTTCTCTCAATAGAATTAGTGTAGCAAGATAACAACAATAGGAATGGAGGTGGAGTCAGATATTAAAGTTTATGGTTTTATTGACCACTTCCAGCAATGTTTATTGCTTCCTCGTCACCCTGAGTAAAATATTCCTTGCACCAGAATATTCATTCCCATAGCTCAATAATTTGTATAACTGACTGTTTGGATATTGTGCAGAAATAGACAGAAAATTGTCAGATGCAGTCATCTGTCACCTTTGTTACAGGAACATGTCAGATTGTCCTTTGGGAATACAACCATGGGGCGTTTATATACGCATGCTTTGACGTAATGTGATGTGATCTGATGCCATTGGTTTAACAGAGTACAATGTTGTGATCCCAGCACCTTGATTAATGATAGCTCACCCTCTAAAGCCCCACTGACGCCATAAAAAGAGTTGTGTTTTTGTTAGCAGTTTGTGACACTTATTTGACCCTGTTGCAGCACAAAGAGCCGAGCTACATCATAACCATGCAGTTTGTGTATCCACTCCCACCACGCTGTAGCAGTGAATTCTGGGACAATGTGGTCAGCAGCCCCATAGTGTCTCCTTGTGAGAGAGAGCACCTTAATGACATGTACAGAACATCACCAGCAGCATGTTAGGCAACTCTTCTAGGATTTCTTACTGCAAAGAGAACTGGGAGAAGAAAAGTCTGGTCAAACAGATAACACAGGCACAGTTAGAGACTCCAATATAAGGTGCAAAAAAAAAAAAGTGTGCTGAACTAGGCAGAGAAGGACAGTTGTGTGCAAGCCTACACCCCTGGCAAAAGACAAAACACTATGAGCTGCCATGTTACTTTCACAAGTTGAATGTAGAGACACAACATATTAACAGCCAACCTCATCAATTTCTGTTCTACGCTGTGTTTCTTGGCTTTCTCCATTGCTCCCACCAGTGCAGTTGCCATTAACGTTGGCAAGAGTAGAGGCACCAATGCAAACTGGGCACCAGTATTTTAACCTTGCTCAGAACAGGCCCAGAGAAGGGTTTCTGGGAGCCTTCCTGTTTCCAGGCAGGCAGGCAACATGGTTTTAACAGTGTCCATCGTGGTATTTCAACATTGCTACTCCTGGACCCCAGTTGGAATCTGTAAGTGCAGCAAAATAGCTTCCTTTTTTCATTTTTCAGAAAAGGTTCATGGCAGGGTTTGGATTGAGGAGTGGGTGACAGTGTGGATCCATTTTTGTTTCATCCAAGCGATAAGGCGTTTCTGTAACGAGGCAGCTAGTAGTTATTTTCTTAGCAGTGGTTATGGCAAGCTGTGCTGGGAAAGTGCTATTCCCAAAATCATCCTGCTGCTCTTTAACTTATGAGTAAGGTTGCGTGTGGCTAAAGAGCCATACATAACGTGCCATTTCTTCACCCAGGCCCTTTCATCATATTGACAGTTTTCCATAGCGTCATTACAGCAGTGCTGTTATAGATAAGCATCTGTCAGTGTTTCCATTAGAATCCCCTATATTTATGAGTTGATAACTCAGCCATAAAAAAATTAGTCCAGAGGCAGAAACTTGACATACAAGGTCTCTGCCTAGGAGTGATCTTTATTGTCGTTTTTCCCTTTCCTAATTGGAGTCTTAATGAAGACTGCTTATTCATTTTTAAGTAGAAATGGGGGCTGGTTGGTAAATTTGGATCCAGATTTCAAAGCTGGCAAGTTTTGGGCTAGTATGTTGTATAGAGAGGGAGTCAGATGTGGATTTAAATGTAGATGTAGACTCATATTCTGAACCCCCTTCAACCTTTGACTGAAGGTTTTGGTTCAGGTCCATCTCAATTTTTACATTATAAAAAGACTATAACATAACTATGTACATTCAGAAGTTGTTTTAGAGTCTTATTACTAGAAAACATATGAGTGTTTGTAAAGAGAACATAAAAGACTAAGGCCTTTTAGTTTTTTGTGTTTTGCAAGGTGAGAAGATGGGAGAAGTGAAACACTGAGAACGATAGATTTCACTATACATTCAAGAATGTGGATCCTGAAAAGTGCTAAAGATATGGCATGCCTATACAGTATCACTGTAGAACAACATTTTTGTCTAGTATAATTTATGCTGAGGCCTGCCCCAGAATTGTACAAAAATAACACACATTTCTATATGAATGAATTGTCATCTAAGATATTCTGAAGGAGCACACACGCTTACCGTATTTCATCAATGAGATTCAAATTTTTGTGAATTTTGTGAGTTTTGCACCTCTACTTCTTATACAATGAACAAGCGAGACGAATCTCAGAATAGGATTCACAAAAGCCAGCACGCTAGCTTCTCACCTAAACTAGCCAGTAGCAGGTGCCAAACTAACGGGTGTGTCCTAAACCCTGCCCCTTCAGGGAATTTGGTATCTAAATCCAGGATAGAGGAAGGTGCCGTCCTCTGCTTGGTATTCTCAGCTGCAAATCCCCTCTTGGAGGTAGACACCTATGCCATTTTTGTAGGCAGCAGCAGTGTGTAGGACCTCATAACTTTTATCCCAATGGTTACAGTATTCACCTGGGATGTGGCAGACTCCCCATTCATGTCTCCCTCTCCATGTGAAAGGAAGAAGGGATTTGAACAGGAACCTACCAGCCCTCAGATGAGAGTCCTACTCCCTTGGGCTCTGGAATAGTCTCACATAGAGCTCCACCAGGGCTTGTCTATACGTGGGATAATGCGCTATCTGGGGGAGTGTGAATTCTGAAGCACACTAAGGTACTATGCACATATTGGCCTATGTAGACCCTGCTGATGTCCACTAATGCTTTCCTTGTGCACTTTAATGTAATACTATTTCAAACAGCACTACATTGAAGCACAGCAGTAGGGTCTATACAGACCAATTTATGCCTAACACATGAATCTGCTTTAGAAATAATATCCCACCCCTCCACAGACACATGTAGAAAAGCCATCAGTCTTTCCTGTTGAAGCTGTGGCACTGTGGATAACTAATGAAAGAGTCATTGGGCCAGAGAGAGCACAAGCACATGTGCAAGTATGCATGAGAATGGCTGTATAGCCTGATTGCTAGAGCTCACACCTGGGAGACCTAGAATCCAGTCCCCTGCTCCAATAAAATTATTTATGCATAGTGGAAGGAGAGACTGAAGGCAGGGCCAACTTTAGGAAGTGCGGAGCCCAATTCGAACAGTTTCGGCAGGGCCGTGCAGGGATGACTTTAAAAAAAAAAATGGAAAAAAAGATATGTAAAAAAACACATGGGGTTTGTACTTACCGGGCGGTGCTCCGACTCTTCAGCGGCAGGTCCTTCGCTCGCTCCAGGTCTTCGACGGCACTGAAGGACCTGCCGCCGAAGTGCCACCGAAGACCCAGAGCAAGTGAAGGACCCGCCGCTGAAGTGCCGCTGAAAACTCGGAGCGCTGCCAGGTAAGTAAAAATTAAAAAGGTGCCTCTAGCCAGGGAAGGGATTCTCACTGGGCGCGAGGCCCGATTCGGGGGAATTGGTGGAATAGGCCTAAAGCCTGCCCTGACTGAAGGAGCCCCACATCAACATACACTATCCTGTGACTAGGGCACTGAAAGGAACAGCCATACTGGGTCAGACCAAAGGTCCATCTAGCCCAGTATCCTGTCTTCCAACAGTGGCCAATGCCAGGTGCCCCAGAGGGAATGAACAGAACAGGTAATCATCAAGTGATCTATCCCCTGTTGCCTATTCCCAGCTTCTGGCAACACCGAGGCTAGGGACATCATCCCTGCCCATTCTGGCTAATAGCCATTGATGGACCTATCTTCCATGAACTTATCTAGTTCTTTTTTGAACCCAAACTCTGAGAGGTGTCAGATTCCTGCTGAAATCCCTTCTCCCCCTCAAGTGGAGTGGGGCACATGAACTGGGGTGTCCCACATCCTGGGTAAGTACCTAGCCACTGGCCTAACAATTATGGAAGAGGTGGGCCTCTTCCTTCACACCCAGCTGTGTTGTGTGAGCTCGCCTTGATCTGGTAGGCAAGGTCTGAGTATACTTACTGAATTGAGCCCTGCAGGCAACTTAGGTGGAGGAACACCTATCTTCCCCCTGCTTTGTGCATCGCTTTATGGTGTAGGCATCCAGACACCTACAGGGAGGCAGCAATATGCATGTGAAGAGGCAGAAATATAGGTGCCTAGAGAATGTTTACAGCAAAAATTCAGGTGCCGAGTGAGTGAGGTCAGTAGCAGGAGAGTGTGGATTCTGTGAATCACTTGGCCTCATTCTGGGATTTAGGTAGCTAAAATGGCAGTTAGATACCCATGTCTTTTTGTGAGTCTAGTGCTAACTGTATATGTTGTTTGTGATCAGACGTTGGCTGAGTGTGTGTTCTCTCTGGGTGCTTTACTTACTCTGGCCAGATAGCCTGTACGGCAGGCTCCGATCGAACTGCCAAATAACCACAGATTCAGTTCATAGTGAAGGAACTTGGTCAGGTTTATTGTCGACGAAGCACGGTATTGGTGCCTTATACTTGCTACTAGGGATTCAAATACCATTTAAAAAATTAACCATTTAAACGTTTAACCAATTAAGCAGCTGGGGCTGATCCAGCCGGCCCAAGGTTAATGGTAAAGCATTAGTCTTACCAGTTAACTGGTTAACGTTTTACATCCCTACTTGCTACAAGTACACTCAATGCATGTATGCCCGTGACAATGGATGCAGCTCATTTAGTGGCGGGACTTTCCACTATCCCTCGGCTCCCTCTGACACTCCATTTTATACATCAATACAAACAAGTTGCATACTGCCCCTCTGACATAGCCGGTTATCACCCATCACCTTGTACATCTCTATCCCATTACACTGACCTTATCTTTAGGATGGGTCAGTGTGTTCGTGTTAGTTTTAGGAATGTGTTGGGATCAAGGTGTTCTGGTGCCATCCTTCTGGAATGTGTTTGCATGAGTGCTATGTGTCTAGCACCTCCTAGGAATATGTGTTTTTGCAATATCAGCCCTGTTCTTGCCAGATTCTGTGAGCAGGGCCTGCCTCTAGCTCGCAGCCTGATTTTGCTTTATATCAGCAAAGTTTTGACCACTACTTTAGCCCAGGTCTCAGGCCTCATACCAGGCCTCTGATACAAGGGCTAATGTTTCAGGCCCTCTTCCTGCTACAGTGTTTTGCACAAGGTAAGATAGTGGGCCCAGAATCAATATAAAAGGCATTAATAGGTACAGCACAACTAAAAGAAAGAGTTATGTATGGACATTATGAACAGAGTCTTCAGAGAATAGGGTCTGAAAAGGAGGATGGGGAAGAGATACTAGACAGATTAGTTGGGAGGGTGTTCCAAGTGAAATCAACAACAGAAAATTCTGCTTTGCCATTTCACTCTAAGACACTAATCGCTTTAGGCTAAGAAATCAGTCTTTTCCCTTTGAGCCCCAGTCCTGGAAATCCTTATTCATAGCAGTAGTATTTACTCATTAGAGTAGTCCTCTGGAATGGGACTACATGTAAAGGCTAGTCATGCAAGTAAGGGCTTGGACCCTTTTTATGTGCAATTAAATATTAATAACCACCCCATTATCTGCATGTTTTCATTTTCACTTTTTCTCTTTTGAAACAGATATTTTGTGACACTAAACAAACAGTCCATGCCACAGAAGTGCTGGATTGGGAAGACAAAGATGCTGCAGAGACATTGGTCAACAACATTGTCCATTCCAGGATCATCAACCCTTTACGCCTATTTGTTAAGCCATCTCCAGTGTTGAAACATGGCCAGATGTCATACTCAGATAGCAAAGAAAACTTTTGGGATTGGTTAGCCAACATCACTGAGGTTCAAGAATCTCTTGCACGGACTAAGCGCAGACCAATAGTAAAAACTGGGAAATTCAAAAAAATGTTTGGGTGGGGCGACTTCCATTCCAACATCAAAACTGTTAAACTAAACCTCCTCATCACAGGGAAAATTGTTGATCATGGCAATGGAACCTTCAGTGTTTATTTCCGACATAACTCAACAGGTCTTGGAAATGTTTCTGTAAGCCTGGTGCCGCCTTCCAAAGTGGTGGAATTTGAATCTTCTCCACAGTCAGCGCTGGAGACCAAGGAATCCAAATCCTTCAACTGCCGAATTGAGTATGAAAAAACAGATCGGGCTAAGAAAACTGCCTTGTGCAATTTTGACCCTTCAAAGATCTGCTACCAAGAGCAGACACAAAGCCATGTTTCTTGGTTGTGTTCTAAACCATTTAAAGTTATCTGCATTTACATCGCTTTTTACAGTGTAGATTACAAACTGGTGCAAAAGGTCTGCCCTGATTATAATTACCATAGTGAGACACCCTACTTGTCCTCTGGCTGATGTAATTCATATTCTGAGTAACTGTAGAAATACAAGATTGGTCATAAATATGAGTTTCCTTTAATCTTCTGCAGAGGACAGTGCTTCCCTATCAGGTTAAATATGTCTTTACAAAACTTGTAGATGTTTGTGCCGTTTCATGAATATTCAACCTGTTTATGTAACAATCATTTTCATTTAACACAATTACATTCTGGCTATGTTGTTAATAAGGGAAATATCAGATATTAACAAAATGTGATAAGGAGTAACATCTGCTAAACACTGATTTTGAAAGTTATCTTTACTGAGGTAGGTTTAAAGGGCTGCTTTAGATAGCAGATGCAGTGAGATCTTTTACTTGGTAAATACAGCACCTCGCATCCTGGGATCACAATCCTGATTGTATTTTGTTAGCACCTACAGTTTCCAAACAACAAACAATAAGAGGAAGACAACTAGGTCAGGCCTGCAAGCTCTCCACATGCAAAACTCAATTTCAAGAACTCTTCAACTGATGTCAGTAGGAATGTCACACACAGAGGATTTGATGAACTGAGTCCTAATATTTACATAAAATGTTATTTCTATTAAGGAAATGAAAGAGAATTGAATTCCTACTCTGGGTTTTAGCAGCAACGCATAGTCACTGGAATGGAAGAGCAGTTTCTTCAAAGTCTTACCTGTGAAAATGCAATGATCCTTAGTCTGTTAGACCCACAAAGTGTACAGGCTTGGTGTACACTTTTCCCTATTCTGGTCACCATTGTTTTGATTTATACATATATACCGGTACTAGCTTTACAGTGGTAATAGAATATAAGTGTACTCTGTAAAACCATGGTCTGTGTTCAGTGAGCCCCAGAATAAATAAGAGAGTGGTTTCCGTTTAAATGAAAGCATTTACCTTAACATCTTGCTATCCAGCACATCCTGATTTATTACCTTCCTGGAAATGGAAAAGTATCACAAGATAAGGCCAATACCCCCAACAACACATGCTTTTCTTTTTCATGAAAATTTTTTTAGACAAGAAAACCACAATCCCTGAAAAATGAAAAGGTCAACAAAAATCTAGACTTCACGCCTCATATAAGATTACAAACCACTGCCATCAGTACAGCACATTTCAACATATGGCCAGATCCTCTGGTGCTATAAATTTATACCACCAGAGGATCTGGCCCTATATGCTGCTTATGTAGGAACTGATACTGTTCCCCTGAAATCAATGGCAAAATCGATTTCAACTGTTTGGGACCAAGCAAAAAGGACATTTGTATTTTTTTTGGTTATTGTTTTACCACCATTGTGGATTACCAAGATTGTGTAAAAAGAAGCCAGCTCCTGTTCCTCTTTTCTGATGTCACAGTTTAGTGTCTGATGTCACAGCTCTTTGCCAAGGTTTAGAAAGGGATTGACTGGAAAGGAGAGAGCTATTTGTTACATACAAACTGATGAGCACTGACAGAAAGGTGACATGCATATAAGAAGTTTTGCTAAAGCAGCTGTGCTTCTGGACCAATAAATATATATGTCAAATCAAAAAGGATGCCACTCCTTAGATTATTTCTCTATTCTTACTTATTGCAATGCTTCATACAGAAAAATCTCTTGTTAAAGGAAATGTTTAATTTGTTTTTTTCTTAAAGTTACAAGTTTAGAAATGTGGATTTGTTCATAAAATTCTAAAAGTGTCCTGTCACAGCTTATTCCATACAAATGGTCTTTGGGTTTCAGGTGGGTTTTGGTTTGCTTACTGATACCTACATAATATTCCATTTTGTGTTCTGTATAGCGTGTCTTAGATTTAGCTGTATATATGCCAGTATTTATTACTATATTCTATTTGTTCAGTGTTTGCTGCTTTTGTAACTTAGTTGTAAGCCACGATTTTATTGCCATGTAGTTTTTTGCAGCTCTATGAACTATTTAAAAAACTACAAAGTATTTATTGTAGTGTATGTGGAAATCATATATGTATATATACTTAAATCTATGTGTACATATACAGAATATATGTGTACATGTATTTCCATGTAAATAAAGAGAGTTTGCTAAATCTGTCACTTGTTTGTGGCATATTTGATTTTAAAAATGTTTTTTTGCTTCTTCTTCCATATTTACTGGCTTTGTGATTCACTTGTATGAAAGTTTTTTCCTGTTTAGTACTGATTCTTATTCCAGATGTACTGTTGTCCATTAGAATTCTGTGTGCTGTAGCACTCAGCAGAATAGAGCATTGTAAGATTCTACAGTGTTTATGTTTATAGGGCACAGATGACTGAGAAAAGAAATTTAAGTTTTGCAGGAGAAGCAACATAGTTCTTACCATGCGCTGTTTAATAAATGACTTGGCTACTGAATAAAGATTTTTTTTTTTAAATAAAATTTAAGGTAAATTTTAAAAGGTGTTTATAAAAAGGGAGCCAAATCCTAAGGTGATAACTCAGGCCACAGTCCTGGAATAAGGTCCTCACAGGTAGACCTCCCAAGCATAAATCGTTGAAGGATCAGGGACCTCATTGATTCTTCTTTGAGTGATGGTCCCTATTGTATTCCACTGAGGTTACATGCATGTGCCGTGTGCCCGGAGCTGGACCTTTTCAAAGTAGTAATGTCCATCATTCGGTGCATTCACTCTTGCATTGCCTCGTGGTTTAGCCCGAAGCAATAAAGGGTGGGGTGGACCGACCATGTCTTCAGTTCCTTCTCACCACCACATGGTCCACGTCGGAGCTTCTAGTGTCCTCTCGTCCTTGGTGGCATATTTTCCAAACTATTCAGAAAAACTGTTTTTATTTTCATACACAAGATTCTTGCTGTTTTTGTAATGGTAATCTTGATTCTAGAAATTTTGTAGGTTTAAGGTCTGGGGACTCTGCTTTGGCGATTTCCTGCCAAACAGTCCCCAAACACCACCACCACCCTTGAATGCCCAGCACCCAGGTCTGGGTGCTGTATATAGTCAAGGTTTTCACTCTTTTTTTTTTTTTTTTTTTTAAGTAATTATCTTGTTTCTAGATGTTTTTTGTGCAGTTAAGGAGTTGGGATGCCACTTCTGGAGTTTCCCACCAAACAGTCTCCCTCCCTCCAGCACCCAAGTCTGGGTACTGGATTATGTCAAAGAGGCCAGGATTCAAAGTCTGAGCTTCCTGTCCTTGCTTGTTTTTCCTCATCTATGAGCACCAATGCTGTCTGTACTGTTTGGGAGAAGCCCAAACCATGTCCAGGTGCAGTATCTGCCTCTCCTTCCCTGCTCGTACATGGGAAGGCAGAGCCTTCCATCTTAAGCACCTCATGGAGGTTGCCATGGGGCCGCTCTCGGATCCTGGCCAGGGAAGCACCCGAACAGCCCAAAAGTGTGCCTCGTACCGTGGAGCCAGTACTAGTGCTACAGATCCCACACCAGGGCCTAGCCATGAGTCACAGAAGCCTCGCAGTAAGTCTTCCTCCAGGTCTAAGAAAATTGTCGCACTATCCACAAGTTCCATCCACAGAGCAGTGCCACGTTTCAAGGCCTACAAAAGAGACAAGAAGTCACATCACTTGCCATATCTCCTGGTCCCAGTTCCAGACACACATGCCCCTTCTGCATTGGCTCTGACAGCGTCCCATGAATCATCAGTTCAGAGATAATCCCCTGACTGGCCCTGGTTCCGTTGACTCCGGGGAGACTTGAAAGTGCCCTGGGGCCTCATGAACTGTTCGCTCTGGAAAGGATGAGTTTTCCAGGTTTTCCGATACTTTTGCCTACAAGAAGCCCCATCCGCCGTCTTGGAAATGCCACTTTTGGCCATGTTTCTACAATACGTTCCACTGGTACTGCCATTTGTATTGAACTCCAGTTTCTCTGAGTCTGAGGATACGGATGTTTTGCATGGTTCGCTGCTTCCATTCTGAAGACATGACTATCAGAGGTTTACAACGGCACTATGGCAATACCTTATTTTAGCTCAGCCCAGGAACTTGACTTTTTGGGTACCGCTGCTGCAGCACGGTCAACTAGGTTGGACATAGTGGAGCTCATGGCCCCAATATTCGCCTTCAGAACTGTCCCGTTCAATGCAGGACCACTCTCCTGTATCACTGCCCCGTCCTTCGTTGACCAGATGTTGAGAACTAAAACTAGACAATGCGCTGATCAGCCTGGCCTCAGCAGTACCAACTGATCCAGCGAGATATCCTTCATCGTCCCTGGATATGGCTGTGTTGACGATGCCCTTCTTTCCCCCAGACTATTGTCAGTTTCAGGAGCTGTTACGAAGGATAGCACATACTCTCCAGCTCCCATTGAATGAGGTGCAAGATAGTCAGCACCAATTACTAGACATTTTACATGCATCAGTACCGGCCATAGTGGCCTACCAATCAACGATGCCTTTCTCCAACTGGCTCTCACTGTGTGGCATACACTGGCCTTATATGCCCCCAGCCCGAAAGGGGCAGAAAGAAGTCCTTTGACCGTTCCAAAAGGGGTCTGAGTTTCTGTTCTCTCATCCTCTGCCCAATTCCCTGGTGATTCAGGCTGCTGCAGAACAGGCTAAACAACAGCATCCACTCTCCACACCCACTGACAAGGAGGGCAAGAGGCTAGCCCTTATGGGTCCAAAGATCTTCTCTCTGACAGCCTCCAGTTCAGGATCTTGAACTACTTGGTACTTTAGCCAAATAGGACTTTTTAACCCAAGGACAGATGGCAGAATTCTTGGATAAACTACCTCAACAGGATCATGCCCAATTCCAAGCTATTTTAGAGGAAGGCAAGTTGGTTGCTAGGTCCATACATCAGGCTGCAGTTGATTCAGTGGACATGTCTTTGGGTATATTGGTGATTGGTCATGAGGAGCGAATCCTGGTCACATTCCTCAGGTTTCCCTAGGGAGGTACAGAAGAGCTGAGAACCTCCCTTTTGATAAATCACACCTCTTCAATCAGAAGATGGAAGATTCCTTGCACTTACTGAAAGATTTTAGTGCCACTTTGCAATCCTTAGGCCTATATATGCCAACACCAAAGCGAAAATTTTAGTGCCAGTCACATACACAATGCTACAGAACTCCCCAGTTCTACCACCTATGAGCCTCCACAGAAATGCCCAAAGGTCCACAGATACTGTCTGCCTGATCCAATGGTACAGTCCTCTGCCAAACACACTCAATGTTTGCATAACCAATATGTGCAAGTGCAACTAGAAAGCCATCAACCACTTTGCACCCCAATGCACTTGTCATGCATCTCTTTCAGGGCCCATCTCAAACTCTTTCTGCCATGGACCTAAAAGTGGCAATCCTTCAACAAAAAAAAATTCAAAAACAGACTCCAACGTGAAACTGCAGAACTGGAATTAATTTGCAAACTGGACACCATCAGATTAGGCTGAATAAAGACTGGGAATGGTTGGGTCATTACAAAACCTAAACCTAATTTCCCCAATACTTATTTTGCCCTACTGTTACTCACACCTTCTTGTCAACTGTCTGAAAAGGGCCACTCTCGTTACCACTTCAAAAGTTATTTTTCCTCCCTTGGTATCCTGCTGTCAATTGAATTGTCTCGTTAGACTGATTTCACACTTGGTAAGGCAACTCGCATCTGTTCATGTATTTACACCTGCCCCTGTATTTTCCACTCCATGCATCTGATGAAGTAGGTTCTAACCCATGAAGCTTATGCCAAAATAAATTTGTTAGTCTCTAAGGTGCCACAAGGACTCCTGGTTGTTTTTGCTGATACAGACTAACACGGCGACCACTCTGAAACAATGGACAAGTGGATCCTGGATGTCATTCAACATGGCTGTACCATCAAGTTTGTGATGTTACCTCCTCCACCTCCCCCACCCTGATCCCATCCCAAGGATCACTCTCACAACATTATTCTTACTCTAGAGGTGAACTCCCTCCTGAGAGGAGCAGTGGAGCAAATCCCTACAGCAAGGATTCTCAAACTTAGGGTCATGACCCCTCAGGGGGTTGCAAGGTGGTTAAATGGGTGTTGAGAGCTCTGGCTGACAGCCCTGAGCCCTCATTAAATTACCTCCCCCCCATTTTTAATTTATAAGGGGGAGGGGCACACTCAGAGGCTTGCTGTGTGAAAGGGGTCGCCAATGCATAAAGTTTGAAAGCACTGCCCTACCGCCTTTTAGAGCACAGAGTTCTATTTCAATCATTTTCTGGTACCTAAGAAGAAGCGGGGATGGAGACCAATCTTGGATCTCCAACACCTCAACCATTCCATTCAGAAGCCAAAGATTAGTATGATCGTGCTTGCGGTCATTATTCCCTCACTAAAAAAAGGCATGTGATTCACAGCTCTAAATATGCAAGATGCCTACTTCCATATCAACATTAAAATGGCCCACAGATGGTTCCTGAGATTCATGGTGGGTCCTCAGCACTTCCAATACAGGATTCTCCTGTTTGGACTTACCACTGCCCCATGGGTCTTCACAAATGTTTTCTCCCTGCTAGCGGCTGACTTCCAATGACAAGGAGTCCTTGTCTTCCCTTACTTAGATGACCGGCTGCTGGCAGCACAGTCCAGAAAGGAAACTTGAAAGTTGACATCCCAGCTCCTTCTACTCCTCTCCTCCCTAGGAGTCAGCATTAATATAAAAAAAATCAACTTTGCACACCACACAGCCCCTGGAATTCATAGGCGCACACCTCAACACAGCCTCTGCATGCATTTATCTTCCAGTCACTCAGTCCCTGCCAGAACTTGCCTTTCCCTCTTCAGTCACATGGCAGCATGCATATATGTCATGGTGTTTACTTGCCTGCACTTCCACTGCCTACAGCTATGGCTGCAGGGAGTCTACTCTCCCATGCACCAGCCCATGGGCACCATTCTTACCGTTGCACCAGAAGTCATCTCTTCCTTTTGATGGTGAACAGACCCACTCCAAGTTTGCTCTGGAATGCTCTTCCTTCCATCCTCCCTGAGCATGACAATCATAATGGATGTGTCACACAATGGCTGGGGCACTCACATGGGAGATCGCATGACAGAAGGCACTTGGACTGCTTGGGAAGCCAGACTGCACATCAACATCCTGGAACTTCAGGCATGCCATACATTTTTATCAGCTATCCATTCTCATCATGTCGGGAGAGTAAACCACTACAGTTTACTACATAAACAAGCAAGGGGACACAAGGTCCCCAATTCTGTGTGCAGAATCAGTACACCTCTAGAAACGGTGCATTGCACATCATATCCTTTTGTTGGCAGCCTTCCTACCAGGAACCCAGAACATGATTGCCAATGTTCTCTGCAGAAACTTTGCATCAACCATGAATTAGAGTTGCATGACACAGTACTCAGACATTTTTGGTCCCGGAGAACTCTGATCACGGACCTCTTGCATCTCATGCCAACACCAAGTGCATTCAGTACTACTCAAGTGGAAGACTTGGTGCCTATTCACAGCATGATGCCCTGGTCGTCAACTGCTCGGACCGAATCAGGTATGCCTTTCCTCCCCTACTGCTTTGTGTCGCATCCTTCACAAACTCCAATGGGAGAGGGTGACCATCATCCTAATCGCTTCATTCTGGCCTCACTAGTTCTGATTTCCCCTTCTTCTCTGCATGTCGAAGCATCCTCCTCTCCCACTCCCAACTTTTCCAGAGCTACTTACGCAACACAGCAGCAGACTCTGGCACCCCAATCTGCGGACACTTTGCCTGACAGTTTGGTTTTTGGATGGACACCTCCACTAGCATGGGAGTGTTCATTGGGAGTACAAAATGTCCTCTCCAACAGCAGGAAGAACTCCACAAGGTGATTGTACCAAGCAAAATGGGCGTTTAACTTTTTGGGCCCAACAGAAAGGTTTTGCCCCTAAGGCTGTAGGCATTCCGATGCTCTTAGAGTATTTCCTCCATCTGAAGGTCTTGGGGCTTGCTCTCAACTCCAACAGGGTGCATGCAGTGGCTCTTTGTGCTTTCCACCCTCCAGTGGAAGGGCATTTGGTTTTTACCCATCTTTTGACTGCCTGATTCTGGAAGGGCCTATTATGTAAATACCAATCCATTCAGCCTGTCGCTTCCCAGTGGGACCTCAACCTGCTCCTTACATCATTAATGATCTCTCCATTTGAACCTCTGGCCTCCTGCTCTTTCCCTTCTTTCCATGAAGTTTGCTTTCTTGGTTGCTATTGCCTCTGCAAGGAGGGTTGGCAAAATGGGGGCCATGATGGCAAACCCACCTTTCACCACGTTCCATAAGGACAAAGTTTCACTATGCCTGCATCCCAAATTTCTACCAAAAGTGGTTTCCCATTTCCACCTCAACCAGTCCATACATCTACCCACTTTCTCTCCTAAACCATACACCTCAAGTGACGAAGGACAGCTTCGTTCCCTCGATGTACATGGCCTTTTTCCTACAAAGGACAAAGCCATTCCAGAAGTCTCCCAGCTATTTGTTGACCTAGCAGAGAGATTTAAAGGGCAGTCCATCTCCAGCCAAAGAATATCAAAATGGATTTCAGGGTACATTGTGCTCTGTTATCAATTATCAGTCTGGTCCCCACTAGGTGGAATACGGGCCCATTCCTCGTGAATGCAAGCATGAACTAACTCTGCGCTCCACGATGTGTGCCTTGCAAACATATGTAAGATGGCCCTTTGGAGTTCTGTACACACCTTTTCTTCTCATTATGCTCTAGTCTCTGATTCCACAACAGACACCTCATTCAGAGCAGCAGTCCACCGTTCCACGATCCTGTCATCTTCCTCGCATCCTCCTCCTAGGTAGATACTGCTTGTTAATCACTTCCAGTGGAATACAATAAAGACCATCACTTGAAGAAGAAGGGGAAGTCACTTACCTTTAACTGGAGGTTCTTCGAGATGTGTGGTCTCTATCTGTAGTCCAATCTCACCCTCGTTCCCTTCTGTTTCAGATCTGGTAGGTCTGTGATGGAGAAGAAACCAAAGATGTGGTCAGTCCAACCCGCCCTTTATCACCTTGGGAGAAACAACATGGTAGTACACAAGGACGCATCTGTGTACCGATGGACATTATTACTTTGAAAAGCTCCAGCTCCAGGCGCACGCACATAACCCTCAGTGGAATACAGATAGGGACCACACATCTTGAAGAACCTCCAGTTACAGGCAAGTCCCCTCCCTGTATCCATTTTTTCCTCAGGTACACTCCCATTGAAACACTAATGTCTGAATCACCCTCTCGTACAGACATCCTCATAACTGCCCTCCAGGCTGTGGATTCCAAATGGCACAGAACGCAGGGGCTGGGGCAGAAGCTACAGAAGCAACTAAGCCTCTTTCAAACCTTGGCTGGGACACTTGAGGACCCACAGAGAAGGTCCCTTCGACACAAATAATATTGGCCAGACTATTTTGTTAAGACCTCAGTATCTGGCCCACATTTAGAAAATATCTCCCAGGTATTGGACTGGATTGTGACTTCCTATAATATCTAGAGGATGCTTTGTATGACACAGCACATATTTAGCACTGTGCAAATGGTATTTCTTTCTTTCAAATGTTTCAGTTATTTACTGCCAGGGACAGTTAGCGTGCTCTGGCTTTATCCTTTTTCCCTTGAGAAGCCAAGTTTGCAGCCACCGAAAATGGATTCTGCAACACACAAAAAATAAAGTACACGTGCTTGTGAAGATAAGATTCCAAGCCGCACAGAAATGGATAACTTAGTAAAGAGAACTCCAGAAAAAGTTGCCCAACCAACATTAACTGTACAAGAGCTTTGTTGTTGATGATGGAGATTAACAACGAAGAGAACAATAGTAAATGATGTGTTTTGTTAACTAAACAAATGCTGAAAGAATATTGGATTTATAAAAGGTTTATTATATCTCTAAAAACAATCTCTAAAAACATTCAGCTAAAAGAAAAATTTAGAAGCATTATAATCATCACCCTCCCCCATTACTGTGGCCTGGTGCTATTTGCCTCCTATGAGAAATCTGACATCTGTGGTAACATTCACAAAAAGTGAACAGGATGAGACACATGGATCATTTTCCAATTAGTTAGTTTTTACTTCATCTTCCCCTATTAGCAATGCATTATCATTCATAAAACTTTTCTTTTACGGTTTAAACAATCTGTAAGTCATATGCCTAGACCTTAATGGATTTTCTATGTGGGAAAATAGACTAGAATAGCTATTACAGAATAGCTCCCTGAATAGACACATTCTGGAATAAGAGTATTCATTCAGTGTGCTATTCCAGAATGGTCATAGTGGAAAAGCTATTCCAATTATTTCCTCATGTAGACAAGCCCTAAGGATTACTAGACGTGAACTACAATTCTTATTTACTAGCCATATTCCAACAATGTGCTAAGATAACCTGCAGATATATTTTGGCATTTCAGATATTTGCAGGACAAGCATTTGACCTGTATAGTGTGGGCCAAGAACTCTGAGCTTGGCAATAACCACCATTTGGATCAAGACAAGGCATTTATTGCATAGTAGGCTATACATGCTGCACATTTGCATTGACAGATGAGGTGAGCTACGTGCTGCACAATTCAGTGAGACACATTTGGCCTGTGGAGCACCAGTTGACCATCTTGCTTTCAAATCTGTTAGACTGTTTTTTTTAATGTAACGAGAGAAAATACTGTACTCTTATTTTAAAAAATATTTTTAAATGGAATTAAAAGAAACCATGTCTTACTTAAACCCAGAAATGCAGACTGACTGCTGAGCCTCCTCCAATACCTACTTAACAGGGGAGCTCAATGACAGAGCTTCAAGCTGAACTCTGTATTTTCAGGCTACCAGTGTAAACAGTAGGAATTAATTCAATATAATTATGTACTGTATCTGATAGCTATGTGGGCTCAAATATACTGGTCACTTGCTACACTGGCAGATGTTTTTAAATTAATTTTGAGACATGTTAGGGACTAATAGTAATAGTCACTCTGTGAATCTGAATTAGAATTATATTTAAAAATTGAAAGCAATTTACATCTTCACTTAAAATATGTTAACATATGACATTTGGTAACATAAAATAAAGAAGCAGTAAGTTGCAAATGTTTGTAGCAAACAGCTTTTACACTAACCTTTTATTTAAAAAAAAAAATCTTAAAATGTACTTTTATTTTAACCAAAACACATCTAACAAATCTTTTTTTCTAATTATATCATTACAATAGAGTGTGTGTGTGTGTGTGAGATCACCTTTGTCCTTCATTTTAAATTCAGTGGTTCAAATGCTACCTTTAAATGCATGGAAGAAGATGCATAATTGAAAAAAACATCAGGAACCCAATGTGTGCATATTATGACAGAATTCTTTCTTAAGCTAACAAAAAATTCTTTTGCTCTAGACAATAGGGGTCATTCAGTGGATTGGTTCATCTGGTTTTGCTTTTCTTCTATAAGAATTTTGATAATTTGGATCCAGAAAATTCTTTTTTATATTGGTAGATATAACCGGCTTAAGCCTGTAGAGTGCTAAGTGCCAAAAAGGTGCTCAGCAGCTGACAGGTCACAGCCATAATGTTGAAGATAAGGAAGGATAGCTCAAGGTATTAGGCTAGGACTCAGGAGATCAAGGTTCTGTGGCAGCCTTCCAGCGTGAACTTGAGTAAATTGCTTAATGTGTGTGCCTCCATTTCCTATTTGTAAACCTGTGATACTGTTTTTCTGTCTCATAAGAGTGTTGTGAGAATAGTTAGGCTGGTAGTGTGCAGAGACCACTGTTTATCATGCTGACCAACAGTGTCCCATTGTTTTCTTGTACTTCCACATCTGTCTATATCCCTCTGTTGTCTTTTGTCTTATACTTAGATTATAAACTCCTGGGACAAGGACAATTTTTTGTTCCATGTTTGTACAGCCTCTAGCACAATGGGCTATGGTCCATGCCTAGGGCTACTAGGTGCTACCATAATACAAATAATAAATAAAGTATGAGATGCTTAGGTACTAAAGCAGTGAGTGCTATAGAAAAATCTATATGGCCAGCAGAGCACCTTTCACTTGTGAGTTTATTGGGCTTTGCTAGGTATGCACACTCTTTGCTATGTGAATTAACCTACTAGAGTGATAAAAAGTGAACCCCAAAATTTACCCTCTATTCCAACTGTCAGAGCTGCCATAGCACCTGAATGGAAGTGTTCAGCATGGGATCAGTGTGTCATTGGTTCACTGTGAATGGAATTATTAATTATGTGCAATGCAAGAATGTTAGAATTCTGTTCATTAATGAGATGCTGTTTTAGCCTTTCATGTAGTAGGTTTACTGCAGACCGGCATAATCTGGCTAATTTCTTATTTATATAATAATAATGTGGTTCCCCATCATTACTCGCCATATTCAGATATAAGAAAAGATCTGCAATGAAAAGTAATATACATCCCAGACAGCTGAATGACAGTCATATCATCAAGTGGGTTTTTAGCTGTAGGATGCCTCATTCAAAAAACTATACTGTGTCATTCCCATCTCTATCTCTTCAGTGATAATCATCTCTTACATATATTTAGTATAAGTAGTTTCCATTCCATATTAAATAAAATGACATTTATATAATATATTGGCAAACTTGCTTTGAATTATAATTGGAGAACATTGCCTGCACTGTACTTGTCACTGATAAAAATCTAAGGATTAGTGTAATCCATTCATGGGTTTATGGAAACACAGTCGTTCAAGGAATGCCACAGATTCATATAATGTCCCCTAGTTCTGGATTTAGGTCTCTGGAGTTAGCCAAAAAGGGGTTAAATCACACGTCACCAAACAGCTCCCTATTGATTGTGCACCTGAAGCTGCTCAAGTACATGGAATACACTGCGTTCATGAAACACACTTCTGATACACTAGTTTTAGACAGAAGAATGTGAATTGCAAGGGGCTAAAACATTCCACTTTTGGTCAAACGACACCTTAGTTTGAAAATCTTCCAACACAGGCCTATTAGACCTGATTTCAAGACCTATACCTAGAGAGAACAGATCTGCCCCAACATGTTCTTTTGGAGGTTGGCAGCAGTGTGGCATAGAAACACCTTAGTGCAGAGACTGCTGCTAGCTTCTCAGTCTCACAGATTTTTGGCCCCCATATTTGCTACTCATCTATACATTAAAAATCAGGATTAAACTCCAAATTCTAGCACCTCTAGTTCCGAGTCCCAGTGTAACCTTGTCACAACATAAAAGCTTCAAGGGAAAAGCCAACGAGAATAAACTATGCAAAGACATAAACCCAGTCACTAACTTGGCACAAATCCAGCACCAGCTGTAGCCCAATTAAAAAACAATAAGTTCACAGAAAAACACAGTTTACTCAGAACATATCTACCTACTTACCATTTGGAGGAATTTGACACAAAACTTACTGGAATATCCTTGGGGGGGTCCTTATAAAAAGGTACATGACATAAGCTCCTTTTCAATCTATCAGTGACCGTCAAACAGATCAAATGGAATAGTTTAAAAAATTAAATATATTTTGTGTCTAGAAGAAGAGGGCATTAACTAAAAGATGTTTAAGAAGTTGACCAGTGGTATTTTATTTCCTGCAATTATTGAAAGTTTTTATCCATGACTCCAGGTGCTTTTACAGTAGTTAAAATATGCAATAAAATACATGTAAATAAATTGGCCAGGTAGGACCATCCAATCTAGATGGTCATATTCACCTGATGACTGAATAAATCAGCACATGGGCAGCTAAACTGTCAGTGCCATGCTTAAAACCTGCTGTTAGGACTAACTGCTGAGATGCTCTAGGAGCAAAAGCAGATCATTTGGGGCACGTAAGAACTAGAAGTGCCTGTTGCACGTGGACTGTACATGAAACAGGAGCTCCCTTTTGGAGAGTGAACAGATATTCTTGAGGTGAAGAAAGGTTTAGATCTCATGTTGATGAGAGCATACAGTGGCCTTAATGCTAATTCTGGTGTCCTGTTAAGGGGAACCCTGATAGACAACTTCTTAGGTTATGCCTGATTAGTTAATTTTATTTATTAAAAATCTTTCAGATGATTTGAAATCAAGTTCACCCATTCAACAGTTCACCCATTTCAATCCTATCATCTAGTCTTTGAGACTCACCCTCTCCATTCCCTGTCCCCTCCTATTGTTGCCACCAGGACTGTCCTTAGGGGGGTGCAGGGCCTGGGGCAGAAGGTACGTCACTTCCAGGACCAACTGCGCTGGGGGCAGGTAGAACAGACTGAGGCGGGGCGTAGGGGAGGCAATGCCTCCCCAAACAGCCAGGCATGCCTCGCCCACACTCCGCTCCCTCAAGGCCCCACTTCAGCGGTGCCGCTGGGCTCCAGTGGGTTGGGGCCACATCACCAGCTTCCCGGGGCTGTGGTGGTAGCATCGCGCACACTCCCTTGGGTGAAAGGGGCGGAGCTGCAGGTAGCCTCCTCCAGTCAGCAGTTCACCTGCAGCCCATGTGTCGCCAACCAATCGCACCAGCCTGTGGGGGCCGCCCAAAGCACAGGGCCTGGAACTGTCGCCCCAATTTGCCATCCCCTAGTGACAGCTCTGGTTGCCACAGGTATCTTATTTCAAGTTATGGTGTAAACTCATCTGGCAACAGTGTCTGTACAGAGTCCCGCAAGATGAGGTCCTTGCTCAGAATTGGGACTTTGAGCAGTACCACAATACAAATAATGCTTAAGGCTGCTCTTTCTGTTGTTATTTCTGATTTTTTTTCCAGACATTTCATTATTTTCCCTCCCTATATTTGTTACTTCGCCTGGCTGAAAAAGCTGGGATAGATGCCTGCTTATTGCCATCCTGATCTGAGGCGATTGCACTGCATCCTTCAGTTCATCAACAGACCCTTCAATTCACTGACAACAATGTTTCAATCAGCATCTCTGTGTCTGTACCTGGCAGTTTTAGCCACATCAGATGCAAATTCAATTTCTGCTTCTCTCTATTCTCTTGCCTGGTTCCCAGATGTAAGGCAGTTTAGGCTCTTTCATCACTATGCAGTCAATTAAGTTTTGAGTTACATTATCTTAACAGCTCCAAATAAGCTGGTGATCTTCCTGAAAGATGATATGTTGTAATTGGTTCCAAATTGGAAATAAAGAGAAAAGTGAAATATGAGATGGGGAGGCCATTGGCAGTTAGCCCTAGATTTAAAAATAGGCACAGAAGTAGTTAACAGGTTATATGCCAAGATTTCAGTATCAGTCAGTTTGGATAAAACAAATTAGCACACTAATTACTTACCAGCAATCTTTTCTTTTTGAGATTTCATTAATGAGGCAGAAGCTGCCAGTTTCCAAAGTAGGTAACTTGCAACCAGATGCCTTGAACAATAGTGATTAAGTTATTCAGAACTTTGTCTAAGAATTTGTTTTCATGATTGTGGGAGGAGCAGCAGGAACTGCTGTAGTTATGGATGCATAATGTTTTCCTTCTTAGTCCCCTTTCTTTTCAGTCACTCCGAGCTTTTGGGAAGTTTTTCAAACGTGGTCTCTGTCACAATGTTAGGGTTCATTAAACAGCAAACCAGTGAACGAGAAAGAAATAAAACTTTAATCAAACGAACTGGAGAATGCCTCTGGTAACCATTGCACCCAGCCAGGCAGCGGTCCAAAGCCCCAGTTCCAGGGCACACATCTCCAATCTCCCACACTCACAACACAGTCCCTTGTGGGAGCATCAGTCTTTCATAAACATACCTCTACATCTTCCCTGTTAAAGAAAAAAGAAATAATTCTTATATAAACAGTTAACTATCAAATAACACACATTATATTCTCAACCCATCTAGTACACTTCTGTAAACCCGGTGTGTCAGAGGAGAGGAGAGGTTACGAGCACATCACTCTGGAGCCAGTCTGCTACTCACTTTCTTCAAATAGCCCTTCTCAAGGCAGATTAAGAAGTCTCTATCAGTCTTTCAGGATGTTGAATCTCCAACTCTGATCTTCTTAGTGTCAGCCTTTCATTAGAGTCTGAGTTGTTCTCTTGTTCCTTGACAAGTTTCTCCTTTGTGCATCGATGATAAAGGATCAGTCAGATGGGAAATCCCTTCGATGAATTGAAGTGTGTCACCCTAGTCTGTCAGGACGATAGAAGAGATTGGATGTAGCTGTTCTTTAATGGTACCCCTTTGGCCCCAAGTATTAGTGGTGTGATTCTTCAGGGACACTATCACCTGGGTTAAGAGATGGGAGATCATTGGCCCGTTTGTTGAAATAATATTTCTGCTTCCACGTCTGATTTTCCTTCATCTTCAGCATGGTGCCATTGTTATGAGATTGCAGCAGATTATCAGTAATTGGTAAATTAAATGGGAAGAAGGATCCGATCAACAGCTGAACTGGAGAAAAGCCATTCTCCAGGGGTGTACTTTAATAAATCAATAAAGTTTTATACAAATCACCCCCACTGTCAAAAGTCTTTTCATAAGGTTCTTTATTCTCCATATAGACCTTTCCACAAGTTCATTTGATTGGAGGTAATTTGGACTTGATCTTTTATGATGACAATCCAAATCTAGGGCAAATTACCTAAAATCTGCCCTGGAAAATTGCGGCCCATTATTGCTAAAGACATCATCTGGAATTCCAGGTGGGAAGAAGATTCCCTTCATGCCAGCTATCACTGATTTACCATTAGTATTGTGCAGTGTGCACATTTCTGGATACAGAGAATAATAATCTGTGACTATTAAATAATCCTTTGATTGCCAGGTAAATAAATTAGTGCCGACCCTTCTCATAAGGCCTTTGTGGAACTGGATGAGGTCTCAGTGGTTCTGCTTGTTGGCATGGCTTATATTTCAAGCAGGAAAAGCAGTTTCCTATGACATTAGTGATGTCGAGGTTGATCCGCAGCCAATACAGCACCTCTCATGCTTGTTGTCTGCACTTCTCAATTCCTAAATGAACCTCATAAACATGCTAAGGAAAATCCTTTTGGAGGTTTATTGGAATTACAATCCTACTGCCCTGGAAAAATCACCCCATCTATCACAGTAAATTCATGTCTGCAGTTCCAATGGTCTCTTATACTTGGACAGCAACTGCTTATTTCTTCAGACCAAACTTTAATTATCATTTCTTTAAGGATTTCCAATGATTCATCTTTCTCCATTTCCTCTCTTATTTGTCACAGTTTCCTGTTAGCTCTAGGAGTTGACTTTACAATCAGATCTACATAGGCTTGCATCTCTGTCTCTAAAGTCTTCTCTGGTTTCTTGGCAGCTACTGCTCTGAAAAATGCATCTGCAGTGAACATTAATTTACCAGGCATGTAGGTCACAACCAAATAATACTTTTTGCAGCTTTATCATCATTCTTTCAATCCTTAAGGTAGAGTCATTTAGAAATTTGCTAAATAACACGATCAGGGGCTTGTGGTCCATTTCAGCTTCCACTGTCTGTCCATAAATACACTGATTGAATCTCTCATAGGCAAACAATATTCTTAAAAGCCCCTTTTTGATCTGTGCATATTTGGTTTCTGCCTCAGTCAGTGATTTGGATGCATATGCCACTGGTTGCCAACAATCCTCATGCTTCTGTAAAATCACTGCCCCTAGCCCAGACTGTGAAGTATCTCCTGAGATTTTAATAGGCCTTCTTGGTGCATAGAACTTCAATACTGGTTCTTTTATTTTAAACCTTGTCATGGTTCCTCCTGTTCTGCACCGCAATACTGACCACGCTGGGGGTGGGTAGGGGAGACTGGAGGCAGTATTCATTTTTATTCTCTAGGAGTTTTCTCAAAGCCGCTGCTTTGGTAGATAGATTCGGTATGAATTTTCCAAGATAATTAATCATTTCCAGGAACCACTGGACAGCTTGCTATGGGGACGTGGCACCATTTCAGTGGCTGAAATCTTCCTCTTATCAGGTTTTACACCTCCACTGGAAATAATGTCCCCAACAAAAATCAGTTCTGTAACCCCTAAAACACACATTTCTCCCTATTTAGTTTGATATTTGCAACTCTAGTTGCATGCAGGACATTCATGCTCCTTTTCACTGAGCCCAAGATGATGTCATCCATTAAGGTGTCAACACCATTAATATATTCATAAATCATTTGTATGGTTGTGTGGTACACTTCTGGTGCTGAACCTATGCTGAAGGGTGAGCATGAGAATCTTCCAAATGGAATAGTTTTGAGCTTTTTACCGTTACGTTTAGCTGCCACAACCTGAGGATGCATCCAATTTACTGAAATATTGAGCATTTGCAAATTGTCTTATCTGGTTGGTAGTTTGAAATGTTCTCTTTTTATAGCCTCATTGAGGTCTCTGGAATATAAGCATATGTGTAACTGGACATTACTTTTCTCCACAATGACTAGGGAGCTCACCTATTCTGTTGGCTCCTCAATTTTTTGTATCACTTGCATTGCTTCCATCCTTGCAAGCTCAGCCTAGAGTTTATCATGGAGTGCAAATGGTGCCTTTCTACATGGATAGATAGCTGGAGGGACCTGCTTGTTTATCTAGATTGTATGTTCACCCTGCAAGCAACCCAACCCTTGAAACAGGTCATGATACTCCTGAAAGAGTGCCTCATAGCCAGGTTCAGTATGATCTTGAAGTGAGAGCACCCGTTCTACCAGATCAAGTTTCTCACATGCAGCCAAGCCTAAAATTGGTGTCACCTCTTTTGGCACTACAATGAGCAGGAGCCGGTACATGGTGTTTTTATGGTTGATGCTAGGAATGCACCTCCCCTTCACTGGTATATTTATTCCAGAATAACCACTTACTTTTATTTTTTGTGGTACCTAGTTTTGGTCTTAATTTTACTCTCTGTCTTGTTCAGACAGAATATTAACCTGAGCTCCTGTGTCCCATTTCAGTGGAATAATTATTCCATTCACTGTGATAGGTAGTGTCCAGACCCTCTCAACAGGCTTGCTAGATCCCAGTAAATCTGTGAAAAACGCCTAACCAAATTGTCTTTAACTGAATACACCTGACATGTCTGCATTTGGGATCTGCAGGATTTTGCAAAGTGATTATTTTCCCCACATTTATGACAGTTTCCCACAGAAAATATACTGTTTGGGGCAATGCTGTGATCCACACCTTCCACGTGACTGACTGTACTCAGCCTTCCCCCTTGCCGTGGTTCTCATAGCAAGTAGTTTCACTCTTTGATTTGACCTATTCTGGCTATATCCTTTTGTACTAAGTACATGGATAAACCCTCCTGGTGAATTCAGCTCTTTGGCTTGTGCTTTCACATATTCTGCTGCCCTGCGTATTTGGAGAGCTTTTTCTAAGTTAAGTTGCCCTCACGGAGCAGTATCTCTCTTAACACAGTCTTTAAAGCCACAAGTGATTCTCTCTCTGACCACAGACTCTGTCAGCTCACCAAAGTCACAGGTTTTAATTAATTTCCTTAATTCTGTCACATTTTGCTCTATAGTGTTATCAGTTTTTTGCATGCATGTAAAAAATTGTGTCTTTCAAAGATTTAATTCCTTTTGGCATGCAAAGTTCCTCAAATGTAGTCAGTATTTTACTTAACTTCATTCTTTCACCTTCTTCAAATTTAAAGTTGTTAATGCTTCCTCCCCAACATCATGCAAAAAGACTGATCATTTCACTTTATCAATTTTCTCCTCTTCCCCTCTGTCTGCTCCATATGATTCAAATCTCTCTCTAAATTTTTTCCAGTTCTCTGCAACTTTGCCTGACAATTGCAAACTGGATGGAGGTTGCAACACATCCATTTTTGGCTTTTTCCCCCCTCCTTAAGTTAGTCAAGCTACTACTGTGCTCACCAAATACATGCAAAAGCTTCTGTGCCTGGTGCTCCATATTTTCCAAGATACACCTTTATACATAGACACAAACAAATTATGTATTACCCCGACTTATCAGGGTGCCGCCCATTGCCTTGTACATATTGGTTTGATCAAAGCATCTCTATCCATCATGCTGTCATCCTGACCTTATATTTAGGATGGGTCAGTGTGTTCCTCTTATGTTTGGGGAATGTGCTGGTATCAAGGTGTTCTGGTACCACCTTTCTGGAATGTGTTTGTGTATATATTCTTATGCCTAGCACTACTTAGGAATGTGTGTCTCTGGAATATCAGCACTGTTCTTGACAGATTCTGTGAGCAGGGCCTGCCTCTTGCTCACAATTTAACTTTGCTTTATATAAGCAAGTTTTGACCATTACTTTAGCCCAGGCTTCAGGCCTCATACCAGACCTCTAATACAAGGCCTTATGTTTCAGGCCCTTATCTTACTACAGTATTATTTGATAAATATGATTGTGTAATTAGTCTTAATGCATACACACTTAACTGTGGCATTCCTGACTTGAGTGTTTAACTCTTGCAACCATTCCCTTAATACAAGATTTTTTAAAGTTTATTTTAATGGACTTAGTATCAATTCAGTGTTAGACACATGCAAGTTTTATGATTTCATTTTAAACTACTCTTTCTTTTTGACATTCAGGCATTATGTATTCAGTAAACTATGGGAATAGAATCCTCTTCCCCTTGAAATTCTTTTAAAAATGTAAATATCAGAGTTTGAGGATGCCAACATCATCTCATACACGATACACAATTTGGTAAAAGATTCTATTGTAAATCACAAGATGCTCAGATTAGCCAAATTATCCTGTATTACTGTTCTTCACTCCTGAAAAATATACATTGCTGCTCACTTTGAGGGCTTGCTATTGACTGTCCTAGAGGGGTGATAGCTTCAGCCTCAAAGAAAGTTCTTTTCATCTGGTTTTAAGATTAAGAGCAGGGAGGGGAAAGGGGAGAATGGCATCTAAAGTGAAGAAATTGGATATTGCACGAATCCTGTTTCAACCATAGCTTTTGGGAAATACCCAGACACAATATAACTATGCAGAAAGTAAAAGTGCCATCAGATTAAAATGGAGTGCTAGGCAGTCTAGATTGATGAAGTCAGCAAAGCTGGTTGATGCTGTCAGGAAATTCAGAGAGTCCTCACTCTGCTGGAGGAAGGGAATGGGGAGAAAAGATATTTGGTACCTAATGCTGTAAAGCACCTTTAAAAGCATACCACCCATTATTAAAATACAAGTACTGAATCATCTTGCCAAAAGTAGATTAATTGGAGCTTCCAGTTTAGCAAAGAACTCAGAGCTTATTTCACATCCACTTTTATTCCCACTTGCATTAAGTTCCTTATGCTGCACTATTTCATTTGAATTTTTTGAATTGGTTTTATATAGTATCATTTGCTGATGTACTATCTTTAATTACATAACACATATACACTCTCCAACTGCATTGTTAATGAAAGTGTTTTTAATTAAATGGCTCTCTGCATAATATTCAGTCATTAATTCCACATGCTCAAGATGTTCAGATTCAATTCTTATGGTCTGGGAAAAGTTTTTTACTTTAGGTGAGGGATAACTCTGAAGTGATAGTTTTAAAATTGAAGTTGAAAATCATTATGAGTATTGAAATTACCCTCTCAGCAGCTGGCACTGCAGTTCCTTTCTACCATGCATTATTAATTCTTCAGCTCAAATACTCCTACTCTTCCATGTGTAATAGGATGGCTTGTCCCATACAGGCTAGGAGGCCTGGGGCCAGCCAACCCTGGTTACTAAAGAGGCATACCTGAACAGGAATCACCTGATTCCCCTTAGAACAGCAGGAAGAAGCCAGGCTGCTGGCCTTCCAACCAAAGAGACAGATTGTTTTCAGGGAGAACAGAGCCGAATATTGATATTGCTGGGAGCAAGTAGGATCCAGCATAAAAACCTGGAAGTTGGGGAGTGAGAGACAAGCAGGAAAGTTCTGGAAGTGACCTGATAAGGGGGTAAATGGATGGGCTTGAGAACTTTATTTTGAATGTTTTGTTAATTTAATGATGCATGCCTATTCCACAGCTAATACTGTGCTCATGTTCACAATCTTCTAAGAAAATGGACAATCCATGCGTGATGACATCCCTGATTGTATCATTGGCAGGGACTGAATCAAGGACCTCTGGATATAATAGCATGCACAGGGCAGGGGAAACTGGTATGTGGAATAGGGTGACTGGATGGGATTCACCTCTGCGATACCTCCTGCTGGCTGTCCTGGGGATTAGCTCTGTTCACCAGTGCACTGTCTTCTGGTGGTGCCTCACCACTGTCACTTCTGCTCCTGGACCCATGTTGCTCCAAGGACCATGACATCCTCTTCAGAACGTAGCCCTCCAGCTGTGTCTCAGTTGGTTCTCCCCACTTCTGGGGGAAAGGCAGTCCACCGTCCAGCCACTTCCTCAGTGGCGAGTGGGGGAGGGGGAGAGACCCAGGCCTACTCACTATTCCAGATCCTGGCCCGGGGACCCCATAGATGGCAGCCATGTGCTGTGTCCCCTCCAGCCCCTTAGTCTACTTCCCTGGGCCACTTCCCCACAGCCCCAGCTCCTTCCCCACCCTTGTCTCAGGGCCTCAGCATGCCAGTAGTCAGCTGGGAGTTCACTGTCATGATCCGACCCTATCCAAGGTGCTAGCTTTCTTCTTCCCCCAAGGCAGCCAGACCTCCTCCTCAAGCTCCAGGGAGCCACTGAAGTGGCTCTGTTCTGCAGCCCTTCTTATATAGGCCAGCCTGGCCCTGATTGACTGCCTCCTGTGCAGCCTCCTAAGGGCTCTATTAACCCCTTATGGGCCAGTGTGGGACAGACACCTCATCACAAATAGCAATGGCAGTCTGGTTCTGCTGTATAATTATGAAAGTTCCTTTATAATATTACCACAGTATGTCAATGTTTTGGCTGTGAGAAACAGGCTGAGCAAACACTGAGATAAGAAAACAATATTGTTTAATAAATTCAGCCATCTGAAAAAGATACTGTTCAGAAAGATCAGAGGCCTCAAATGCTTTTAATATGGATTTCATCAGAGAAAAGGAATAACTCTTGTTTTTTATACAACAAACCTAATTACAATATATGCCCATACTCCAAGCATTTAATGTCTACATAAAACATTGCACCACAATGAAAATAATTGAAAGTATGACTTTCATCACTATTTAATTAGCATTTGGTGCTAGCTCATTATTTCGGTACAATTAATTTGACATCTTGCTGTATATCCTGCACAGATTTCATTCCAGAGGGCCGTTTTATTGGTCGGACATAAGTAAAGCCAGACATATGCACCTTCCCTGAGGCTTCTGGAGATACATTATGAAATATGAATAATATGATTGACATTTTAATCTACTCCGGAATATTGAAAGCATTATATATTGAAGATTAACATAAGCGGGTATATTTGTTTAATACATTTTTGAAATAAAGGAAATATTTCTACTAAAAACATTCTCAAAGAAGAAATTGCACCATCATCCCTGATTTTACACTGATGGTACTGATGGGTTTATACATGCTGTTATAACTCAGTGCAATACAACAAGCAAATAGTCATCCCAAATATTAAATTTAAATATTCCTTTTCAACTAGCAGTTTTAAGCTGACTGCCAAAAAACCTGATGATTTCTCCATGCCAGAAAGTAATGGAGAAAGGCATTTTTGAAAGTTGTCACAGGACAATAAAACATCACTAATTAAAAGTAATGATTGGGAGACACTATGATATAGTTAGCAAGTGAATGGCAATAATAATCCATCACAAAATGTATTTTCCTCATTTTGTCAGTTGTAGTTTAGTTTTAATGATTTATGCTAGCATTTTATTACTGTTGGTGCTTTCTACAGATATAGAAAGAAAGCCATTCCTTACTCAGAAGAGTTTGCATTCTGATGGTAAACATGGGATTACAACAGCAAGGAAGAGATGGAAATGTAGTTAGTGAGGAGTTATGTCAGTTTGATGAAAGAAACTTGGAAAATGCATCCTTCAAGTTCTCACATGCTAAGTAGAGAGGGGCACACTCGGTAGTAGGTGGACGATTTCTCAGGAACATCCAGAGTGCTCTACCATCTAGAGCCCTACCAAATTCACGTCCATGAAAAACGTGTCATGGACCATGAAATCTGATCTCCCCCTCCTGTGAAATGTGTAGAGTATAAGGGAAAATCCACGCAAAACACCAGATTTCACAGGGGAGGCCAGCATTTCTCAAATTGGGGATCCTGACCCAGAAGGATTTGTGGGGGGACCACAAGGTTCTTTTGGGGGGGGGGTCATGGTAGTGCCACCCTTACTTCTGTGCTGAGCACCTGGAGAGCGGTGGCTGTTGTCTGGGTACCCAACTCTGAAGGCAGCACAATGCCAGCAGCAGTGCAGAAGTAAGGGTGGCAATGCCATACCTATCATCATTACTTCTGCCTCTGCCTTCAGAGTGGGGCTCCTGGCCAACAGCCGCTGCTCTCTGGTCACCCAGCTTTGAAGGCCGCGTCGCCAGCAGCAACAGCACAGAAGTAAGGGTAGCAGTACCGCAACTTCCCCTACAATAACCTTGTGATCCCCACCCACACACAACTCTTTTTTGGGTCATGAACCCTACAATTACAATACTGTGAAATTTCAGATTTAAATAGCTGAAATAGTGAAATTTATGATTTTTAAAATCATATGACCGTGAAATTGACCAAAATGGATATGAATTTGGTAGGGCCCTACACATAAGGTTCTGAAGGCAGTAACTACAAATCTAATTTCTGAGATAACACTGAGGTAGTGCCCCAGCAATATAAAGGACACTACCAGTCGAAGTGTTGCCTTTTAGATGGGAGATAAAATTGAGGTTCTGAACATTAGCAGTCATTAGAGATTCCATGGCACTTTTCTCAGCACTATGAGTGTATTATTCCCAGTAAAGAAAATACCTACTTGGGAATTACATTTTGTTCAAAATCCATCAACTCCTCATCACACAGTTTAAAGCAGATATATTATTCTTCAGTCCATATCCTAGGTTGTTGTGTAGCACAGACTTGTGGTGTTAAGCTGCTATAAGCCCATTGGGGCACAGACCATCCATGACTGGTGCCCCTATGTGCTACTGTAATACAAATAAACAATAAATGTTCCACTCAATTGGCACCTGCATTTCATTGGTGGGATGTACACTGAAGGCACACCAAGTACTATAGCTTGCAATAAGCTTTTTAAAATTATCCACCATTAAACCTCAGAGTATCTCAACAGGGCTTTTCCTTCCTTCACACTTTTGTTGATGTGGTCTGGGTTAGTCCATGGATTGCACGCTCTCTTTTAAAGGTCGTGCAGCCAGGGGCGGCTCTAGGAATTTTGCTGCCCCAAGCACGGCAGGCAGGCTGCCTTCCACGGCTTGCCTGCGGAGGCTCCAATGGTCCCACAGCTTCGGCGGACCTCCCTCAGGCATGCCTGTGGGAGGTCCGCCGAAGCCGCGGGACCGGCGGACCCTCTGCAGGCAAGCCGCCGAGGGCAACCTGCCTGCTGCCCTCGTGGGGCCAGCAGAGCACCCACTGCGGCTTGCCGCCCCAAGCACACGCTTGGTGTGCTGGGGCCTGGAGCCAGCCCTGCGTGCAGCAGTGCTGCTTTTTTAAATGGTTAAATAAAACTCGAGTTTAAAAATATACCCTCACAGGGTAATTTCATGCTCTATTTAAAATATACAAGTGTTCAGTGGAGTGTTCTATTTACAGCCCCCACAAAAACACCACAAATAAATTTGATTATAGCAAGCATGAAGTCAGGTAGAGGTAGCATAGTTGTCAGCACTGCAATTCTCAGTTGCAACTTATGCAGAGTAAAGGCACAGGATATTTACATTCCTCTTACTGATAGTTCTTGTCAAGTTCTGAACCAGAGGGTCCAATACTGGGTAGTGAAATATTGCTGCCTCCTCTGCACTCTTACTAGCAAACACTTTTTTTTGCAGGGAATGGGTATGGCAAGTGTTGTGCTAAATATAACATTCTGAATTCATAAAGGTGGCATTCAATGGCAGTCATTCCTCTTCAGAAAACACTTGCCTTGTATTTTCCAAAAATGCATGACCATCATTCTACAGCTAAAATACCAAGTATTAAAAAATTTCAGTGTTCTGTATTAAATACTTTTCACCTTTCTTCTGTAGATGTCAAAGCACTTTGGAAACACTAATAAGGGCCCACTGCCTTCAACATGATTCTGAAGTACACTACTGCTGTGCTACAGCAGTGGCCAAAGGTCCCCCCTAGCCCATCAGCATTAGGATTCCTTTGTTCTAGGAGTCAGATGAGCAGATAAAAGCCACTGTCCTTATCACCAAAAGATCATCCTATAAAAGAGTAGGAGCAACATAGGGAGGGTGTGGAGGGAAGAAGTACAAATTAACTATATACAGTTTTATATACACAAGTAAACATAAAATGTGTATTTTTCAATATACACATAGGCCACAGTTTTCAAGTGACCAGTGATTTTGGGTACTCAACACGTGAAACCCTGAAGTGACCTGATTATCAGAAATTGCTGAGCAACTGCCATCGGAAAGGTAGAACTCCTAAAAGCAGTCTCAAACGGAGTATCCAAAAATGGAGGCACCTCGCATCACTAGACATTTTTAAAATATTTGCCCATATACTTTGGTAAACATTAGTAGAGTCAATAATTCTTATGTGACGTAGGTGTTATGATGGCACTCCAACAGATATAACCTGGATGCTTAAGATCTGTTTTTTTCTTTACTTTGTACATATTCACTTTTCCATAAAAGAAATCCCCTCTGCCTGACTGATTCTTGGAAATTTCCTCACTTGTAAAGATACTTTGAATCATGTATTATTGCAATATTTAAGGAATGAAAATCTCTGTTTTTTTAATTATGTTAGAAGTCCAATAGCTATATGGTTGGAATCTATAGCTTTCAAAAGTGACAGAAAATTTATAAGGTTTAAATTAAATTCATGTATAGCAGTACATCTAAAGAAAAAACTAAATGTATTGCACTAGCTGTCCTTAAAATAGGATGTTTTTCATTGATTGAAATAAGCATGTTGCTTAAAGGCCTGTGGCCACTGTCATTTTTAACATTACAGACTCCTGTGTATATTCCCAATTCCCGGGATCCAAAGGGCTGGATTTACATGACAACAAAATAGTATTCCTATGTCCGGACCAAAGAGAAATTGCTATTCCTAACCAGAACTCCCCACTAAATACATCCTTCTGATCCTCCTAAGAATACTCCTACACCCAATCCAAACCCAGAGAAGATAAACACCTATACACTCATTCTCTCATATGACATTTATATGTGTGATTACTATTCAGTTGTCCCATTCAGTGATTTAAATTTGCCAAGACACAATGGAAGCTGTTTGTACAATGTGCTAAAGAAAATGACAAACGTGTGACTATGTTGTCAGTGTCTACGCTACCTTTTAGCTTTTTTTGCCCTCAAAAGAAATACATACACACCCACATGCAAATTAACATCAGAATTAACAGACCAAGGACAGAGTAGGCCTGTTACTCAATGAGGGGGGAAAGACAATAACAGAAAACGTGGAAATGGCAGAGGTGCTTAATGACTTCTTTGTTTCGGTTTTCACCAAAATGGTTGGATGTCTAAAATAGTGAATGCCTGTGAAAATGAAGTAGGATCAGAGTTTAAAATAGGGAAAGAACAAGTCAAAAATTACTAAGACAAGTTAGATATCTTCAGATCACCAGGGCCTGATGAAATGCATCCTAGAATATTCAAGGAGCTGACTGAGGAGATATTTGAGCAATTTGCAATTGCTTTTGAAAAGTCATGGAAAACGGGAGACATTCCAGAAGACTGGAAAAGGGCAAATATAGTGCCCATGTATAAAAAAGGGAAATAAGGACAATCTGGAGAATTACAGACCAGTCAGCCTAACATCTGTACCCAGAAAGATAACGGAGCAAATAATTAAGAAATCAATTTGCAAAAACCTAGAAGATAATGAAGCAATCAATTTGAAAACATCTAGAAGGTAATAAGCTGATAAGTAACAGTCAGCATGGATTTGTCAAGAACAAATTGTGTCAAACTAACTGGATAGCTTTCTTTAACAGGCTAACAAACCTTGTGGATGGATGGGGGGGGAAGGGGTAGATGTGGTATATCTTGACTTTAGTAAGAGAGACAAGGATGGACTAGCAAAGGGAATCCTAGAAAGAACAAGTCCTTCAGTATCAGCACTTTGGTTTCTAAAAATGCAAGTCACTCAAAGGGAGAGCTACAATAATGGAACATGAGTAAATATTAACAAAGATTTTCTCTGAGTTCACGCAGGCTGTGATTTTCAAAGTACGGTAAGGAATGAGGCACTTCGTTTCTATTGCCTTTCCATGGAATATGGACAGGTAACTCCTTTAGTCTACTTTGAAAATCCCAGCAGCACATTCTTAAGTACATTTGATTTATTCACCTTCACACCCTCTTTCTCTACCCAACCATTCATATGAACAAATATTCCCCCAGCATCAATGTTTTTAGAAAGCAAATTTTAGTCTTCGGTATTTAAAAATGCACAAAGCATTCATGGAAGTAGTTGTACGCTCACCCATTCAGAGCACTGAAACTAGTAGCATGTGACTTAATTGACCAACCAAATGGCCAACAGAACTGTAATGCAAACCACTTGCAGAGATAAATTAGCTGAAATATTAACAAAAATTGAAAATTAACTAACTGAAATCTGCTGGCAGAAATTCCAGGAGCAGAGGCACTAAATCTGGATACAGGATTCTTTCACAAGTCTTTGTGATTTTTGCTAATTTCCTGAGCTCTCATAATGGTGGTCACAGACTCTCAGCCTCCTGCCCATTCCCACATCACCTTTCATCTTTTAGCAGTAGAGCCTCTTCCAGTCCACTCTCCTCCTCCAGTGCAGCTAAGAGATCAGTCATCTCTACTTCAGTCTGGGGGCCAGATCCTTGGCTATGCAGAGGTGCACACACCAAGGGATGGGAGTTAGATGCAAAAGAGATAAATATTTCATCTAGGTACTTATGTGATCCTCATTACCATAGTATCAAAGTGCCTCACAATCTTCAGGGTATATCTCCTCATAACATGAGGTAGGGGATTACTATTATCCCCATTTTACAGATGGGAACTGAGATACTGTAACTTGCCCAAAGTCACACAGGAAGTCTGTGGTGGAGCAGAAAATTGAACCCAGGTGTCAGCAACCGGGACACAGGGGTCTGATGAAGATGTTGGAGATGAGGTCAGGAACCAGTAGTCAGAGTCAAAAGTCAAAGCCAGAGTCAGAAATTGAGAAGGGGAGCATGCCCAGAAGCAGGAACAAGGCTGGGCACAAGTCAAGCACAGGAGTGATCATGGGGGCAAGCATAAGCATTAAACAGCCAGTGACCTGCTGCTGGGCTTAAGAGCGCCCTTGCTGATTTCCTTCAGCCGCACAGGCGGGTTGGCCAGTCAGGTGGTTCTGCAGTAGCTCATCTGTGTTCATTTGTCTGGAGACTGAGCTAGTTAGTCCCAGGCTAACCTACAGGCCTTCATTCCTTACACCAGGTCTCCCAAGTCCCAGGACAGCGTCCTATCCAATGGACCATTCTTCCTCTCATATGAGGCTCACTTTTGCACTACCCAGATGCTGGGCCAGCTACAGCAGAACCTACTCTTCAGGCACAAGAGCAGCCTGTTTCAGCAGCCCCGCACAAACCCAGGTGACTGACAGGGGACACTGGCGCTGCAGTTATGCTCTTTACGCAGGCAGCAGGAAAGGTGAAGCACAGGAGCCCATCTAAGTGCCACTGGAGAAGCCCCTCTGCACTGCAGTGACTCTCCCAAGACTACTTATGACAGCTTGACAGCCAGACCCTATTGATGGTGTGGCACAACCCCCAAGAATCTGGGCCAATGTCATCAAGTTTAGATATTCTACACTCTGACTTCCCTGCCCTATTTTCACTAGGATTACTGGTGTTTTTGCACCCTTTTCCTCCTGGGTTGTGCCAGAGATTCTTTATTGCTATATATAGATTCTGTAAGCAATAAGGATTCCCTTTACAACTTCCTGACATCCTGTAGTTTCCCAACTTATTGTTAACTACTGAAAAAGTGATAAAAATGACAACAATCCATTTGCTGCACTGATATATGGCATCTTGTTAGCCGTGTTTTTATCCTGCGTTCATGTTGGAGCACCGTAAATATTAGCTAAGGCCACCTGGTAGGTTTTTAGCTTTCCCATCATCTAACTTCTTAGTGAGATGGGATCTCCAGCCAATAACTCCCAGTGTCTGGGCACTGTGAAAGAGTACAGATATTTCTGGGGAAAATACAGTTACCTACCCTTCGTAACTGTTGTTCTTGGAGATGTGTTGCTTATGTCCATTCCAATTAGATGTGTGCGTACTGCGTGCACAGTAGCCAGAAGGTTTCTTCTATAGCAGTAACTGTCGGGTCGGCTCAGGCGCCACCTGGAGTCGCACCTCCATGGCGCCATATATAGGGCCCCACCAATCCCCCGCCACTTCCATTCCTTCTTGCTGGCATTGCTCTGACAGAGGGAAAGGGAGGTGGATCTTGGAATGGACATGAGCAAGACATCTCGAAGAACAACAGTTACGAAAGGTAGGTAACCATTTTTTCTTCAAGTGCTTGCTCATGTCGATTCCATTTAGGTGACTCCCAAGCAGGAACTCTGAGGCGGGGTCAGAGCTTAGGGGTTCGCTAAATGGAGCGCCACTCTGCCAAAGGTTGCATTGTCTCTAGCCTGCTGGGTAATAGCATAAGGCGAGGTAAAAGTGTGGACTGAGGACCACGTCGCAGCCCAGCAAGTTTCCTGGGTCAGAACTTGGGCCAGGAATGCCACTGAAGATGCCTGCACCAGCAAGGAATGTGCTGTCAGTGCAGGGGCAGGTATTTTTGCCAGATTGTAGCATGTCTGGACATGCTCTCAGCTCCCTGATGTTGATGTGAACTGAGAGCTCTGCTTGGGACCAGAGGCCTTGAGTCCTCAGCTCTCCCAGAAGCCCTCCCCATGCCATCACTGTTGTGTCCCTGACTAGGGAAAGAGAATGTTGAGATCTGGAGAAGGGAATCCCCACACACACGGCCTGCAGGTTGAGACACCATAGGAGAGACTCGAGAGCTGACTGGGAAACAGTGACTACCTTGTCTAGACTGTCTTGGTTTGGTCGATACACTGAGGCTAGCCACACAGGAAGGGGTTGGAGCCTCAGTCTGGCATGCTGCATTACGTAAGTATTGGCGGCCATGTGGACAAGGCGCTTCAGGCAATTCCTCGCTGTAGTGGTAGGGAATCATCTGAGATCTTTTATGATGTCACAAAGGGTCTGAAACCATGACTCTGGTAGAAATGCTCATCTGTTTTGAGTCCAATACTGCCCCTATGAACTCTATCCTCTGAACGGAGGACAGGGTTGACTTCTATACATTCAGTGGAAGGCCAAAGTCATCAAAAGTTGTTCTTAGCAGACATACATGTGCCTCCACTTGTGTTTTGGAGTGGCCCTTGATCAGCCAGTCATTGAGGTATGGAAACATCTGCATTAGCACTTCCATAAGAAAGCAGCCATGACTGCCATGCACTTAGTGAACATCCACGGTGCTGCTGACAGGCTGAAGGGGAGGACTGTGAACTGATAGTGATTCTGGCTTACCACAAACCCAAGGAACTTTCTGTGAGACAGGGTTATGGATATGTGAAAATATGTTTCCGTCAAGTTAAAGGTGGCATACCAGTCTCCCAGATCCAGGAAAGGAATAATGGAGGCCAAAGACACCATGCGGAACTTCAGTTTCTTCATGAATATGTTGAGGTCTGAGGCCGCCTTTGGCTTTCAGGAAGAGGAAATAACTGGAGTAAAAACCCTTGCCCCTTAGCTCCCGAGGAACCTCTTTCACTGCTTCTACTCTTAGAGCAGCTGCACCTCTTGCATTAGAAGATGCTAGTGAGAGGGGTTCCTGAAGAGGGATGGAGGAAGGAACTGCACTGAAGAGAATATCCCAGTTCTAGCATGCAAAGCACCCAGCTATCTGATGTGATCTGGGCCCATGCATAGTAGAAGTAGGACAGTTGGCACAAAGAGGATGGGATACGTTGGATCTGGTGTTAAAACTGGTACATCTCCCTCGGGCACACCTTCAAAATAGTCCTGTTTTTGACCAGATGACTGTTTCACCCGCCCAGAACTCTGAGCAGATGAAAGAGGCAGCCTCTTCCTGGTGTTTCTATTATGCCTCTTAGAATAATCCTGCCTATTCTGCAGTTAGTAGAATTGAGGCAGTGACTGGGGCTTAAAGATGCTCCATCTATGCAGTGGAGGCATGAGGCCCAGGGACTTGAAAGTAGTTCTTGAGTCTTTAAGGTTGTGAAGCCACGAATCCATTTTCTCAGAGAAGAGGGTCGAGCCCTCAAATGGGAGCTCCTGGATGGTCTGTAGGACCTCATATGGAAGCCCTGATGCCTGTAGCCAGGAGCTCCTCCTCATGGCCACTGCTGAAGACATGATGCGAGTGGCCAAATTGGCACCATCCAGGGCTGCTTGTAGCAAAGCCTATGCCACAAGCTTGCCCTCCTTCACCAAGGCGGAGAACTCTGCCCTCAAGTCTTCTGGCAGAAGCTCCTTGAATTTTGACATAGCCCTGCAGGAATTGAAGCTATATCTGCTAAGGATCACCTGGTGGTTTGAAATCCAAAGCTGGAGTCCCCCGGTAGAACAGACTTTCCTCCTAAAGAGGTCCAGCTTCTTCGCATCTCAGGCTTTAGGTGATGGACCTTTGTATCCTTGATGTTCTTGCTCATTTGCTGTCACCGCCATCAATAAAGAGTCTGGTGGCGGGTGTGAATGAAAGTATTCAAACCATTTAAAGGGGACAAAATACTTCCTCCTGTCCATTCACTGGCGCGAGTCTGCCACAGCATTTTGGTGATATGCTGTATGGTCTTAAGTGGCAGGACAACTCAGGAGGGTGCCCAGGGGGCCAGGATGTTAACTCTAGGGTTTGATAACTCAGACTTCCTTGATCTGGAACCCCAAGTTCTCAGGCACCCTCTTCAGGAACTGCTGGTGGACCCTACTGTTTTCGAGTGCAGGAACCATGGAGGTTCCAGCCACTGCCTCGTCTGGCAATGAAGACGACGAGGTTCTACTTGGGACCTGCTCTTGCTCCTGGCCCACAGCACCATGGGGATTGTATGGTGCCAGGTCTTCCAGTGCCATAACTGGTACGGTGTGGGGTGGCTGGTCCTGCACCGACACAGGTGGGGGAGGTGCATGGGTTTCTGAAGCCACTGACACCAAACTCCTGGAATAGGACCCCTGGCTTTGAGGGAATGCCCACGGGGTCCAAAATGGCCATTGGGTTGGAGCTTACCATTGCATGGGCCATGGCATCAGGGGGAATTGTTTTGTATCCCTGTCTGACCTCATGTGTCTGTGCTCCAATCTGCTCCAACTGGACACAAAGGACTCTGCCTCCAATTCTGACTGAGAGGACTCACTCTGGGAGGACCATGGGGGAGCAGTGCCCACCAGTGCCACAGAGTGGTGCTGGGAGATGGGGGACTGGTATGACTCCCCTGCTGATCTGCTGCCAGAAAGTACTGGGGACTGTTGCCGAGTTGATGGTGACAGACATGTACCATTGCTGTCTTGCCTCAGGATGGCACTGAGAGTCTCTTAGGTGCTGTTGCCTTCAGTGTCCTGTCTCGTCTGGGTGAGGAAGGTGGTGCCGTGAAGACAATGAGCTCTTTTGCCACCTCAAAGACCTCCAGCGTGGAGGGAAGCTCCCCATGACTCTCCTGGCGAGGGGAGTCCTGAGGAGCCAAACTTGACTGACCCCTTGTCGGGGCAGGAGTCAACGGTGCTGGGGTAACTGGTGCTGCACTTACTTGGACCAACACTTATGAGTCCTTCTGTCCCAGTCTCAGTGTGACTGAGTGCCCCGTCTGGCTTCTTCTTGTGGGGCACTGGGGACTGGGAGTGGTGCTGCACGCTGCCATGCATGGAGCCCCTGTGCAGAGAGCTTCTGTCGGTACTGAGTGTCTGTATCTGCGTCCTTTCTCAGTGCCTAAGTTTCTTGTGCCAATGCTGGAGCACCTCACACCAATATTGAAGTGTTAGGCGTCGGTTCAGCTAATCTTGGCTTTGAGTGGGGATGGAGAGCAGCGTCTATCAGAAGGATCTTCAACCGTTGGGTCTCTGTTTTTGAATCCTAGGACAGAAACCCCTACAGATCTTGCAATGGTCCTTCTGATGCAATTCCCCCAGAAACTTCAAGCAGGAAGTGTGAGGGTCGTTCCTGGGCATAGGCTTAAACCCCGGGGATCAAGGCATGCCCTGGGACTGGGGTGGGAGGAGGCAAACAGAGGGTACCCCCAGAACAATTCCCTACTGGAATTCTAACTATATAATGACTTAACTAACTACCAACTACTAACTGATTTAAGTATTTACAGAAAAACTGAAGACTACTAGGGAGAAGGCTTGCTGAAGCAAGAGAAACAAGCATTCCAGCTAACTCTCATAGGTGGTAAGAAGGAACTGAAGTGGTGGCAGATTGGCAGGGCCCTATATATGGCGCTATTAAGGCACGACTCCAGGGGGCACTTGAGCTGACAGGTACTGCTAGGGGAAAAACCTTCTGGCTACTATGCATGAGGCGCACACACACCTAATTGGAATCGACATGAGCAAGCACTCGAAAAAGATGTACATATTTAGTATTCCACCAGCTCACCCTGATCTTTCACAACTGCTGCCTGAAGCCCTCATTTTTGTCACCCTTAACTGAATCGTGCTATTCCTTCCTGCCCCCCATTCCCAAGGCAACAACATTCTGGAACTGAGGTGATCTGCTGGAAAAGACTGACATAGACTTGCCCAAGTCGAGAGCTGAATCAGAGTGAACGTCACCTCCTCAGACTTTGGTGTGATGTCTCCATGTTTAATTGAATTGCATTGCCTTTTTTGCAAACTTTCATCTTGTGTTGTTCATTATCTCCTCTTGGCATTTTTTCTGCATGATTGGAATGAAGTCTCTCCCTTCCATTGAATCTGTATCAGTGGACCATTCTGACAAAAATTAAGTCTGGTTTTTCCAAGTTGAATCTCATTTTAATTTCCTGTCCATTACTCAGTCCCAGCTTTAATGTTGCCTTCCGGATCTTTTTTGCTACAGGCTTTAACAGATTGTGGTTTGTTTGTTTTTTAGTTCAGTTCAGCTGCAAGTAGACATGTGTCAGTATCGGAAAGGGCTCTCTTGCTGGCCATATCAGTAGAGATGACAAGATTGAGTAGACACACAAACTGAACTATGTCACTACATCAAGTGGGGATTTCTTAACTATTTTTAAATAGGAAAATTCTTAACTATTTGTCAAAAGGAAAAAATTTTTGTAGGACGTTACAAGTTTCAACACAAACTTTTGCTAAGGAAGGTTTCCCAGGTCCAGGATAGATGTCCATACTATATGGAGAGAGTGCTATCCCACCTGGTTATTCTAGGGGCCATGCAAGACCCAAGCTCTGCCTCATTCAGACCAGGGACTTGAACTTGGATCTTCCATATCCAGGATAAGAGTCCTAACCACAATAGTATTGACTATTCTGGGGTGGCAGGAGGTGTGTTTCAACATCTCCTGTTGGACCCACCCTTAAATTAAATATTCACTGGAGCAGGGACACGAACCGAGGTCTCCCATATCCCAGATGAGTGCCCTAACCACCAGGCTGTTAGGAATTCTGAGATCTGTCTGGCTCTGATTTTTTACAAACAACTTCATACAGTCTTGGTTTTGTCCTGATGCAGGAAGGGAAAATCATTTCCGCCTAGCTGTACTACTCACCCCTAAAAGATGGCCCTTCAGAGTCACAGTTGAGGCACGCTGTCAGAGCCAACATAAAGAAGCTTGCACTCATATGGACTTTGTGTCTTATGTGGACAGTTTTCTTCTGAATCTTGAACAAACAATATTTTTAAACACTAAATTTAGCCTCCCCTTGTGGGTGCACTAAATGGCCAATTGGTAGAGAGAGCCCTTCCCCTCCGCCTAAACAAAGCAAAGGGCAGTACATAAGAGACAAAAGATGCTTTACAGACCAAAAAAACCAAAACACACAAATGGGTCCATGTCCTGGACTATGCGCAATCTATTTCCTAGGGAAAAATAGGTTAAACTCATTCTAATCAAACGACTAGATTCTTGTTCATTTGAAAATATACTGCAGCAGTGCATTTAAAGTATTTTGATCTCCCAAGAAAATACTTGGCTTGTCCTCACAACAAATCTGCATTTTTCAGAAATACTGGAGCCTGAATATGCAAATGGTAAGAATGTATTAATTATCATTAGTCATTCCTTCACAAAGACTAGAAGTAATTGGAGAAATAATTTGAGAAAATTGAAGTACGTGACAGAACGCATTAAGATTCATCAAGTTTCAATTCTCTTGTTCTGTCAGCTTGTCAAAAGTAGATGTCTGCTACTCCAGTATTACTGGGTTAAACATTTCATTCCCCTCCTCCCTCCGCCAAACTGGTGTACCATTTCGCTCTCCTTATAATTTGCTTTGAAATTAAATAGATCTGGCATGGTACATTTTCTGTTTAATGGGCAATATTATAAACAAGATTAACAGAAAGGCTTGTAAAGCATAGTTTTTAAGAAACTTAATTAGGTGTGATTCTCACTATTAGAAAGCTTAGAGGGACAAGGTGAGTGATACCTTTATTGGTGAGTGAGACAAGCTTTCAAACTCTCTCTCACCAACAGTTGGTCCAATAAAAGATATTGCCTCACCCACTTTGCCTCTCTAATATCCTGGGACCGATGTTGCTACAAACACTGCGTATTAGTTAACGAGTTTGCTAGATGAAGTATCCTGTATTGTCACAATTGACTTGGAAGGTGCAGTCATATAAATATGCCAGATATGCAACTGGAATGAATTTACTCATAAGATCCAAAACAAAGCATTTATGTTGCTCTATATCTACATTCTGCACCAATTCACCTTGAATAGATTAGTCTGTGAACATGCAACACCTTCCAAATATTTTACTCAAACATCTAAGGAGGATTTGGATAACACCACTTCAATATTTAAAATTACAGTAAAAAATTAGTTTAGAAGCCTGTCCCTGAATATAATTAAAACAGTTCTGATAACTTCTCGATATAGGACTTCAAAATCAGTACCACCGATGAAAGCTGATTATGATAGGTCAGCAAATTTAAACTGTTCCAAGTATCATTAATGGTCTTTTAGAGCTGTGGTTTCAGCCTTTTGCCTGAATTGGCAGGAGTTGCAATCTGCAAAGGCAGCATACTTATTTCCTGGTATGGAATTCAACTGTCTTATTAAACAACGATTACGGATTGGTGACTGATCTGATGGGAGTCTCATTCATTACTCCTTCTATAGTGTAAGGGTAGAGGTGATGTTATGAAAGCTTTTCTATAGTAGATGACTTGCTGGAGGGGGCGGGGGAGTAGAATTTTTAGATCTATTCTATACTATCCCTTCACAGCAGTTTACAGACCAGTAATACTTGTTCATGTTGAGCCTAGAATTTAATTTTGGACTTTCATTCCAATTCTCTTAGTTACACACCCAAAGCTCTCCCCACACTTTTCTGGCATTTGTATCTTCTCCCTATCCTCCCATGATAGCTTAGCCAAGGTCTGCATACATTTATGTGCAGATCACTGGCTGCAGCCAGGAAACTCACAACACAACTCAAGAGATGGCTACTAGGAGCAGTTATGGCAGCAAGGCACTGCTGAAGTGTAGAAACACTCCGGTCATGTTCCCTCTTTCTCCCAGCTGTGGGCCCTTATGCCAGTTGTAGGCAAAGAAATAAGAGGAGCCACAGCTCCAGGCATATGCCACTGGAAGAGCCCCCCTACACTTGGGTGATCCTGGTTGGCTATCCTGGTTTTATGAGCTAGTATAATGCATAGCAGGCCTAAGGCAGGAGAGGATTGAGCCTCAGTATTTTCCATCTTTCCTCATAGGTTATTTCCTTCAGGCTTTTATTTTGTGTCTGAAGACATACAGACAACATTGCAGCGTGAGATTAGCAACATTTAATGTGCATCTTACTTTCTACAGTGCATTGCATGGTGTGTCTGGAAACATTATTCGGGTCTGAATCTGGTAGGGGTGGGTGCTGGTGGCACAACGATACTGCAGACTAGTTCTTGTTGCCTGCTGTGTGCCATGCTTTTAAACTGCATGCTTCAGTAGCAGGTAATTTGTTTTTGAATTTCAAGGCCCGATAAATATAACTGAACTCGGTTGGAAAATTATGTGCACCTAATACATACAAATTAACCTTAAACCTTTCAGAGTTACCATTTTAAACCTCAAAATGATTTACTTGGGAAAAAGGTCAAAATATCCTGGCTCTCAATAACTTTAAGATGCCAAACTGCCTTGACAAATAAAACATACCAGTCTTTGCAAATACTTCTAAAATGTGCTTTTAGCTGTTAATAGCAACCAGTAAGCTACAGTGAGTGATACGGTATTGCAAAACATTTAACAATGAAGTTACAGAATATTCATATATGTAAATACACACAAGGAAAGAACGTCAAGTTCCAGGCCACAGGGTGCTGCTCTAGGACACAGGGGTGCTACTCCCAGTTCTGCCACTGACTTACTATGTGACCTTGGGAAAGTTTTTAGATAATCAGGATAAAATATTTTGCATGGAAACTTGCATAGTATCTGCCTATCCTACTACGGTCTAGACAGAACTATCAGTGTGTTTTTGTGAGCCTAAAAATTATTCAACAATTGAAATTTAAAAATAACTGAACAATGATGTCAGAGAGCAAAATAACTGATAATTTTCAACTCATCTTACACTATAGTTACTCTTTGAAGAATGACTAAAAATTGTATAGGCCAATATTCTCTAGAGTTACATATTTTCTTAACTTTATGAACTGTGAGTAGTCATATTAATTTCCCTGGGACTGCTCTCGGTGCATAAAGTTAAGTACGTGCATATGTTTTTGCAGGATCAAGGTCATAACAACAACTATGTGTCTTTTTCAAGGACTTCCACAAAAATGTGCTTCCCTAACTTCTGGGACAGCAAATTAAAAGTCAAGCTGTTTTTTTTTGGCTTGCTCTTCATCACTAGTAATAAGTAAATTCTGATAGAACAATTTAACAATTTTGTTGATTCACAACCCATAACAGAATCCAGCTCACACACTTGTACGAGTGTTGACTCTGCAGAGCCAGTAGGAATAGCAACATACTTAAACTGCCACTGACTTAATTGACTGCCACCATTCTGATCAGTTGGTGCCATATTACAATTCATAATTTATTGCAATAAAAATTAGCTACATAAAAATAGTTTGCATCACTGTGTTCCAAAAGTCTAGGCAGAATCCAAAACAAATACCAGTGTCAGGCCTCAACACCTTATTTTGGAACAGAATCTTTCAAAGCAAGTTAGATCATCTCTACTCCACAGGATTTAGGATGTATTTTGAAGGATACTAACCTAATCTGCAGTGGAATACTTTAGTACTGACTCAAAACCAAAAAGCCTTTCTACTATTTCTATAAAGTCATGACAAACAGAAATTCTGCAGTCTTGCTTTTTCCTCCCAGGAATTCCAATTGCAAAGTAACTTGTCTGTCATTAATAATATTGAAACAATGAAAATTCAGTGGCACATTGCGCATTGGGTTCTCAACCCTCCAGGATTGTCCTGGAGTCTCCAGGAAGAGGAGGTTACTCACCTTGTGCAGTAACTGACGTTCTTTGAGATGAGTGTCCCTGTGGGTGCTCCACTCTAGGTGTCGGTGCGCCCCTGCGCCTTTGATCGGAGATTTCTGCAGCAGTACTCGTAGCAGCCATGCATCCTCAGAGCTTGGCCCCCGCTCTGAGTATACCTCTAGTGAGCATGCGCAGCCGGTTCCCTCAGTTCTTCTAAAGGAGGCACAATGAGTAGAGGGAGGAGGGTGTAGTGGGCATCCAGGGAACTCATCTCGAAGAAACTTATCTGCACAAGGTGAGTACTCTCTTCCTTCGAGAGTGTCTCTGTGGGTGTCATCTAGTGACTTCGGAAGCAGTGTATCCTCAGGAGTAGAGTACTTTGTGGTCTGGCAGGAATGCGAGTAGTATAACTGACTGCTATGATGTCAGAGGAGGCTGAGCGGAATAGGGTTGAGTGCTGTCTCGGGGATCCAAGTGGTGCTCCTACATATTTCAGACATGGTATTAGGTAAGAAGGCTACGAGGTGATAAGATTGTGGATGTGTTCTGAATCATGCGGAGTAAACGTTTTTTATTGATAGCAGAGTTATATGGCATAGGAGATTCAGTTCGTAGTTGTGGGTAGAGATAGCAGCCCTTTGAGTGATACGGATGGAGGAAGAGTCTAGAGAGAGTTTCTGGAAGGGTTGGTTTCTGTCATAGAAAGGATATAGGCTGGAAATAGGTGTGTGATTGTGGTTGGGAGTTTGATGTGTTTGGAAAGAAGTTTGTAGATGTATTGGTATGATGTGATGACAGTTGGACTTTTGAAGGAATTTGGGTGTGGTGTGAGTAATTTGTCTTGAAGAAGAGCATATAGGTGGACTGCCATAAGGGCTGTTCTCGCCTCCGTCTGGGGAGGTAATGGCACAAAAGGTTTTTCCCATGAGAGACTTGCAGGGGAAGCAGTGGCGAAGGGCTCAAAGTGTGATTAGTTTACCAAGAATAAGGTGAGATCCATGGAGGTATGGTGCTTAATGTTGGATATGGATTTGGGAGTCCTTTAGGTAAGCTTGGTGATGGATAGCGAAGAACGAGGTATTGTCATGTACCATGAGGTTTGATGGATTAAGTGACTGATAGTGAGGAGGACGGATGCTTATGTCAATGATGTCGAGTTGCAGGAAGAGGTGCGAGGTAGGTAGAATTGTTAGTTAAGCACATTGAAAGTTCAATTTGGAGATAGGTGTTATGGTGGATTGTTGTTTGCTGTGTAGAGGTACATCGATTGGTCGCAACAGCTAGTTTAGTTGGAGAAAAGCGGTACCAAGCTTTAAGTGAGCTGGAGAGATTAAGGTGAAGAAGCCGCGGTGCTGGTGATAAGAGGTTTTGGATAGAGGCAGGTGAGTGATTGTTTGAATTGACATTTGGTGACGGGAAGGGACTACGGTTGTTAGATGAAGTGGAGCAGATCGTCATGGCCGATATGTTCGTATCTTTATGAGGACCCTGTTGAGCAATGGTATTGGGGGAAATGCATAAGCTAAGTCCCAGTGCCATGAGATCATGAATGCGTCTCCGAGGGAGTGTTTGCCCAGTCCCGCCCTGGAGCAAAAATTGAGGCATTTCATGTTTTTTGCAGTTGTGAAGAGATCTATGGTTGGGTGATCCCAAGTTCAAAATGTGTTGTAAATGATTCCCTCGTCTATCTCCCATTCATGCTCCGAAGGGAAATGTCTGCTTAACTCATCGGCAGTGGTGTTCATCACCCCGGGAGATAAGCAGCTGATATGCGGATGTGGTTCACAAGGCACCAGTTCTAGAGTTTTATGGCCTCTGAGCAAAGAGAGTGGGAACGAGCCCCTCCTTGTCTGTTTACGTAGAACATGCAGGCAATGTTGTCTGTCATTATGCGTACATGCTGATTCTTGATTAGTGGAAGGAAGCAGCGGCAGGCATTCCATATAGCTCAAAGTTCTAGAACGTTTATGTGCAGGGAGTCTCAGAATGAGACCATAGCTTATGGACTGTTTGGTGAGAGATGTGGGCCCCCCAGCCCGTGAGGGATGCATCGGTCATCATCATCAGAGTTGGGGGAGTCTGGAGGAAGGGGACTCCAGAGCAGAGGTTGTAGGGGACTGTCCACCATATGAGAGAGTCTTTGACTCGGTAGGGTATGGCCAGTTGTTTGTTTAGTGAGTGCACGTTTGGTTTGTAAACTGTAGCCAGCAAAGTTTGGAAGCACCTCATGTAGAGACATGTGTTCTGGACGACGAAAGTGCACGAGGACAAGTGCCCTAGTAGTTGGAGGCAGTCTCGAGAGGTTACCCGGGGGCTGTTGCGAAGTCTTGTAGCCAGCAGTTTTATGGTATTGAATTGGTCGGGTGGGAGAAATGCCAGTCCGGTTGTGGAGTCGAGGCTCGCTCCTATAAACTCCAGGTGCTGGGTAGGACTTAATGTGGATTTGCTTTCGTTTATTTGCAGGCCCAGGGATTGGAAGCACTCGATGGTGATTTGTGTGAAGCGGAGGACCTCGTCAAACGTGGAGGCCTTCAGGAGGCAATCGTCGAGGTAAGGGAATATTATGATTCCTTTTTTCCTGAGGTAGGAAGTGACTACCGCTAGGAGCTTGGAGAAAACTGGAGGGGCAGTGGAAAGGCCAAATGGTAGAACTCTGTATTGGAAATGCGTTGAGCCAAGGGTAAAACGAAGAAAAAACTTATGTAGGCTGGGTGGATAGTGACGTGAAAGTAGGCGTCTTGTAGGTCCAGGGCTGAAAACCAATTGCCCTGCCCCAGGGCTGGAATTATGGTGGTGAGTAACCATCTTGAACTTTTGCTTTTTGACAAATTTGTTGAGCCTCCTGAGGTCGAGGATCGGTCGCCATCCTCCAGTTTTCTTTTCTGTTAAGAAATAAGGGGAGAAGAACCCATTCCCCTTGTGGCATTCGGGCACAAGTTTGATAGCATCCAGGTGGAGACGTTGTACTTCTTGCTGGAGGTGTGGCTCGTAAGAGGTGTCCCTGAAGAGGGCTGGGGATGGTGGATGGGTGGGAGGTAAGGAGAGGAAGGGGATAGAATACCCAGTTGTGATGACCTCTAGAACCCACTTGTCGGTGGTAATATTCTGCCATTGGTGCAAAAATGGCTGTAGGCAGTGTCCAAAGATAGTTGTAGGCAGTGCATAAGGCTGAAGTTGGGACGATGTTTACGAGACACTCGACCAAAGGTTCAATCTGCTTATTAGTTGGAGGAAGTTGGGGCTCCCGGAAGAATTGGGGCGACGCCGCTGGTTATCACTCTGCGGGTGTGTGTTGTGTGCTGAATATTGGGAAATGCTGAGTATATGGGGGTAGTGTGGACGGTGGTAAGGTTGAATATTGTACGTCGCCTTCTGGTTTGTAGGTTTGAGCCTAAGGATCGAAGTTTGCTCTGGTCTCATTGAGTGGACACCATCTTAGTGGGGAAGCAAAGAGTTTATCACATCAAAAGGGAGATCCTCTTAGGTGCTGCCTGAAGTCGTGAGGAAAGAGGGAGAGAAGCATGAACATCGCACATGACCACTGTTCGGTGATGGATCTTGCCTGTGGTATTGGCTGATTCAGGCTGCTTGAAGAGCCTTAGGTGAATATGATCGCCCTCGGAAACAGACTGTAACCTTGTTTAGTAGTCTGAAATGTGGTTACAATAAAGTCCATGAACTTGTTATAAGTTATGGTTGGTCCGTACTTTGCCAGAATTGCGGTATAATTGGCAATTCAAAATTGTAAAGGTTGAAGAGGCATACACTTTGCGACCCAGCAGGTCTAAAGCGTTTGCTTCCTTGTTGGCTGGGGTATGGCGGAAATACTGTTGTTTGTTCTTTGATTGGCTGCGTCCACTACCAGTGAGTTTGCGCAGGATGTGAGAAAAGGAATTCAGAGCCCTTAGAGGGAATGAAGTATTTACGGTCCGCTTGTTTGCAGGTAGGCTGGCTTGTGGCTGGAGCCTGCCAGATGGACTTAGCAGGTTCCAGAAGGGCTGCATTAATTGGTAATGCCAGTCTGGATGAAGAAAGAGGGTTTCAGGATGTCCGTTAACTCATGTTGTTGGTCCGGTACTTCCTCTAGATTGATTCTAAGCTCACTGGCAACCCTTTAAAAGAGATCTGGAATTTCGAGAAAATCATCTGAGGGTGGGGAGGGGAGGAAGTAAAGCTTCTTCAGGCATGGCTTCAGTTGGTACTTCAGTTAGTACTGGTCAGGAGCAGGAGTTAATTTGATCCTGAGAATGGGAGGGTGCCGCCAAGTGAGTCATACGATTTGGACGTTCGCGTCTCGTCGATTGAATAGCGGTGTGCTGCCGAGGGAAAGATCCCATGGGGCCCAATACTGCCATGGTGGTGGAAAAGGCATAGGTGGTGCCATCCAGGGATTAACACCAGGAGGCAGGGTCTCGAGGGTAGTCTGAGACAATTTTCCTGTGCCCGTGGGTGACAGGACTCCGAGGATGGAATTCTGATTTTATTGAAACATCACCTGTAGGTTCAGACTCCTCCTCACTGGAGGAAGGCTGTTCGGACCCAGAATCATTCGTAAGGGAGAAGCAGTCTTTAAGGAAGGGTGATTGCAGCATAGGTGACACTAGGAGGTCACTTGACTGGGTAAACGGCAGCGCTGAGGCAGCTGAAGGTGAAGGCTGATAGAATTGCTGTGAGGGAACCCAGGCTTGCACCGGAGTTCTTAGTCTTGGCTCCGTGCCAAGTAGCGCTGTTAATGCCAGTGCCGTAGTCGGTGCTGTGCTATTAATAGCAGGCTGCGGTGCCTCGGGGGGGCCTGATTTGTCAGCACTGCGTTCATCGCGGTGCCGATAGGTGCCATAATCGAGGCAGGCAACTGAAAGCCTGTCGCCTCGGCACTGGAGCCTCGCGCTGCCGCCAAAAGCACAGGCGGGTTTAACGTGGTGCCGGAGGAGCCCAGCTTGTCGAAAGTGCTCAGGCAGGGGAGCACCGGTAAGGAGACTGTGGATCTGACCGGAGGTTTGTGTCTAAGGGCTTCTTTTGAATTTGACAGGTGTCCTCGTTTTGCTGCTTTCTTCTGCTTTTTAAAAGTGGGAGAGCTGTGTCGGTGAGCGGAGGCAGAGTCCGCGCCGGAGTCTGAGGCGGACCCTAGGGATTTTTGAAGTAAAATAAGTTTATCTCCCTGTCCTTTCTCGCTCGAGATTAGTTTAGTGCAGTGAGCACATTTTGGGGGAATATGGGTCTCCCCAAAACATTTTATGCACTGTGAATGTCCATCGGAGAGAGGGATAGCGTTCTTACAGGAGGAGCAGCGCTTAAAGCCTGTGGAGCCGCACATATTTGAAGCGGCTGAGAGAACAAATTTATATTTTTTTTTAACAGTAGAAAAAAAGGTAGGTAACACTAACTAACAAGAAACTGTCTAACTACAAGTTATTTTAACATGAGGAAAGAAATTCTTTAAGGAGTCTGCTGAACTCCGTCTCAAGCCGGGGACAGTAGAGAAGGAACTGAGGGAACCGGCCGCGCATGCTCACTAAAGGTATACTCAGAGCGGGGGCCAGGCTCTGAGCATGCGGGCCACTGCTGCAGAAATCTCTGATCAAAGGCGCAGGGGCGCACCGACACCTAAAGTGGAGCACCCACAGGGACATCTCTTGAAGATTAATCTTTAATTAAAGATTATGTCATGGGAGGAAACCTCCAGAATATGTTCAACCAAAACTGGCAACCCTAATTGTACATAACTGAAAACATGGCTTCACATAAAACTGCCAATGTAAAATATTGGATTGAGGTAACTTGTTTGCCTGTAGTTGCAATGCCATCTCCTCTTTTCCAGAACACTCATAAATATTGTCAGCAGAATCTGTCTTTTGTGGTAGCAGTAGAAAAGGAAGTCCCTTGCATCATAGATCTGAAGTGCTTTATTCCATTTCTGTGCTTGTATTTCTTCCAGCTTTCTCTAGCAGAAGAATGAATCTTCAAAATAGATCATGCAACAATACAATAAGCCAATCAAGGTAGACAGTGGAAAACTACAAAAGAGCCTACAGCAAGATAAACAGTCTAAGAAATCTGGTACAATTTGAGCAGTCTCCTCAACTGCTGTATGATCATAATTTTAAATGCCAAGTCATTTCTGTATGATGCACAGAGTCAGTTTTATCTTTAATACAATCTGTTAAAAATAAACTCATCCAGTAATATTTGTATTGGAATTTAATTGTCCAATAACCTTGTGACACAGACTGCAAACAACTCCATCATTTATAATGGAAGTTCAGACTGACAGATCGAAAACCTCAAAATTAAATGGTTTTCAATAAAGAGCATAATTGAGTGCACTGTATACTTGGTTTAAAATAAAGGCTACAAGAAGGTAGATTATGATCTAAAAACAAATCAACCTTTTAGATAGTTAAATGAAGCTTTTAAAACCAGCGTAGGTTATCATGGCTATTAATAACTACAAGAGCAAGTTATAAAATTTAAGTGAGTAGCACCAAGATCTACATTGTATGAAATGGCACTTCCCTCATCTAACCAATTGTCTAGACTGTTGCATGCTTGGCATACTGTGTAATAGCGAAAGTGCCTTTTATTTCCATGACTTATCCTACCAGCACCATCAAGATTTGCTACTCAATTTTCTCTCTTAAAATATGAAGTTGAAATATAGATGTTGAAACAAGTAAACTATCCTCCAAAAGTTGAAGACAATAAATGTTGCTAATGAGTCTTGAGATAAGATCCTGTTATATCTTTACTGTAGAGTATTTATGATCTAAGGTATTCGGTGAGGAAAAGCTCTCTTACATGCCCATCAGTTTCCCAATATGAAAACAGGAAGCAACTCACTAGACTTTAGCACAGGAAGAAAACAATTTTGTCTCAATGCTAAATTTAAATATAGTAAGCCGCACAAAGCAAGGAATTATTGTGAGATGACAAAGTAAATGCCTCATCTCCACAGGAGGAAAGATGACTTATAAGGTGCTCCTTGATAAAAATACAGTACGTCTCAAGCAGGCAGAGTCAGAGGACTTAACCAGAAGAGTTTTCTTTAACATCAGCTAAAACATAGTGCCTAGTTAAAGAATTGTTTTGTAATAACCTCCACAGTATAAGCTAAATTTCATAGTAGGTTTGTTTTCTGTGCTAGATCAATAAGGGTTGCTTTGAACTTAACTGTGTGGGGACGTTGTTATTAACTGTTGGCATGGACCTCAGAAAGAAGTTAATTGAGCTCACTTGCTTAAGAGCCTAGTCAGAGGCAAAGGGGGTGAAAAGGGCCTTTGGTGCAGCCCAGTGTCAGGAAAACAGTTGAAGTTTAAGTTGCCTAGGCATTGCTGCACAGGTATCTCTTTTTGTTACAGTCAAGACTATCTTTTGGTCCCTGTTAATTGACGTAGTAACTTATCTCGGTAGTGTCCATTTCTGAAAGTCTATCTTTCTTAAAGTTTTAGGTTTTCCTCCATATCCAATGTGATTTATATTCTTTACATCAGCAATGCAAATAGTTCTATGCATTTTTGCAAATACTAAAAAAGAAAAAAATCAGGATACAGAATATCTACAATACATTAAATAAATGAGCTATCAACACAGGTCAAACCCAAAAATTTTCTTAAAACAAATGTTAATAATGTCACCAGCACATCTATATGTCATATACCTATGTCCACTCATCATTTTCTTGGGCTTTAAGTGAGTCATATATGATCCTTTTAAGGTCTTGGTTCTGTGGGAATGTGGTGGAAATGGAAGACACACAAGGATATTTTATAGAGCCTCCACTACCCCCTCATTTTTATACCAAAGGATTTTAGCTTGGATACCTCCCTCAATGATCACTACTTTGGAGGTATTGCATGGGGAGAAAATGGTCTCTCAGGTATGCAGGCCTCAAAATATTTAGAGTTTTATAGGTCAAAACATTTAAACGCCAGCCTGAAGACTAACCAAAAGCCAGTGAAGATTGTGGAAGAAGGTTGCGATATGCTCTCTACTGGAAGAACCATCACTTATGGGGCCAACAACATTCTTCCCCATTTTAAATTTCTGAAATGTCTTACGTATATTTGTGTATTAATATACTCATCTCAAGAGAAGAGGCATAGGTAACTACAGTGAGTTCAAAACCAAAAGAAAATACAAGTTGCACAGAAGAATTCTGTATAAGTAACAACTTTATTGTAACTTGATGTGCTGAAATGCAAAAAATATTTTCAGCAACAAGATACAAAAAGTATTTCACCATTAACATCAGCTGATAAAAATGCTGGATGGTTTGATGCAAGTCTTCACGTGTCTGAATTCTCTTAAATCGTTTCCACCTCAAAAACAGGTCTTAGTCGTTTCATTAGTTTCATTTCTAAAACAGGACGCATTTATGTTAAGCCTTCTTTTTGAAGTCTCAAAAACCAGGATTAGCTAGGTTACAGAGTGCGATGAACCCTACCAATGCAAACACTTAAAAAAATGAATTCCCTTTCCAAACTAAGTCCATTTATTGCAAACAAAAGCCAAGTTGTGAGATTAATTAAGACAGAATATAAACTACACACCTACAGTGAGATCAATGCCAGTTAAGAAAAAAAGTTAGTCAATTTTAGTGACAATTAAAAGAATATTTAATTTGGGTAAAGTGTAGATTTTAACGTTAGTTCTGATAGCTATTAGTTGTATCTCATTTTGCACTCTGGTATCTTCTATAACAGTCTTATTCCATAAGGGTGGATATTCTATGAGGGTAGGCAGTACATACGCCTTACGCTGTCTCTAAACACAGTGGTGAGTTTCACTCTAAATATTTAAATCACTATGAGAATCAAATACTTGAAGTGTAAGACCCAAATCACCCCAGATAACTTAACCTTCCTTTGTGTTTGCAATTTCCACATTTAAGAAATCATAGAAGAAACAAAAAAAAAAAAAATCAGACTGTAATCATACAACCAGTATTATATTTTTGCAGGAGACCATTATCTAATACACAAGTCTGTATACCTTGCTAAAAGTTATAGTATTTATTATCCAGACAGTAATCTGAATTTAAGAACCAAATAAGAACCAAGCAAAACATGGTGGAGTTCAAATCAGTATTCCATAACTTGTATCTACCTCAACTCTAGTTATTTTTGTGCCAAACAGCATTCTCCTTAAGAACTTGTAAAATACTTTTTTTTTTTTTTTTTAAAAAAGATTTAATATCCTATTAATCTTGTATTCACTGGAAGGGTATCCTAGAAAAGGCACTCTGTGTTCATACTTCAGAATGCAGTAAATGGACTATAAAACAAGGATTTTTTTTAAACTTCATCCATTCAAAACACCTCCCCAGAAAAAATCCAAATGGAAAAATGATGTAATCAGCTCTACCATCATTCCAATAGTGAACTGAGTGCTTATTTTTAGAAAGTTGTTTAAAACAAACAAACAAAAAAAAAACAAACTACCACACAAAATCACAGATACACACAAAACACATGCAGGGTTCTCCCTAGAAAAGTTTGAAAGTGATAGCTATTGTGTAGTTAAAAGAGTAGGGTTAGAAAGCCAAAACAAGATACTCTCACACTTTGTGCTCCAAATCCTTTAAACATACTAAATACATTTTCAGGATTTCGGTATGTTGGCCCAACCCCCCGCCCCCTGGTATTTTTACACTAGAGTTTTACATCTGTTGAACTTAAAACTGGTCACTGTGTTTTTAAAGGACACACTCTTGAGATATGGGGAATAAAAACAAGGGGCTGAATCTAAAGGAGAAAGTTGTTCTTACCAGCTATTTATTTGGGTCCAGTGAGAACACTGCATGTGGTTCAACCAAGAATGAGGTGCATAATTAGTGCACACTTAAGAATACAGCAATTGTTTTACCTTTTTCTTAAGAGCTGACAAAACTTAAAATTATACATAATAAATTAAACCACATATAAGCAGATCAATAGTCATGATTTTCCATTGCTGTAATGTATGGTGTGAACTGCCTTACTGGAAAAATGGACATTTCCACAAATGTAGATATTCTTACAGCACAGTGTTTGACATTTTTTGGTACAAAGTGTGCGATTAAGCTTTTAAAAAAAATCTTCAGAACAAAATCCTTAAGCTCGCATTAGATAGCTGTATGTTGTAATTTAGAACACGCTGAACTGGACAATAATAATTACAATATTGAATATTCAAGTCACTTTGTATATTAGAGCTGCAAGTTTCAACAGCGAGCTTGTTCATGATGAGTACGAATATATTAGTTCTAATTTGTTATACACACTGCAGCAAAAATCTCACTATTTTGGAGGGAACAAGGATCCTTATAAACCCTAACATGAAGAATACTTACAAAAATCTTAAATTTAGATAAATATTTAAAGAAAAAATTGATAAATGATAAATTGCCCCCTGTACCGTTCAGACACTTGTCTAAGAATGCTTCTGATTTTATATTTAAGCCACATAAAGATTTAGTTCAAACAGTGTGTGCAAGCATTTGGAGGTTTGTTTTTTTAAAAACTGGACTGGGCACTTATTTCCGGTTGGTCTATGCTAAAAGTTTACTTGGTAACAAAATATAAAAAAACATATATACTTTACCCTCCTAAAACTTCCCTAGGATTAATTCAGAGAAATCTTTAAGAGATTAGGAAAGAGAGATCTTTTCAGAAGCTAATTCTTAAATTTCATTTTTCATGTAAGTCTACAGGCAAACTGAAGTCTTTGTCTTAATAATGTGTTTAGAAATTACAGTGAGATCTCCTCATATCCCACTGTTAAATGTAATCTTGTCAAACAACAAATATAGCATATTATTACCCTTACAGTAAATTCAATGTTATAACTCAGGAAACATTTAGAATGTGCACTACTGCAGATTTCCCCCCCAAATGTAAACAAAGCTATCAAACACTGAAAATGTTGGTATTAAAGCTAAGGTTCATATAATAAAGAACTGGCCCATGATAAGCAGTTTACAAATGTTTCATCCTTTTCACATTATGCAGAATTTCAGTACCATCCACAATGCTAGTACAGTAAGTGAAATGCTAGAAAAAGCAAGTCTATGCTTGCAAATATCATCTGACATTTCAGGGACCTATTCTTCCTACTATATGTTACTTCCACTGGTGAGAATGAAAATTGTGCACACATGTTGAGTGGAGAACAGACCCTCTTCCAAAGTTTTGTTTTGTGATTCACATGCCTTTCTCAAAAATGTGAAAATATTCAACAACATAGAACATGAGCATTTACAATATTCACGTTCAATTAAGTCTTCAAAGACATGCTTTTCTTGTTCATAATAACAAAACTAAATCCCATGTGGCTGTGGGCATCTTAAAATGTATTTAAAAAGTTACGCCACAATTACCTGTACCTCATTAATTCATCAAAAGCAAAATATATATGTACCACACAACATACAAAAGTTACGCATTAAAAGTGCATATTCAGAATCCATTTGGCCCATTTCTTAAATTTACATTTGGTCATTCTATGCGTCCTTTACTTTTCTATGTAACCATATATGTGGGATATAAATATTTTTTTTTTCAAATACAATACTATTCTCTCTTCACAGAAAAATCTTTACCTCTCACCCTATTCTCCGTTAAATGTAAACTAGCGATGGACCATAAAGAAACACAGGCAAAAGGTTTATTATGTGTTTCTTTTTTAACGTTTGTTGGACAGCTTTGACATACACACAATAGGCATTACAAACTATATTGAAAATACATTTTTGGGCCAAACCATTGCATATTTGCCCCCACAATGAAAAATAAATTATGTTCAAAGCAGTATATTGCCATTAACAGCCTGTTGGCATCCTTTCTAAGTAAACTGGTTCTCCCTATGTATTGTACTTGGACTAGGGGCACATTATGTGCCTTCAGTTCAAGTGCTTTTAATGAGAGTCTAGTTGAAACCTTCCAGTTAGCACAGAACCAAAGTATAATCTTCATTTATTTTTTTTTTAAATAATGGAAGATCCCTTTCAAAAGTTAATCTTCAGTTATCAACTTTACTGCATTATGGAGCTAGTGCAATCCTGCATAGCCTAGTCAAAAAGACAAGGCACAATAAAAAAAAATCAAGATACATTAGACTATATGGACTAGAAAGTCATTGAAGATAATTTAAGGCCTTTCAGTGAATTAGAGAGTAATCAGTCTAATTTAAAGCTGAGGATTAAACCATAAATTATCCAACTGAAAAGCAAACAATAGGCTTTTTCAGCTTCTGTTCTGTGGACAAGGATAACAAAAACTCTTGTTATGGTTTGTGAAAACACCTCTGGACATGGAGGAGTAGAGTCATTTCAGTTTCTCTAAAGTTCATGGAAGATTTCATGACTGCTTTAGCCGTTTGCGTGGAATGCCAAACTGTGGACACTGTGCAGATGCTAATGCTCGAAAGGCCTCTGCCACTAAGTGAGGATGAGAGTGGATCATGGACTTCCAGCCTGCTGTTTCCATTATGTCTGTTGCTTGGCTGAAAACAAAAGGTTTAAGAATAATCTCAGTTAAAATTTATTATGTCCATATAATGCTGAATTGTATAAAAGCGGAATCTGGAAAATACTTAGAATGATTTGACACGTGGAATGCTGTAATTGACTATAGCTGTATGTTATTTGTAACCAACACTGTATTCGCTTATACTTTAGTAAAATTACAGATTAACTGGAAGGAATATATTTAGCATTGTTCTGCAAATGGAATTTTGCCAGAATGAAATGATCTATGCCATGCCTTCAGCCGAGATTGTACACCAATTGTGTGGCAATCTTTAAGAAGAGTATCAACATATTTTATATGCCAGTTATAATTCTTCACTACTGAGCTCAGTGACACTGTGGCAGTACATGCTGTATCCTGAGGGACATATGGATACAGGGCCAGCTCCAGGCACCAGCCGAGCAAGCTGGTGCTTGGGGCGGCAGATTCCAAGGGGCAGCATTCTGTCCAATCCTTTTTTTTTTTTTATTTTGCGCTTCGCCGCTTCCGCCACCCCTGCAGGTTTTTTTCTTTTTGGTTTTTTTTTTTTGTTTTTGGGGGCTTTTTTGGCTTCCTGCCGCCTTGTAGGGGTAGCGCGGCAAGAAGAAGCAACGAAGCGAGGGGAGTGGCTGGGACGTGCAGGTCTGCCAGCAAGCCGGGACACAGCAGCCCCGCCCACTGCAGCGGCGCGGAGCCCCCCCCAGGCAGCAGCACCAGCAGGAGGGCCGCATGGCGATCGCCCCACTTAAGGGAAGCCTGGCTGCCCCCTTTTCTCTCTCTGCCCCTCCCCCCCCGCTAGTTGGGGCCAGTGTGTGCAACTCGCTGTCTCGGGTCTGCAGGGCTGGGGAGTCCCCCTGCACCTGCGCGCCTGTCGCCGCCAGGTATTTTTCTTTTTGTTTTTTTCTTCCCTTTGCTGTTCCAGCCGGCCGCAGGCAGGTTTATTCTGAAGTCGGCTTTTGGAACTGACCCACCCACTTTTCACTGCTCTGGCCGGGCAGGTGCTATGTTTCACTGTGGCCCTCCCCTTTAGTCGCTCACGAGCAGGCAGGTTCCTGGAATTCCCACCCCCTCTCTTTGTGCTCTCGGGCGACATGGTTCCCCCCCGACCCCTTTGCTGCTCCAGCCGGGCAGCAGGTTTGTTCCCCCCGACCCCTTTGCTGCTCCAGCTGGGCAGCAGGTTTGTTCCCCCCAAGCCCTTTGCTGCTCCGGCCGGGCGGCAGGTTGGTTCCCCCCAACCCCTTTGCTGCTCCGGCCGGGCGGCAGGTTGGTTCCCCCCAACCCCTTTGCTGCTCCGGCCGGGCAGCAGGTTGGTTTCCCGCTCCCCCACCTTGCTGCTCCAGCTGGGCAGCAGGTTGGTTTCCCCACTCCACCCCCACTTTGCTGTTCCGGCCACTGCGCAGGTTTTTTGTTTTATTTTTTTTTGCGCTTGGTGTGGCAAAAAAGCCAGAGCCGGCCCTGTATGGATATAAAAACCTTTTGTTACAGGTGAGTAAAGGAAAGGTACCCTTAGAAACTGTTCAGAAGTTCCAGCTCCCCTGTGCATGCTTTGGGAGAAGGCAAGAATTGACAGGCCAGGCCAACTCCCTCCTTAAGACCCACTTCAGTTACAATACTTACAGGAAAGCAGGCAACCATAGAGAGCTAGGTTGTACAGCAGCAGAGGACAGCTGATTTTGATATCTTTGTTTTTAAAGTTACCTTTCTAAATGATCTGGAACAGCCAAACTATGTACCAGCTAACCTAGCTGTGTGATCTTATCTATCTAGATTCTTATACAGATGCCCAGCACTGGAAATATGTTTGTCACCTTATTTCTCCCTCCTCTTCCTGCTTATCTCACTTATTTGTTGCCTCTTCTTTCATATTAGAATGAGAACTCTGTGTCTGCCAGTGTATTTGCAGAATACCTGATACAAGAGAGTCCTGATCCTGGCTGGGGCCTTTGCACACTGTCATAATACAAAATAGCAGCCCCACTCCCCCCACCTAGGGCCTCTTACTTTGCTGCAGCCTCCCTGGGCACAAAGAGAAACTTGGCAGGCCTATATATAAAGGGAGGAAAAGGTGTGTTTGCACAGTTTGCTGCTGCTCTCTCACTGCTCCCCACAGCAGCAAACTGAACTAAAGTGACTGAGTAAAAGCTAATGTTGGCTGCTGTTGTCATCTTCTGCCAGAGAACAGACTAGCTGCACCTCTTTTCCTTTGTGGAAGGGAAAGTAAAGTGGGTGAAGAACTGTGGGGAAGTATCTCCCAGAAAGCAAGGCTGCTGTTGCAGCAGCTTTACTTCATTTGCAATCAGCAATTATCTCAATCATGTGAGAATGAAGGTGGCAGACGCCCTCCACTGCTAAACAGACTATAGCGGGTTCATCTTTACTGCCCTGGCAGTCAAAGCAGAGTGTGGCTCTCTTGTACTAGTGGGTACTTTGGGATACACTCCTCTGTAGGAAAAGGTAACTTTAAACTTTGTGAATCATTTTACTTACTTGCTATTCCAGTTTTTCCCATCTTTACACCCAAGTTGTCTAAGAACACTGCACCTATGACGGGAAGTTATACAAAAACATTTAGAAGGAAGGGATATTTAAGTACAGATATTTAAGGCATTATTTCAAGTGTAATAAAGGAACATTACTTGCCTGTTAATAAAATCTATTGCTTGTGCTTTCAACTGTTCTGCGCTGTGCAAATCTGCGAGGATAAGAATGTCAGCAACGTTTTCTACTGAGAGGTTACTACAGAGTGCCTCCTCACACATGACTTTCAGCCGTTCCAGTGCATACTAATGAAAGAAAAAACTATACTAATCATTCTTCACACTTATTCTTTCTGCTGTAATCTGTAAAGTATAACAAATCTAAAAAACAATTTGCCCCAATCCTGTGAAGTGCTTAGCATCATTCCTGATGATTGGTAGTGTCCCTTACAGGAGAATTATTAAAACTGCTAACTTAAAATTAATTTACCCCATCCCTCCCATACTAACATGAAGAAAAGCCATAAATATTTATTATTATTATTATTATTACTGAAATATGATTATAGGAACTGGAATATCAGATCAGACCACTGGCTCAATAATCTAGTAAAATATTTGACAGTGTCTAGTCCCAGAAATTTCAGATTGAAGTGCAAGAAACTTCAGAGGAAAATTATGTAAAATTCCACTGGAGGGGAAGGTTCTTCCTAATCCCTGCCAGTGATTTGCTTATTCCCTAGACAGAACATCCATAATTGCATTATTAGACATATACATCTTTTAAACTCCTCCTGAGCTCTTACCTCAATGGTATACTGTGGCAATGAGTTCCAAAGGTATACATGAGTCCAAAAAAAGCCTGGTCAGTTATAAATTTTTTGTATTTCATTAAATGTTCAATAATTCTTTTACAAAGTAGAGGGTGAATAAGGAGTACCTAATTTCCCTATCGAAAGCTTTCTTTTTTTGTATACCTTTACAATAACCCCAACCATTTCTTTCAGGGAGAAATTCTTATATAGATGCCCAGCACTGGAAATATGTTTGTCACCTTATTTCTCCCTCCCCTTCCTGCTTGTCTCACTTATTTGTTGCCTCTTCTTTCATATCAGAATGAGAACTCTGTGCCTGTCAGTGTATTTGCAGAGTGCCTGATACAAGAGAGTCCTGATCCTGGCTGGGGCCTTTGTACACTGTCATAATACACAATAGCAGCCCCTAATAGAAAATGATAGGTACTATGCAAATAAAGTATCACAATCTGTCCTTAATTTAAAGAATCCCAAGCCTGAGTCACACAATACAGAATTTTTTCCATGCCTCAAATCATTTAGTTTTCCTATCTCTGCACCTTTCACATACCTGCTATATTCTTGAGATAGGGTGACCAGATCTGAACCCAGCAATCTAGGTAAAGGTATGCTATTGATATGTAAAGGAATCATTTTGTGTATTGTCTTTGGTATCGTATACATCTTAACAGTTTACTCTTTGACCACTGCTGCACACTGAGCACGTTTTCATTACGCTGTACATAACACCGCCCAGATCTTTTTTCTGTGTAGTTACTTACTTTAGAATCCATCATTTGTATAAGTAGTTCCAAAGTCTCCACAACAAATTTAGAAACAATGGCTGCATAAAATATTGATACTGCCACACGTATTTATTACTTTTCATTTGAATTTTATTTATATTATTTATCTGCACAAGACGAAGGAAAACTCTACTGCTTTATTTCTTAGCCAAATGTTTCTATTCTCAGACCACATTATTTTTATTTTAGATGTATTGTTGTACTGTTATCTAGGGTGCTTCTATTTGGATTATATAAATAAAAGCCAGTTATGATAAAGCCATTCCTAGCAGACAAGATAGAAGTTTAATAGAGTTACTTTTGTAACACTGAAGAACTAGTATTCAGACTATTATTTTTCATTCATGAGAAAGGCAGAGCAAGCAGCCTTTGGCAGTTCCCAGTTATCGCATTCTCTGTATTTAGCAATCATGCCTTCGATAAAAGTCTTCATTCATACAGAAACACTACGTCTCCAGTTCTCTCCACTCGAGTGCCTTTAACATCTGTCTCGAACTCAATGAAATGTTGAAGATGAGACACTGTCAGAGAGAGGTATGAGAAGAGACCTAAACTACTATATCATCAAAGCCTGGATAGCATTAATCTAATAGTTCAGAAGGAATTTAAGAATGAAGTTTTTAACAAATTTAGCCAAGTCTGTGCTGGATGTATGTTAAAGAAAGTGCTAGGGTTGATCATGGGAGCTACAAACCTTACTTCAGTACCAGGAAAATTACTTCAAGATATATTATGCTAACCAGAAATTGTAATAAACAAACCAGTACAATTTCCATATAAGAAAATATCTGGTTCTCTAAGCTAGTAGGAGTCTTTATGCAAAGTCAACCAAACAGCTGGTGAAGGACCTGGTAACACAGCTACATTATTGAGCATGATAACAGATAATATGAGACAAGTCTAAGGTAATGCACTTCGAAAGGAACAAAGCAAACAGGTCACATATGGCTATACCCACTTAGAAGAAAACCACTAAGACTTCACAGTGGACAGCTAGATGAAATTTCAGCTCAATATGCAACAGCAGTGGAAAAAGCAAAAAAAGATATTACATTTGTATTTGTAAAAGATTTTGGAATAGTATGTTAAAATATGAAATGGTATACGAACACCTTGAATGCTGTGTTGTTGTTTAAGCCCCCCATTTCAAGAAGGGAAGAGCAGAAGGAGGAACGTTTCAGAAGAACAGTGAAAATATTTAAAGGGTAGGCTTAAAGGGTGAACATTTAAAGGCAAGAATTAAGTACAAGGACAGATTAGAACTATTTAGGGTAGTAAGAAGACAGAAAGATGTTATAGAAGTAGCAATGGTTTAGAGAAGGTGGTCATTAAAGCCCTGTTATTTATCCTGTCTCATAATACAAAGATCAAGGACACACTTTTGTCAATACTGATTTTCTAAGGATATTTAATGCTCCCCCAATTTCTTGGGAAAAAATCTTGGTAGTACATACTCCTAGCAGCCATGGAAGGTTTTATACATTTCTAATCTTCTCACCATTCAAAAATCTGTCACTCTCCAAGCCAATCCATTTCTTTTATCTGTTGGTGCATCTGTTTATTTTTCTTAGATACCAATTGTGGTAGCATTTAAACAATTCAAAATATACATTTTTAGAACAGGGTTTTCTAAAACAACAACAATTCTGAGGACTTTAACTGCTAATTACTTACTTTGTCTGCAGCTGCCAACAAGTTGTCAGCCATTTTGTCAAGGTTTGGTGCTTTCCCTGTGTAAATGAATCTCATCATTTCTTTAAAAACCTCAGGGTCTACATCATTTATTTCTACACGATTCTGTTGAATAAAAACAAAAAGAGGAAAACCATAATATCTATAAATTTTGGAGTAAAAATTTACGATCACCTGGTTTGCTTATTACAAGTTTTTATTTCATATCCACCATATAGAACCTTACAAGGTTATGCTGGCACTTCTAGATTCAACTATAGACCTATAGTCAAGCTCCTCTTTTGCCAGCAGCTTTACCAGTTAGTTACATGGACATCATAGCTCCTTTTAGATGTGACTGGATTTGTATGGAATCTGCAGTGCAAAAGTTATCTTAAGAGTATATACAGAGAATCCTAAATATGGTCTACGGAGTTTTTAAAAAATACATCCTGGCCTGGATTTAAATCCATCAACATTCCTGTGAACACCTGAGACTACACGCACTAGAGAGAGCAAAAAGTTAGCCAGCAACAAAGAGGAGAGTGAACCTTAATTTGCTCCGTTTAACAGGGCCAATTTGTTCTGAAAGTGATTCTTAAAGGAGGCCTGGCAAAGATTGTATTTGTACCTCACCTGAATCCCACAGTTTAGGGCCCTCCATTAAGAAATGTCTGGCCCTGGTCTTTGCAAGTTAGAACCTGAATTTCATCAGCATCCCTAAATACAGCTGTTGCAGTAGCATAGGGTGTTGAGACACAGGCTGTAAAAAGACAAGGACCAGGATCTGAAATGGATACAGAACTGGAAAGGCCATTATGCATTTTGAAGCAGCTGTAGTTTTTAGTACCAGGTCCTCCTCACATGTGGGATTCACTTACAAGGGAAAACATCATTGTTCCTTGCAGGACTCCAGGTGAAAACCTTCAGTGAAAGTGAGAACTGCTCATTAAAAATCCTTTGGGCTCTAACCAAGAGCAAAGCGTGAATCCACATTAATGAAATTCCACCTACTGCTGCTGCACCATGCAAGCTCTTAGCAGCACACCATTAAGAACAGAGTCAATATATACGCATATACGTTTGAGCATATAATCACAGACTCATGTTCACCAAGGCTCAATGGGACAAAATTCTTTTGCAAGCTATCCTAATATTGCCACAGAATTTAACTCGTATCTTCATGAAATGCACTTCATATTCCATTTCTCACTCCCCAAAGACACCCAATGATGGTTTAGTTGAAAATCCTCATGAACATTAAAATTAGTCAGTGATAGTCAACTATGGATTTTTTATTTTTTGCTAGGTTCTGCAGGTGATCCAGATCCAGGGGCTTTCGCAGTTGCATTGTTATCCAGGTGGCCTGCCTCAAAATCTTACTTCCCATGTACGCTAAGGAAAGAAGGAAGCTTGCAACCAACTACAGGCTTGAGCTGCTGTGGCGTTCGCCAGGCAGTCCAGCTGCCCACTCTACATTTATGGTTCCCTAAGCTCCTTGGCTGCAAGCTGGAGTCAATCTTGCTGCTGCCTAGCTACACGGAACAGGATAGAGAGCATGCCCTGTAATCTGATTAATGCCGTCCTGTGGTGTTAACTTGAGAGCTGCAGGAAGTCCCAACAGAGAGATAGAAAAAAGCCTTTCAGGCACCTGAATGCAGCAAAATATGAAATTCCATGTCATCTTGGAAAAATGCAAAATTTTGGGCCATGAAATCATTGAATTCACAGATCACTAATTGTGATGAAGGGTAGCCAGCAAACCCAGGAAGAAAATACTGCATAGTTTTATGCTTTCTTCATATTTTCAATGTCATCTTCACACCCATAAAGGCTAGAAAGAGAACCAAGGGCTGAAATCCATGGCAAGTTCTATAGGCGCAGAACTATGGAATACACAGGTTCAGGTCTAGAACAATTCAGATGAGTATCATCTCCAGATCTAATAGGGACTAGAAAGGCTGCAAGATGATGTTACAGCTAAGGTACAACTGGAATAGTTTAGCCATTATCTACATGATCACTGTGCCCGAGGAGACAATAAGATTTTGGGATGACTAGCATGTGATTGTTTCTTGAGAATGTATGTCCTTCCTAGATTTTTCAAAATTTGTTAGGTTGCCCTATCTCTCTTAAGGAGGTGATGACATTCACGCAAGTGGCCCCAACCACAAGAACTAGTTTTCTCTAATCAAGAGAAGAAAGGGTCCAGTTTGCATGAAGTGGCTCTGATTTACCTCAATGCTTTTAGAATCGGTGCTAGCAAAGCTAGTACAAACCCAGTCAGAGCAAGCAGTACAGTCACCCATTCTGCACTAGCTCCCCAATTCTATGGTCCTGGAGAACTGCTAGAATTTGAAGTATTCTTTTCCACATTATAGGTAGATGGCTCCTTACTACAGGAGATATAAAGAGCACAAAGCAGTCTGGACTGATTAAACTACTATCCCTGTAGACCAATTGTATGCGTGAAGTGTTTGTGGAATCTCTGGTTGAAGAGAAGGATCTCAGCTTCTCTCAAGGCTTCACTACAAAGTTAATTTGACTTACAACTCTAACCTAACTCTAGTCACGTACACATAAAATCCCTTAACTCAAATGTGGTGGGGCTTTAAACGCTAGTTGGCTGGCTTATAAGGCTACAGCTGACGTATAGGCTACTGCTAATGGAAGTGCAACTTGCCAGCTGCTAATACACTTACACTAGTGTAGACGTGGTGTCGCTCCACTTGAATGCCACTAGTTCTGCAGCATCATACCACAATTCTCCTTTTGTGCTCAGAAACGACAGAGTTTTCCCAATGAATTGTGAAAATTTGAGTGGCTCATCTTACTGCAGCATAAAAAACCAGGGGATATGCCCCAAAAGTCTTAGGGTCACACAAAGATGAGTGCAGCCCCAGCACGGCCAGAGCAGCTCAAGTATAATTTCGCAATGTGGCCATTCTCATTTGAGCTATGCTAGCTTGAGAGAAGATAACGTGAGTTACTGACGTAGGGTGGTGTCAATTCAATGATACCTTGAGATATTTATCTGATTAACATAACTGTTCCATGTTAAGTACTCACTTTTATCTTTATCAATCCATGAAGTACAACTGTATAAGTTTTTCCTTTTCTTTGGAATCAGAACGAGAGTTTCAGGCATGCTTACCTTTTTGCTTTCCTCCATTTCATGTTCAAACATTGCATTAAAAACTGGCGAACGAGCTGTAGCAAAAGAATTAAGCATTAAATACAATTAAACAGCTGGATTTTAACATTTTTATTTAATAAAACAAAAATGTTACAATACAAAAGTAAAAAAAGTACCTGCAAGGACAGATTTATGAGCTTTGAATTCTTGTCCTCCTACATAAAAACTGCAATCTGTAAATCTTGTGGTTTCCCAGAGATTCCCTAAATCTTCTGCTAGTCGACATTCAGGAACCTTCAAAGTGTTTGTATTAGACTGTCCTGATATATTTACTGAGTCTTGGACCACGCTTACCTAACAGAAAATCACAGTAAGATAGAAACTCCTTCATAACTGAATCATTAAATTATAGCACCTACACTAGAACTTGAGTAATTCTTAGACAAAGCAAAAATATGTTTGGTGCTTCTGTCTCTCACTCACAATCCTAAACCAGTCAAAATTCAATAGTGGGAAAGACTACATTTCAGAGTGTCTAGGTTTTATGAAACAATACTAGAGCCAAAGAAACAAACCTTTTAAGAAGAAATAAGCTTTTTCTTTTCAATGATACAAACATTTGTTCATTTAGCATAGTTATCGGACCAAGACAAAAATCAAAAAAGCATGATGCCACAAACAGCATGATAAAAAGGTCAGAGATTAAATCAATCAAAGGCAGACACTATGCTTGGGAGAGAAATGGAATCTCTAATTAAAAATTATTGCTATTTCAGAAACAAATCAACAAAATATAAGACCCTTCACACACCTGAGAAACAGAACACGCATTCGTAAACTAACAACACTTAAAGGCTCTCCCTTTACTGAATCCAATCTGATTACATGAGCAGAGAAAAAGCAAAGTTTCATAAAAGTGATCGCAGGTAGTTCTTATCAGTAAATTACCCCAATTAGTCAAAATGGACTTGCACAACTTTATTTAAAATGGTAGACTGATAAAGGAAATGAGCAGTAAAATAAAGCCCCTTCATTATTCACTTTGCCTTTGCCCCACTGGGGCACAAATTAAATGTGGACACTTTCCTCTTAAAGATTTTAAAAGTGGTTCTTCTAGAAAAAAATGAGTCTATAACGTAACATCAAGGCACCATGTAAACTCAAATGTTTGTGCCTAAGATGTGAAATTTGGTTTTAAATTAAATTAAACCAAGAGGATTGTGAAAGATGTGCATCTGAAGTGATTCTTGACTTTTCTCCCTGTATTTTGCTGGGTTTTTGTGTCTTTGGGAAGGAATGGGAAGATGGTAGTGGAGTTCTTCTGATGTGTTTTTGAGGATATGTCTATACTGCAACTAAAAACCTGAGGCTGGCCCATGCCAGCTGACTCAGGCTCGCAGGGATCAGGCCATAGGGGCTGATTAATTCCAGAGTAGACACTTGGGGTCGGGCTGCAGCCGAAGCTCTACGATCCTGTGAGGTGGGAAAGTCCCAGAATGCAGGCTGCAGCTCATGCCCCAATGTCTACACCACAATGAAACATCCCTAAGCCCAAGCCTGAGCCAGCTCGCATGAACCAGCTGGCATGAACCAGCCACAAGTTTTTAACTGAAGTGTAGACATACCTTGAGATTCTGCTCACAGACTGAACACTATCTTTTTGCTCTATAGTGATTGGGAACAAATGAGAAACAGCTCAGCAGGGGGTCTGATCTGGTGACAAATGCCTGGAAATTAAGCTCCCTAAAGGAGAATAGAGACTGAGCCAAAGCAGTGCTGAGAAACACTGAACTGGTGCCAGTCCCTGAGATCGCCTCGACACAGTTTAGGAAGGCATAAGCACGCTGGTCCCTAGTATCAAAAAGGTTAAGAAACATTGAGCTCAAGGATCTTGATCAGTGATTCTCCAAACTAAGCTACAGAAATTTAGAAGTGAGATAAGGTGAGAGCACTCAACTGACTGCTCTGTTTGGATCTCTAGACCTATAGAATATGGTTCAAAGGCAGAAGGATGTGGCTAAGACCCATGGACATGTCTGAGTTGAACAATCTAAACTTCATCTGAGCAGTCCAAATGTTAGATAAGGAAAGGAAGGATGGTCCAGTGGTTAAAACACTGACGTAGGACTTGGGTTCAATTCCCTACTTCACCATAGACCTCATGTGTGACTTTGGGCAATTCCCTGAGGCCTGGGTCTACACTACAAAAATGCTGCCAGTTTGTCAGGCTACAGTGGTGGTGGTGGGGGTGTCACACCTCACACACCCTGATAGGGTTATTCTGGCACCCTCACCATAGATGCAACAAAGCTAATGTCATTCAGGAAGGTGATGTAGCTATGCTAGCGGAACTCTTTCTGCTGGCTTACACTGTATTTACACTAGGGGGCTCTGTCCATAAAAGGCTCTGTAGGTATTCAAGGCCTAAGCATGTCCCTCTGCTTCAGTTCCCCCTCTGTAAAATGAGGTACAACAGTACTTTCCTATCTCACAGGGATGTTGAGGCGATAAAAACTTTAAAGATGGTGATAAGCTGACATGATGATAAGAAAGACCATACAAGTACCTAGGTGATATAGTTCACGATCCAGAAAAAAATCTATGACCTTAGCTTAAGTTAACAGGATATTATGTAATTTTTTCATCTACACAATTATAACATGTTAGGCTACACATTTTATTACAGTAAAGGATAATGAATTAGCTACTTAAATATTACATACTGACTCCAAAGTTAAGTTTCACAATGTCTGCTATAGCCATAATGATTTGTATCAGTTTCTGGATGCCTTTTACACACGCATTTTTTCTATGGCTGTTTTAAAACAACCCTGAACTATGTTTCTTTCCCCACCTCCATATAAATCCTTATTATCACAAGTTTGTGACTCAACCATTAAAAACTTCTCAGGGCAGAAATTTGCAACTAATACATTTTCCTAGTGAAAACACAGCATATGGGGCTTTAGTATTACTGAAAAGACCACCAATGGCAATGTGCAAAGTGGAGGGCCACAGTTAATCTGCACATAAATGGTGCAATTTGGTAACAGCCCACATAATTCCGAGCAGTCTTTCATTTATTTCCGAGCCTTTCTCCCGTTCACCGACAATCACACCATCCACACTACACCACTCATTTCTTATGTTAGGTTTATCTTTGTCTTCTCCCACTCTTCCATCCTCCAGTCCTCTTTTCCTTAGTCCCTTCTTCATGAGTCTATAAGAATGGAGAAAGTTTGAGGCCAGAAGGTATCATCATGATCATCTAGTCTGACCTTCCGCACACAGAGTCCACAGAACTCACCCACCTATTCCTGTCATAGACCCATAACCTCTGGCTGAATTACTGAAATCCTCAAATCATGATTTAAAGACTTCAAGTTACAGAGATTCAACCATTTTACACTACAGTAGAACCTTAGGAGTTTTGAACACGTAGGGAATGGAAGCTGTTCATAACTCTGAACAAAACATTATGGTTGTTCTTTCAAAAGTTTCCAACTGAACACTGACTTAATACAGCTTTGAAACTATTATGCAGAAGAAAAATGCTGCTTTTAACCATCTTAATTTAAATGAAACAAGCACAGAAATAGTTTTCTTATCTTGTCAATTTTTTTTTTTAATAAACTTTCCCTTTATTTTTTTTAGTAGTTTACTTTTAAACACAGTACTATACTACATTTGCGTGCGTGCGTGCGTGCTGGAGGGGCAGGGAGCAGCTCTGTTGCTGCCTGATTGCATACTTCCAGTTCCAAATGAGGTGTGTGGTTGACTGGTCAGTTCAGTAACTCGTGTTTGTAATGCTGAGGTTCTATTGGAGTTTAAACGTATGCTACAAAGCAGTGTTTCTCAAACTTTTTGTGCTGGCGACTTCCTTTGGACTCAAAAAAATTGTGCAACCTCCATTCCACACCAACACTTGAAAAAATTGCAACCCCCTGCCCTACATACCATTGAGTAAATTATGCATAATGCTCAGGACTGGCATGAGAGGGTGGCAAGCAGGTCAACTGCCCAGGCCATACAGGCCCCGCGAAGCTAAGTTACATGCCTCAGCCCCGGATTACAGGGCTTGAGCTTGTGCCCCAGCTCAGGCTCTGACTTGAGCCACATCGTCTGGGGCTGAAGCATGCAACTTAGTTTTAAGGGGCCACCACCTAATGCCAGCCCTGCACTTGTGACCCACTAAACCCAGTCCATGATCCCCCAAGTTGAGAAACTCTGCTGTAGAGGAAGGCAAAAATAACCCTAGGATCTCTGCCAATCTTGTAACATGGGAGACCAGAATTGCACACAGTATTCCAGATGAGGTGTTTCCAGTGCCTTGTATAATGGTACTAACATTTCTCTATCTGTACAGGAAATACCTCGCCTGATGCATCCAAAGATTACACTAGGCTTTTTTATGGCTGCATCGCATTGGTGGCTCAGTTATCCTGTGATCAACCAATATACCTAGGTATTTCTCCTCTCTGCTACTTCCAACTGTAAATCCCCAGCTTATAGTAAAAATTCTTTTTGTTAGTGCCTAAGTGCATGATTCGCACTTTGCGCTATTCAATCTCATCCCATTTCTATCACTCCACTTTTCAAGGTCATCCAGATCTTCCTGTATGATATTCCAGTCCTCCTCCATTTTGGCAATACCTCCCAACTTTATTATTAGCAACCACAAATTTATATGAATTAAACTGTAAGAGGGCTTTTTTTGGTTTTTTTGTTGTTGTTTTTTAATGCCACTGAAGGTAGAGTTTCCTATTTAAATTTTACAGAACTGGCATAGGCAAAAAACCAAAATATTGAACATACTGAGAATATTCTGAATAGAATATTTTCTATTTCTGATAGAATATCCTGTAATATTGAAAATTAAGGCCATAATCCTGTAAATGCTTCAAAAAGGTACATAAAATTACTCACAGGAATAATTCCATTGACTTAAGTGGGCCTACGCTTGCTTAAAGGTTAAGAATACACAAATATTTGTGTTTTTTGAACTCAATGATAAAATCTGTGTCATTTCAAAACAAAGTTGCTCCAATATTAACAATGAAAAGTTATTTAGACTTTCAATATGTAAACAGAGTCACTATGACCTTTTTTAGATGTACAAGCCAGGATTTTATTTATCTATCTGTTTTAAGATTCTCTCTCTCCTAAACCTGTATTTAGGCACCCCAGAGTAGGATTTTCAAAAGCACCTACATGACTCACTGGCACAAGTACCACTGTCTTCAAACTACAATCCTCATAGAGGAGTGTGGCCCAATGAAGCAATTCAGTTTCTTATCCATCCTGCTACTCGTCAGTGGTGACTCAGCTTATTAAGCAGCTGAGCATAACTCTGCTTGGCTATTTGGCACGCCAGTCTTTGCTGTCACTGAAATCTTAACCATTTCACCATATCCTGCTGGTCACAGGAACACTAGGCTGCATATTACAAAAGAGAGTCTTGTGTGCAGCACTCTACATTAAATCTGAGGCAAACTGAACAATTCCCCTTCAGCCTGCAAGGAAGAAAGAAGTGTGTGAAGTTCTCCCTCCTTGATTTGGAGTTCTGGAACCCTAAGCTGCGACTCCCCCTGAAAACCAGGGTTAAGTGTATCTACTGATTTTTTTCTTTCCAAACTGTGCATACAGTAGATTCACTTACAGTAAATCCTCCCTTAACGTCCCGGTTAATGTTGTTACGTCGCTGATCAATTAGGGAACATGCTCATTTACAGTTGCGCAATGCTCCCTTGTAACGTTGTTTGACAGCTGCCTGCTTTGTCCACTGCTTGCAGGATTCTCTGGAAGAGCAGCCCCTCCTCATGGGGAATAGAAGGGGGGGGGGGAAGAGCTCCCTCCCCCACAATCAGCTCCCCTAAATTCCCTGTAAGGCATGTGGCTCAGCAACAGTTCAGCTGTCCCTCCCCCACTGCCATGCTGCTCCTGCACCGCCCTCTGCCTTGAAGCTGTTCCTGGGAGCTTCCTGAGGGAGGGGTAAGAATGGTGCTGATGTCAGCATGTCCACCTGATCCTGTACCCCGTACCCACTCTCAACAAAGCAGAGGAGGGGACAGGGCTCAGGAACAGAAAGGAGGGAGCTCGCTGAAAGCTGTTGCTTTCTGTTTGAACTGGCTAATCTGCTTAAAAGGGCAACATACTTGAAGTGTGGTCGGTGTACTTAAAAGGGGCAAGGCATGTCTCTCTCTCACTCATGCACGCACCCCCCAGCACTTTGGAAAGTCAGCACCTGTGCAGCCGTGCATGTGCTGTCAGGAGAAGGGAGTGATGTGCTCTAGCTGGATAGCGTGGGCTCATCTTCATGATCATCTATTGTGTTTCCTCCCTCCTGCCTCAGTCCATGCTGCCTTGCAGAGTGTGAGGCTACATTAACAGCATATTAACCCTTGAGAGCTCAGCCGAGTGCTAGTTCATCATTTAGCAACAAGGCATTCTCTGGGAAATATCCGACCCTCTGATTCCACCACCTCAACCAAGCTTCACAATCATTCATTGCTGTGTACAATATTAAACTGTTTAAAACTTATACTGTATATCTGTATAATGTCTTTTGTCTGGCAAAAAAAATTTCCCTGGGAACCTAACCCCTGCTACATTAATTCTTATGGAGAAACTGGATTCACTTAACATCATTTTGCATAAAGTCACATTTTTCAGGAACATAACTACAACATTAAGTGAGGAGCTACAGTATTAGTAACCTCTTTGTTGCCAGCAAAAAAGTTGCCATTATCCAGGAGTTAATAAGAAGCAGATAGGTTTGTGGGGCCCAAGGAAGGAAGGCTGGGAACATACCTTCTCTGGGTGCAGATTTGTAAATGGAAATCGTGCTTCACCAAAGTCATGTTGACACTTCCAACATATTGTGTTTATCTAGGTGTCTGATAATTCTGTTATTTACTATAGTTCCAACCAATTTGCCAGACACTGAAGTTATGTTTACTGGCCTGTAATTGCCAGGATCACCTCTAGAGTCTTTTTTTTTAAACCCAAATCAACATTACATTAGCCATCATCCAGAAATTTGGTACAGAGGTTGATTTAAGTGCGAGGTTACATACTACACTTAGCAGTTCTGCAATTTCATACTTGAGCTCCTTCAGGACTCTTGGTAAAATACCTTGTGACTTAACTATTTAATTGATCAATTTGTTCCAAAACCCATTCTACTGACATCTCAAACTGGGACAGTTCCTCAGATTTGTCACCTCTCCCTGTGAGGTGAGAGGGAGGTTGTGGGAGGCAGCAACAGGGGAGCATGAGGGCCCATTGAGCTATGCAATATACTTATCCCTGTGAGCTAGAGTGGAAGGCTGTGGGGAGAGAAACCATGTAGCTCCACAGGTCCCGAAACACCCTTGTTTTCCTGAGGAAAGCCCTAGTACCTGCACTGCAGCCTACCTCACCAATGCTGCTCTGCTCACAGCCTCCCCACCCAGCCACAGCACCAAGACTCCAGCAGGGGATGCAGGCTACCCAGTCCCTTACTTCCTGTATGGTCACCAGATAAAGGCAGGTTTACAGGACTGCAGCCAGGGAAGGAAGCACTGGGATGTGCCAATCTACCTGCGGCCAGGGGCTTCCTTCCCAAAAAAGTTCTCAGTATGTGGTATGCCATTGCCAATATCCAAATCCCACTAACATTAAAGCCACTGGCAAAAGTTGCTATTTACCAGAAGTGGTCAATATCAGGATTGCTACACAGCAGCTTCCACAGTATATCATTGTAATTTAAAATAATATAGTAATTACTAATTTTTGGGTAGGAACGATCTCCAGGCCTGTGTATAAGTGATGTAAAAAACAGGGATTCAGAATTAAAGTTGAAAAAAAATTGTCATTTGTAGGTGGGTTCCTTTGTCATAATGCCTCAAAACAGTGTAAAGTCTTTCACATAGTAGCCTAAAACAGTGGAATAGTGGAATAAGTGCAGTTTAAGCAGGATTTCAGCCTTAATTATATAGCTTTTGCTTAAGTGTTAAGCTGGAAGTTATTTTAACAAAATTTATTGCAAACTACTAAATATGATGCTTCTTTCTGCCTTTAGAGGCAGAATATCTCTAACACTTAATATTAGCCAATGATATTTTGAAAATACGGAGAATTTTAATAGGGAAGAAATATTTGTTTTGAGATTAAATAATGTTTGAATTTATTGTTAGAAATACCTATTTCTTAATAGAACAGATAAGTCTTCTACGTTCAAAATTATATATGTATTTTATCTTTACAATTATGTAGAGCAAGTCATTTTCAAATATAAATGCTATCAGGTAAAGCTAGTTCAGTGTAAATTATTTGATACTGGGCAGGTTTTAAAAAGAGCTCAAGTATTTGCTACATTTGCTTTTATCAACCAAATAATTGTATTCAGAATAAATTCATCATGCAACTAATTTAACTTGTCTGTCTAAGTGAAAATAAGATGCACTATATTTGCATCATCTAGTCTCAGGGGCCACATTTCAATTATTCTTCCTACACGTAATAATGACATATAATTAAGTTGTAATCTTGCCAAGACAATTTTACACATTTCCTGTAAATATGCAGATCAAAGCAAACTTATTAGCAGTTAAACATCTATTATCCCCCTAAGCCACTAATCAGTCCATGGCAGCAGTGATAACCTGCCAATGTATATATAATACAGGATGCACTAAGATCACAACCATTTTCTCTGGGTTCCATTTTTAAAAAGTCATAAGCTGTCTTACTGGATTTTAGTAAGACCATTTAAGTTACTGACATAATTTATTATGATTTACATTTTATTTCCTCATATGTTTCTCCATAAGGCTAAAATTAACTCCATGATATGCACTAAGTATTTATTCTGTTCTGCTTTAAGTAACGTTTTTAAGCAATGTGTTAATGTGTTAAGTAATAAGTTATGCAACTAGCCTTCAGGCTAAAATCCAAAATATAAATCAGAGCAGTATACCTACAGTAGTTCGATTTTAAGAATTTAAATATATCAGTTTTTAAATTCCCCTCTCATGAGCAGAAGTTGCTGTAGGAACCTTGCCATTGGCTGAAAAATTAAGACAGCTATTCATTAAAGAACTGATGTCCATTTTATTTGAGAAACTTGCTCACTTGCTAGCATATACTAGTTATGAATGTAGTACTGTTTCCTCTTGACATTTAGCTTGTTCTGTAATAATCTCGGATCCGAATGTATTCCTGAGCTAGTGGAGAACAGTCTGATTGAGTTTCCATCTATGGGGTGTATCAACCACCTTTTGTATAAGATACTCTACAGCTCATTCCGTAGTCACTCAGAGAAGTCTAATAGGTTCACTGTAATAAGATCACACCCGTTTTGGTATTTAGTACACATGTATCAAAGAAGAAAATACACAACACACCATATTCACATTTATGGTTTTAAACTTGCTGATTCACCATTATCCACAAGGAAGTGCATAATTTTATGAAATAGAATCTTTTTGCTTAGATTTTTAAAAGCTACCTTAATTAATTAAAACCCATACCTCACAAAATAATGTAAGCTTGTCATCTGGTAACAAACCATTAGCTTCATCAAGTAAAAAATCTCTTCGGATAAATTTTTTAAAACCCCAATCCTTGCCTTGAACAAATCGATACGCTCTTTGGCTTTCTGGTAAAAGACAAAAGAAACACAACAGGTATGCACAAGCAAAACATTTTGTTAAACAGAAAGATAAGGGGTAACTGAGCTTAAAAAAAAAAAAATCAATACTGAGAAAGCTTAAGAGTTAAATTGATTTAGTTCATGTATTGTGTCATTTGTTAGAAAATCCTAAAAAATATTTACTTTGTTTTAAAAAGACTTGTCCAGAATAATTTTCTCTATATTGCTGCCTAGAATTGTCTAGAATAATCTTATTTGTTCTAAATCAAGGACTATTCATTTAGATATTTCCTCTCTAGCTACTAGCTAATTTGTGTAGTCACCCAAGCTGGTTGGGAAAAATTTTCAATCAGACAGCTCTGATTATTCAAAATCAAAACTGTTTGTGAGAAAGAGTTGGTTTTGATGAATTTTTTGAAAAAAGTTTGGAAATTATGTCCTGTTTTTCAGGTCAAAATGACCTTTCATTTAGGTATTTTAAAATTATTTTATGATAAAATATAAAACAATAAAAGCAATTGTTTTGATTTTGATGTCAACTGACATAATTTGAATTTTTTAGATTTTGCTTCGTGAATTTTCAAGATTTCAACTCTCCCCCCTTTCGGGTCAGGAAAAATTTTCAAAATCTTGAAAACAGTAATGCAAGCTTTAATCTTAGTTATAAATCCATTGTGTCAAAGACTGCACAGGTATAAATGAGTTAACGAAGGCACAATATGATGTGCATTACTGGGAATAATGAACAAGAGAACTTTGTTTGCCTCTCAATAACTATATTGAGTTTATAGGACTGGCAGTTTGAAAAGCAATCTTTTACTTGAAAAATGATCATATGATCTGAAGTCAGACACAAAACATGGAAACCTCTACCCCTACACCACCAAATGCTACTTTTCACTTTACCTTGGTATTAGTCGTCATTCTGAACACGCTGAAGATCAGTGTACATGCAAGCCAATGTTACTCACTTTGGTAAACATAATGGCTAAAAAGGCTTACCTGGATCTTATTTAGGGATCAGACATCCTAAATGTTTTAGTAATCAAGCCTTTGGTATGTCAAATTACATACCAACACACCCCGAGTTATTTAGATTGCAAAGCCAGGCACTTGAAAGTGAGGAAATGCCACAAATAAAGCTCCATGGGCAACCTGAATTCTCCCCTCCTGGGCATAATTATACAGTTTTTAATTCCATTATCACATACTATTCCTCCCCCCACACACAAGACCCTGTTCCATTCAGTGCATAAGGCAGTTTTTAAATATTTCTTTCCTCATTGCCTCCTGCCTTGTCTACTGCAATAATATTGAAATCCTGCACTGAATACAAAATTATTCATTTCTTCACAGTCTTTTCTAGTGTCCTCATCACTGTAGCATCCTAAAATCTCTCAAACATTTATTCATCTTCACATTTTCTCTAGAATCCCCGTTTCAGATATGGGGAAAAAAACAAACAAACTGACTTGCCAGAGGCTATATAGTGAATCAGCAGAACAAGGACTAGAATTCTTGAACCCCAACAACATTCTCATGCAACCTCTCCTCTGGACTCTTTCCAATTTGTGCACATCTTTCCTAAAAGTATGGCACCCAGAATTGGCCTCAGCTGTACTGAGTGGAGCATAACAATTACCTTCTACATCTTACATACAACACTACTCTTACTACAACACGGAATTATACTTGCCTTTTTTGCAACTGCATCACATAGCTGACTCATTCAATATGTGATCCACTATAACCCCAGACCTTCTTCAGCGGTACTACTTCTTAGCTAGTGCTTCCCCATTTTGTAGCTCTGCACTGGAAATTTTTCTTTCCTATGCATAATACTTGACACTTCAATTTCAATCTTGTTGATATCTGACCAATTCTCAAGGTAGTTTTGAACTCTGAACCTGTCCTCCAAAGTGTGTGCAACCTCCCTCAGCTTGGTGTCCTCCACCAATTTTATAAGCATATTCTCTCATTATCTAATACATTAATGAAAATATGGACTAGTACCAAACCAGGACAGACCCCTGTGGGACCCCACTAGATATGTCCTCTCAGTTTAATAGCAAACCGCCGATAACTACTTCAAGTACTGTCTTTCAATCTGTTTCACAACCACCTTAGAGTAATTTAACCGTGATCACATTTCTCCAGTTTGCTTATGAGGAGTTAACATGGGCTATGACAAAAGCCTTACTGAAATCAAGATATAGCATCTCTATACTTCCCCTCCACCCCTCTTCCACTAGGCCTCAGCCTGTTTTATAATATCAAGTTTTATAATATCAAGATTTATTTTAAAAACAACTTGCTTCCCAACACAAAAACCAACCCAATAGTACTGAAAATGTTAATCACCACCTTCTTTGGATAAAAAGACAGCTTTGAGATGCCTGAGAATTCTGAAAAGTACTTCAAGAACTACCTCCTACAGAAACTTTTATAGTTTGCATGTGGAGAAGCCTTCTCAGAACTGTGCCGACATGAAATCATTAGTGAAATTTTTTCAAAATAAATCCATCTATAATAAAGGAGTGCTCAATTTCTACTTCAGCTATCTTCATTTGACAGTTCAGTAACTTTTATAATATGGTAAGGTAAAAAAACTGTAGTACTGTCAGTCAAAATAGTTTAATGAATACAAATAAGCTCACATATAAAGTTATAGGAAGGTCTAATTTCTTTTTTCTGCAGTTAATTTTATTTTTGTGGCAACACTGGATGGGAAAAAATTGAAAACTGCAATAGATTTGATTGCATGATATAAAGGACTGGGAAAACAAACTGCCATCCCTTATGGTATGACTACAAAATCTAGTCAAGCAGCCACTACCATAGAGTACAGAAGCAGAGGCAAATTCAACCAGTATAATGTTAATCAGGGCTTCAAGAGGCAGGAGAATAGCAGAAGATCTCCTGCAGACCTTTTGATTAAATCTGCATTTGCCAGGCAGCAAGATGATGTCCTCCTTCTTAGCCACTTAATAATATATTGTTCAACAGCCTGGCTAAAAGTAGTTTAAAATATATTTAATTGCAAATTATATTTTTAAAATCAACCTCTTTAAATTAAATTTGAAATTATCAGAACTTATGTTATCCCTAAGCTTATTGTCATGATTTAAATCAAATACAAAAATAATATGAAGCAATACATATTTGTAGTCAAGTTTTAAAGAAAATCAAACTATGGAACTGGTGGAAGGCAGTGACTAAGCACCTGGAACCAGACTGAAAACTAGCCTTTGACCACAGTAGCCTCTACTGCAGGTGCAGAGAGAATATTTTCTTGATTTCACCTTATTCAAGTATTTCAGTTTGATAACTAGTATATGCAAGGTTAAGGAACTGATTGAGAGTTTAAAGTCAAAAAGGCTGGTTTTCCTCTCCAATTTATGAATAAAAAACTAGGTCTGAGGAAGAGATCTACTAATTCTAAAATCCTGAAGGACATGGTGACCAGAAAAAATCAGATCACAATTTGTCCCTTCTGGCCTTACAGTCTGTGAGTTCAATTCAGTAACTACAGAAAATTCTCCCTTTGTTTAATAAATCAGTTAGTTTTAAATGCAAAATGTATTTTAATAAACGCTTTTATTGTCTATCCAACACACTTAAAATAGTTATTTAACCAAAAGATTTTAAAATGCTGTTTTTGTGCATTTCAATGAATTTTCATCCAAAGAGAGCTTGCACCATTCACCATTTAACAAAATAAAAAAAATTTAAATATCAAGAATCTAAATGCTATCAAGCTATAAAATTGCCTAAAGAAGTTCGTATAAATATAATATATCCTCCTGGTTAGCAAAAAGTACCAAGTTTAGTATAATGGCTGTATTTAGTTGCAAGTCAACCACGTTTTAAAGAATATCAACCAATGAAACTCACCCTCTCTTTAGGGAAATACAAAAAAATATAAATGAAAAATAAGTTAAAGTCATTTAAATCAAGGTTTCCCGCTTCCTGATTTAAATAATTTAAATCAGAGGCGTTAATTACTTTGATTAGAGTCAATCCACTCAACTTTAAGGTGCCTTGGGGCATGTTTTTGATTCTTCTTGACCAACATCTCAAAACACATAACATTGTAAAACTTCAATCACAAAATAACTTACAGAAAGAGGGAAAACAAAACAAAGGATGTTCAAATTCAATATTTCTAGAATCAGCCTAGCAATAACCTCCAACTTCATGAGTTAAAATCAGAAAGCTATCTACATAAAATCATCAACCAAAATTAAACTGAAAACACAGCAGTTTGTTAGGGGTTTACAATACCAGAGAAGTGAAGCAACATGAAAATAGTTACTACACGAGAATTTAAAAAAATTAAAAGATCAGTTCTTTATCCATTCCACACACAACTTTCTTCACATCCACGAGAATTGTGGACACGGCTCTGCATCTTTAGTCAACATAATGGATGCCTAGAGCTTGGATAGCCATCCTTTTGTGTTGTATTTAAGTCTAACTAAAAATAAAGCAGCTCCAGATTCAGGAGCCAATAGGAACCTAAATAAAATAATGGAAAGGCAATGAAAACAAGATTCAAGAGTACAGGTATTTGACCATAGGGCCCAGAAAGTGAGTCAGCTGTAGACTCTAAACTTAAGAGTTGCCACTACAAAAACTGCAAGGGGTGAAGTTTGCTTATTTCTGATTTTCAAAGTAGAGTAAACCCAAAACACTGGTTTCATCATTTCTTGCTTGTCAGTGTTTAAAATAAAAAATGAGTGAAAAGTAATAGCTCTCTGCCAACATATGATCCCTCTTCACTTCTTATTTCAGGGTTTCTCAAACAGGGATTTACCTGCCCTGTCCACAGGTCCGGCCGATCCCGGCTCCCACGGGCTGCAGATCGCTGCTCCGGGCCAATGAGAATTGTTGGAAGTGGCGGCCAGTAAGTCCCTCAGCCCACACCGCTTCCAGCAGCTCCCATTGGCCCGGGACAGGTAAACAAACCATCCCAGCCCGCCAGGGGCTTTCCCTACACAAGCAGCGACCCCTGTTTAAGAAAACCTGTCTTATTTGAAATGGACATATCTATTAGACATCATAAACTACACCTTTAATTAATTGTATGAATGGATAGGGAGATTGTATTAAACTAAATAAAGGATGTTTTCCTGTCAACACATACAGGAGTAAACTAGAAAGCTTAAAGGGATGGAATATGTTTTTTCCACCTATGGTAGATGGGAGAGGAAGAACTAGCTCTGGCAGGCATATAATTTGCATATTATAATGTTATCCCAAGGCACATCTGTACAGGGTTCTATGTTCTATTATTTGGGGCCTGTGTTCTGTTTCTGGAAATTATTTAAGTAATGCACACCAGTGTAGTTATGTAAGGAGAGAAAATACAGGAGGTATACCCTGAGGAGTCTGTGTCATCCAGAGACAGAAAACAATAAGGACCCAAACATTCAAGGAAGCCCAGTGGTTCTGGGGTGCTCTGAATTTCCCATGCAGAGATCTGCCAACCCATGCAAGAATCATTTTGAGTGTCTGAACATTTAAACAGTTAACTAACTGCATTGCTGCACAATCTAATCATATTTGGTGTTTTTCTTAAGCACTCCAGCTCCTAGAATCATGTAGTTACAGGATAATCTGAACTTTCATGTAAAAAATGGTTTCTAGACCTCACCTGTGAGAGAAAAAATTTGAAAACATGACAGCAAAGGCTCAAAACCAAAAAGGCATATATACAAAGAACCCCATTTTTTTTCTTTTTTAATCTCATTATCTTTTGGGGACCTTGCTCAAGATTTCTGAAAGCTTGGGACTGACTATACTGCAACTGGGAAGAAGTAGACCAAAGTTTAGAGTTTTCTACACACATGTAAAGAGATGCCAATAGAAAGTATTTCAACTTAATGTAATATGGAAATCAATCAGCGAGTGTCAGCGTATGATCAATAATAAGTAAATAAATCCTCTATAAAAAGAAGCAAAATTAGGGTAACATAAAACAGAACCCACTACAAGAGCCAGAAAACAGAATAAAGATTGAATCTGAAATGACCATGGTTAGCAATTAACGAGATTAGCTCAATGTTCATAGAGATACAAAATATGAAATAAGATTTTTTTTTAATATTGAATGAAGATCATATGAGGATCTTAAACATTAGATACTTTAAAGTTTGCCTCAATGTTAAATTCTCTATTTTAAAAGTAAAAGCAAGTTAATTTCAAAGTTTCATTTCATGGGGATTTCCTTAAAAGCCTGCATTACACCATTTGTAATTCCACTTACCCATTGCTTTTGTTTCTTCTCTTTTAGCATTCAGAAGAGAAAATTTGAATTTTGCTCTGACTTCACTTTTTGGACAACTGACTAAAAGCAAATATAATGACAGGTAGTCTTTGCTTTCATCATCTAAACCCTTTGGGTTTACTCTCAGGCACCTGAAAAAAATGTAAAGGACTAAATTTTAAATTGGACAGAATAAATTTTGAAACATTTTGATAATACATCATGATGGTGTACACCAACAAGTTAATGTTGTCCTTGTATTTCCCTTTCCCTCTATGATTGCTGTAACCATGACTTATCTGAAAAACACTAGATACTTAGTATTATAAGCCTTTCAGAAACTTCTCTTGATTCAGTGTATAATATGTTACTTAACTTTTCAACCCCTTAAGTTAAAGGGACCACAAGCAATTGACAAAAACAAGAGATCTTACCACTTCATTTTGTCATTTGGCCCTGATGAAAATGTAGAACTCTTTAAAACTTCACCCATTTCTTCTCGGCAAAAACTGAAGTTATTAATGGTCCACATGTAGGAAAATTTTACTACTTTAACCTGAATAAAAGATGTAGAAAATTACTTCAATTTGATGATTCAGTTTTTAACTCACTTGTCATATAGGTAACTGCAACCAATGAGAACTAGTTGAATTGTCACCACTGTTCAAATTATTATAAGAAAAACATCTGTCTAGACTGATCTTGTGAAAAGAAAAACCCAAATCATTGAAGTTTGTATAAGTTACCTGTGTGTAACACCAGCTTTCGGCCACAGGTCCACTGGACATCTCTCCAGGTGGTGGAGGGGTGGGGACTCTCGACATTGCCACCTTTATTGCAGATTTACAGTATCAAGGCAGCAGTCCACGCTTCAGCAATTTTCCTACAAAAAATAAGATTACTATATTTAATAAAATAGAGTGACCAAAGAATAGTTTAATGGTGGGGGAGGAAATATGGCTATTACTACATTTTGGTACCCTGGTTATTGTTTTAACAGTGTCATTTTGAAATTCTATTAAGGTAAATTACTGAAAAAAATCAAAAGTAACATCTAGCAGAGAAGGCAATAGTTTGTGTCCAAATCTACATTAGCTAGGTCCCATACACTCATTGAGAAGCACATTTTACCCAAAGATCTGCAAGCTGGATCCTACCGTGATATTTAGTTTTGTAACAGTACAGACAATCCATATATCGTATATCAAAAATAACTGCACTATTCAAATATTATCACCACCATTTCCACCTTGACCCCTGTAGTCATATTCTAAACATGGTGGACTGGGTCTTTTTGTTTGTAAATACATTAATAACGATAAAGTGAATGAAAATGCCTGGGAGGCCACAAATTGTGGCTGAAAGGGATGCTGGTCATTTGGGGCCACAAGAGAGTCAAATGGTACAGGGATCCTTAGAAGAAAAAGTATGCTATTTTAAAGAGTAGTATTTTCTTCATACTTCTATTAAGTAGAATTAAGGAAACAGCATATAAACTTTTTTTTTTAAACGAAGTAGTCATATTACTGGCAATAAGCCATGAGTACATCTGTATGCAACTGCCACAATTATTATGTTGTTGGGAGCTCATTTAAGTGCCTCCAAGGTATAGCCTAAAATGTTCTTGCTGTGGTTTACTCTTACATCTCAGTATCATGTTTTCTCCAACATACTAGAAGTTGAGTCAAACTGGAGTTTTGTAAAGCATGTTCCTACAATAAAATATTTTAGAAAAATTTTCTCAGTATGTGAAGCCTCTTTTAACCAAGTCCCTAACTATCACTGAAACTAGACCGTGACCACCACACTATAGGTGTGATAACCACAAGCAGTTTTGTTTCTCTAAATACCAAAATTTAAATAAATTCAACAAACATTTAATAGAAGAAAGACTTCACATTTTCTGATAAAAGGGACTTAAATAAGTTTACCATATTTTCCCCAGTATTTGATGAGACATGATAAATATGGATTTTTGCCTAACTTCAAGTATATTTCAACCAATTTTGTCCCAAAGTCAATTTTTTTTAAATTGTTTCAGTATGGTTTATATATAAAGCAACATGGCTAACTCTTAACAGAAAAAGCATACATATTTGTATTAAAATGGTAATGACTGAGTACAATCCAGATTAAGTTTTGAAATCTTATTTTACTCATGTTTGAGTCTACCAAGTAACTAAAGACGTCTATATTGACAATTATTGCACTGAATAAGGAGAAAGCACAGTCTTGCGGATGGTACCGAAACAGGGAAAAAAATGCATGAAATTTTCTGTAAGTGAAAAAACCAACACCAACATCGTTCTGCCTGCTTCCCTACTAAGTTTTAGTATTGCCAATCCTTTCAACCAAATTAAAAACACAAATTTGATTAGTTGTGCCATTTGGTTAAAAATACACAAAGAGCATTTTTTCCCCCTTCTTCCTCCCTCCCTCAGGTCTGTCACCTTCTCTCTCTTCTTCCTACAGCTGTCTTCCTACAACTGAGCTTGAATGTTCTTCCCCAAGCCTCAAAGATACTAGGCTTACTGTATCTCCTCACTGGTTTCTCAAAGAAGGTACTGGTCTGGAATTCAGAATGAAGTCTGCAGAAACTGAACCCCTCTACTACATGGGAGCCACAAAAGCCAGAGGGCTCTGCATTTCCCCAGCAAGACCCAGCCTGGGATATCATAGAGAACCCCAGCAGTTCTGTTACAGAGATGGACTAGGAGGAGGGAGCTGGGCCAAAAGGCCCCTTACCACACTCTAGTGGTGGTGGCAGTTATCCATGCTGTATGTACTCTCCTCCATTGGAAGCCTGAGGGAAGGCAGTGACTGACTAGTCAAGACAGCCTCCCAACAGCAGCCACGCTATGGACTTATAATAAGCATGATCCTCCCATAGACACACTGGCAGCACTCCCTTTATGGTGATGAGGAGAAGGAGCTGCTTGCCCAGGAGCCAGTTTTCCCCAATCCTGCCCAAGAGCTAAGAACTGGGTGACCCGACTCAGACTGGACTGTGAGGGGGAACTATGTGCTGTTCATAGAGCAAGCTGAGCTCCAGAAGAGAGAGATTTCTTTCTGCCTCTGGCCTTTTCCAGCCTAGCTTGTTCCCTGAAGGGGCACCAGCTGCTGGAAATGCCTGAAACGGGGAAGCAGTGCTGAGGAGACAATCTTCTTTAACTACAAATGCTATCATTGGGTACAGCCAGGAATTAGATGGACAAATTTTGCCCCAAATTGTTAGAATTTTGAATAAAGTTTGGAATTTCCCCTCAAAAATTCTGCAGCAGCAAGATCTGGCTAGATCACCATGGTAGGCAGGTAAGAGTGGAGGGAATTCAGGGAACAGGACATTCCCCTCCTGCCAGCGGCAGATAGATTTGTCTCTGTCCTCAAGCTGAAATCAGGCTGATGCACCCACTGTAACAGATCTGTGGACCTTTAAATGATGAAGATATTTCCTCCTTCTCAGCCTCAGCAATTTTCCTTAGCTGTGCTCTCTGACAAATTCTGGTCAAATAGTTATTCTGCTTCTAGTAGCCAGAAATTTATCCTTCCCCACACACAGGACAAGTGGTGGTAGAATCTTCATCCCCTTCACATTCCCCGAAAACCCCTGGCCTTGGTTTAATTTTCTTGGCCAGAAGTGCCATCAACAGAAGCCCCCCATCCCATCCCACCCTCATAATCCTTCGCAGCACAGACAATGCAGCTTCCCCATGTAATCCTCTAAAGAAAACTGGAGCCCCAGTATAATGGGGGAAATAACGTCCACAAAAACACTCCTGGAATTTAAGATTCCAGGAAACATGCTACCACCAAGAGAGGAAAGTCAGAAAGTGCATCACATCCATATTCTTTGATCCAAAGTAACTAGCTTCCTCCCTGCATCAGTCTTGGCTCAACAGTTTTAACCTCAAAAGCAGCTAAAAGTAAATGCTGCCATGCTTTTCTGCAGCAGCAAAATCTTCACCTCTCTATCACAAAACCAGACTTTCAGTTAGCTTTTTCCAAATCAATGTGTTAATGAGATTTTTTTAAGTTGTACATGCAGCATACAATCTCAATTTTATTGCAGAACATTTTTACTTGGGTTTTAATGTGCTGCTGGTTGTAGTTCAGCTATCAGAGGATCATCTATGTCTGTCTCTCATTTTAGATACTTTTTAACTCTCAAAACAAATCTAGGTAGCATTTGTAAGAGTCTAAAACTTGAAGTATCAGATGTTAAGCACCTTAAAATGAGCCACAGCACAGGTGAAATCTTTATGGAAAAGAGTTTTATTATACATCGTTCTAAATGAGATGACACGCTAGGCCTTTAAAGTTGTATTGCAATAATATAACATTTTAAATTAGATGTATGGATACCTATTTAAATAATGGGTCTCCAATAATTTATCCTTTAACTATTCAGATCATACTCCACTCCTAAGCACAGAATAAAGTTTACTGAATACCTCTGATCTGAAGTTTACTTATATTTTCCTCCCCAAAAGTTAAGCAGTGAAATAGGAAGTCTGTTGAGGACCAGTGTTTCAACTTACCTACACCTGTTATCCTGTAAGATCTGTTCTCAACAGACACTCAGTGCAAAATAATATAGTCAATGAAAACGTGCTCTATTCTAAACAGACTTTGAAGCATTTTGTATCTGACCATTCCATCTTAAAGAAAAATACTTCAGTTAAAGAAAATACACTTATATTCATAGCACCATTTTGCAAGGCAGACTGCTAATGCTCACTTCACTATCTTTGATAGCCTTTTCCCCACCGAAGTTTCTTCAGTGGCCTGCTCTCTCATTCCACCACCATACAATGAAAACTGTACTACTGGAAATTCTTACATGTCTCCTGTAGTAAATGAATGAACAGACTGTGGAAAAAAAAATCTGTGTTACAGGTTATAAAGAGCTTTTGGTCTGAAACCACTTGGTTGTCTCTCTCACCTATCAATTCAACTAATATGTTAATTGCTTTTAGCTATTAATATTGACCTTAAGTATAGTGCTTTCACACTTTATCTGTAGGAATAGTACAGTGAGAATAAATCTTTTTTAATCCAGAAAAAACAATACAGAAAAGATTAGATAAATATTTAGCCCAAGGAAATAGTGCCATTTCCCCAGAAACTTTGAATGCTGTGGATTTAAATCAAAGCTATTTAAATCACCAATTTTAATTATGATTAAAAGTAGCAAGCAGGAAAGTAAGATTTTAATCTGTGATTTTAACTGAGTTTTGCATTTGTATTTTTTAGCTATTTTCCTCAAGAAAGGTATATTCTCATTGGTTGGTAAGCATTAAAATATCCGATTTGCACATACACCGCCTTAACACTAAATTTGGTGCTTCTTCTTGCTAATCAGGAGGATATACTATATCAATACACATTTCTTTAAGCAATTATATAGCTTAACTATTTAATAGATGGCAATTTTTTTACTTCTGATTAGTGTCAAGCTCTGTTTGGATGGAAATTCAAATATAATTAAAAATGCACAATTCTTTGTATTAAATAAATGTGCTAAATACGGAAGAAAAGTTTATCAAAGCATGTTTTGCATTTAAAACTAAATAATTTATTAAAAAAGGAAGTTTATAATTAGTTAATTGAACTGTTTCTGCTCATTATTCCCTTAAGATTTTGGAACACGTATACCTCATCCTCTTGCACCTAGTTTTTATTCAGATTGGAAGACTCAAACTTTCCTGCTTTTTCAGCTACTAATTGGCTTCTTAATTTTGAATGAAACAAAGTAATAAAATAAACAAATGAAGAAAATATTCTCTTCTGTACCTGCAGAAGAAGCTAATGCAATCAAAATCTGGTTTAGCAGTTGAAACAACTCCACTTTCAGGTGCTTAAGCTCCAGACTTCCACCAGCTCAGTGGTCTGACTTTCTCTGAAACTTGGCAGCAAACGTACTTACATTTTTTTTTTTTAAAAATTTAATTTAAATGACTAATAGATAATACATTAAGTCTTAACATAGGTCAGCTTTTTCAAATATAATTTTAAGTGTTTTGTTTTTTTAAAATGAACCTGGTTTTAGTTTCAATCAAAACTATTCAACTTAAGCAAAAACAGTATTTTTTTATTTTTTAAAAAATTGGGTTTTATCCACGCTGATCTGAATACATAGACAACCGTCAACTAATAACCAGAGTGATTCTTCTTTACATTAGCCTGGAAGCCGAACAAAATACAATAGCAGCAGTAACTTGGCAAGAGAAATTACCTAAAATAATACTGTAATATGCAATATTGTCTTTAGTCAACTGATCCTCCAAGATAAGAGTCTTTAGATCTTACTGCAACTGGCAGTAATGTTACTAAGAAAATATTAAGGAAAAGACTAATATAATAAAAGTATTGGCAACAGATATTAAGTGTGTATTTTACGTGTTTGAGTTGTCAAAATATTTTTGAGCATTTAGATGCACTGAACATGCTTCAACTATCATCCTAAAGAAGTTTGACAAACAAGGTAATCTTTTGTAGTTTAGACCTACCAAATTTTGTCTTTGACGGAAATTTAAAAAATGCAGACTACTGCTCAAAGGCCAGCTAGTGTATATGAATCAAAACCAGTAATTCTTGCTTTCATTTCTATTAAATTTCTAAATTCAGAAAGCAGATAAAGGCTCCAGTGTGCATGTTTAGATGACTGAACATTTGATTTGTTAATCTGAAGTCAATACAATCCCCTCCCAAACAATAAAGTGAGTTTGCAAGCTGATTCAAATTAACGTGGTCTAGCTCCAGTGATACCATTCTAACCCCCATAACCAAAGCAGTTCCGCTGGATTTTAATTTATTACCGTTTCCTATGATTGTAGTCAATATAATAATTTTTGTCATTTACTATTTGGAAGAAGGAAATATTAAGTTTTCAAATACCTGATCATTTAAAATCTCATTGGCTCCCAATTCTAGGTTAAAACACAGTGCAAAAACTCAACTTGGGATGAAGGACGTATCCCAGTATCAAACCAGCGCATAACGAACTCAGAATATGCGGTATGCAAAACTGTGTTAAATGTCCTCTTCCCCTTAAGCACAACGGCATGCATGCAGGAGCAGTGTACCAGCTGTCAATAGATATAGGTCTCTTACAGTAGGGCAATATACCTATGCCTGTTTAAGATGGGTTTAGCATCACTTTACCAGGGCAATCTTCCTGGTATTCCCAAATCCTAAGATACACCTCTACCCCGCTATAACACCACCTGAATTTGTGTTATATCAGATACAACGCGGTAAAGCAGTGCTCCACGGGAGGAGGGACTGCGCACTCCGGTGGATCAAAACAAGATCGATATAAAGTGGTAAGGTTTTTTGGCTCCTGAGGACAGCATTACATCCAGGTAGAGGTGTACTTAAAAAAAAAAAATTCCTCAGTCACGAGAAGTCTTATTTACTAAGTTGTTCTGTCGAAATATTAGTCTTGTAAACTGACCATTTTGTTCTTTAAAAATAATTAACAACATTTTATTGGAAAGAAAATCTTAATTTGAGGACAAGACAGTCAAAAAACTAATTAAAAGGACCAATCTGTTAACCTTATCCAGACTTCTGTCTGTAAATAACAACACTGCATGATACAAATAATATAATCATTACATCTAATTATGAAGATTAAGTACACTTTTGTTCCAAATGTCAAACTGCATTCCCTGTATACCAAACTATGCTAGAAGATGCACAGCATTTACTCAATATGTATTTGCAAAGTAAAGGCCATGCAATTTGCCAATCTGTTCATTTGTTCCTTAGAAGAGGATGTTGAAAGTAACAAGTAATTCTAAAAAACACATACAAAATAGTATTTACCTAATATTTACTAATTCTTATCACACCAACTACTCTGACACTGGTATCTAAGCACCTAATATATGCTAATTCAGTTACTGTACTTCAACTACTAAACTTTTTTTTTTGTTAGATGTGTTATTTTTACATGCAGTTAGAAATATTCTGTGGCTAAATATATCTTTAAATTAGATGTTTATACCTTAAAAATATTAGAAATATAAAGTCTTGCTTTATTTTTTGGAGGACTTGCTGGATAACTTGTATGAGGAGCAAGAGTGTCAACTTCTTAAAAGGAGATTCTCTCTTAAGCACTTTTAAACAGATGTTGACAAGGACAATTTTCTAGTCTCTGTTTCTACATCACTCGAGTCCCACTCTCTTTCTTACCTACCTCTGCCTCCTTTCCATCATTGTAGTTTCTTTTTAGCAGATTTAGAGCTACATACTCCATACCACATTGAACACCCAGATGTGTCCAATGACCCAGATCCTGATCAGAGCACCCACTGAAGCAGCAAGAAATTGACAAGATGGTTCACTTTCACTTCTGCTCTAAAATCAAAGCAACAGAGCATGAGTTCTCTTAAATTTCTATGCACTTTAACTGTAAAACTGCTTTAGTCAAGACCCAGGTTATCCAGCAAAAACGTACAATAGCCTGATCTTCAATTTGTTGGTCTTACAGGCAATATGGCTCTTCATCTAAGTCACCTATCCTAGCTGCCTCTTGTCCGAGAAATAGGATTTTTTCCAGTCTGTACTACCCTTGGTGTAGTCAAGTAGGAGAAAGAAAAAGTTCACATCAAGTTTTTGTATCTTTGGAAAACTACCATTTCTGGACATTTAATTAATCAAAAGAGTTACCAGAAACTGACAAGTCTTCCCACTGGAATCAGAAATACGTATAGGAGTTTTAAAACCACCCCACAACTACATTTACCCTCCCGTTCAAACCAACAGTTAACAGTCATTATTTTAGTAACACTGGATGAGTATTATACCCATTAATACAAGAGGCTTTAAGCATGTGAGTTTACTGTAATAATTCTAATATTCCATTTCTAATCCAGTATATTTCTAGCCTCAACATGAAGTTAGATTAAAAACAACAGAACTGTTAATAGCAATGTAGTTCTTTACAGCTGGCTGATTATAAGTTTCTCATTTTATAAAATGCCATCTTCTCCATGTTTCTCTTTGATGCTACTAGTAGAACAGACATGAACTTACGTTCTGGGAGGGTTTAAACTCACAATAACTCAGTTTTATGTTCCAAAACATGCATTGGAGAATGAGGTCATCTATCCACTGAAGTCAATGACAATGAAAAGTGGGGAGGAGCCAGATAAAAATTCTCAGTTCGAAATAAATTATACTATAGCTATACTGAGCGATTGCTAAAGGACAAGGAAACACCACTTTCCTCCAACCATGTATGCATTTCAAGTAAAGACTGAAAACTCAATATCCTAGTTATCTTAACCCATCTTATCAGTTCTTATTTTCCAATTCTCATTTGTGCTCTACTCTGAATTTTCTCTATTTTTTGTTATTTTCGAGGTGTGCAAAACTAGATGCTGTACTTAGTGAATTTCTCCTCAGTTGCTGCAAAAAGTATAGTGGTATCCTTTCTTGGTTCACATATATTCCTATTAGCAAAACTCAGAATTATCCTTGCATCAATTATTTCATAACATGGACACAAATTTGATTAAAAATCAGTTTTATGTAAATTCAATATAGAAGAATACATCAATTTAAAATTATATTTGAAATTGACAGCCTATGTTAAGGTCTAAGCTTATTATAATCATTTAAATGAAATACAAAAAATATTAAGCAGTACAAGTTCACTGCCAATTTTTAAAGAAGTCATTGAACTGGTGGAAGTCAGTGACTATGCACTGGGAACCCCCGAGTCTGCTGAAGTGCTAAACCAGCTTTTGACTGCAGTAGCATCTTCTTCAGTTCAGTTTATTCAATTAGTTCAGTTCAATGGCCAGTTCATTTACAATTAAGAAACCAATTGGAGTTGAAAAAGCAGAAAAGTTTGTTTTCCTCTTCCAAAAATAAATAAAAACTAGGTGTGAACATGTGAGAGGATGAGGTCTACCAGTTCTAAAATCCTCAAGGAATGACGATCGGAAACAACTAGTTCAATTTGCTAACTAGGTACTTCCTTTGTTTAATAAGTTACTTAGTTTTAAATGCAGAACATATTCCGATAAACTTTTCTTATGTTTCCAGCACATTGAAGAGTACTATTTAATAAAACTAAAATACTGTTTTTGTGCATTTTAATTATATTTGAATTTCCATCCAAACAGAGCCTGACACAAATCACAAGAAATTAATCTAGTAAATAAAATTTATCATTCACATTTTCTAACAAAGAAAATAAAGAGTGTTTCCCTAATTTGGAGGTTTGGGAAGGGCTCGATTGTCCTCTCTGGAGACAGTAGCCCTATTTTGCCACAGAAAAGATACAACAGGCAGTGCTAGCATAATCTTCCTCATGCTGTTCTACCAGTATTTCGTAACTCTGAGAGTTCACATGAAATGGTACCATCTAACCTCAGTGACCAATATTTGTGTCAGCCTAGGAAAATTCTACTAACTTGGTTAACGTATTTTTCCTCCCCTCAACATCAAACATGGCAAACAGCAAGCAAATAAATTTGTGCACCTAGGCTGGTACATTTTCACAACAGTTTTGCAAGGTTGATTTAACCTATAGTTGAATCTACGCCCGTTCTATAATTAGCTTCTCTGCCGAGACAGCCAATCAGAGTACCTCTCACTGCCAAACGTGACGTTCCCTTATACACTATGAAATTGAGAAAAACCCCTCAGAGGTAACATCCTGGTTCCAGAAATCAGCTTTATACAAACACAAAGTAGCAGATCATGATGGAACAGCATTCGCTGCCAGCACCACCCATCAAGTTTCGGATGTCAAGTGGACCCTGGATCATTCACCCTGTCCCCAGTAGTGGACCTATTTGCATCCAGGATCCAGCAAAGGATCCAGAAGGCACCTAACACTCAAGCAGCGGGTAGTGATCGATCTATCAGGGATCGATGTATCGTGTCTCATCCAGACACGATACACCAGGGCGAGGCGGAAGCAGAGTCGATGAGGGGAGTGGCGGCCATCGATCCCATGCCGCGAAGACACAAAGTCAGTCAGTCAATCTAAGAAATGTTGTTCTGAGTATCTTAGATCGATCCCCCCCTACCCGTGTAGACCAGGCCTCAGTTATGCCTCAACAGGAAATATCTGCTCCCAAGGTATAAATTATACAACCAAGCCTAGAACAATTAAACTAGCTACAAAATATTTCAGGGACATCAATTTTAAAATAGTTCGTCATAAAGCTGTGAGAAAATCATGGGCGATAAGTTTGTTGCAGAAACCACAACTTTTAACATACACTGCAACTCTTTATAATTGCTGAAAATTTGAGTGACTTTGAGACCCTAAATGCCAGGTAGCAACACTGCTCATTCAAATTTGGCCTGGCCACCCCTTGTCATTGCAGCCTGTTGCACGGGGACACAATGCTACTCAAATATGGCCCAGCTATATCTCCTGTCATGCTTGTTTTCGAGAGCCAAGCAGGTTACACAGCGTCTCTCCTGTCCCGCTGCTCTGTTTTGGAAGGCAGGCTGCATGCCTTGAGTCACAACTGTAACAAACTATGGCTGCAACTTTTGAATTAAAGATCACAACTAACAATCTTAGTTATTCAGATGTGTTTATATTGCACTATCAGCCTTTGTAAGGATAAGGCCTTTTCCTGTAGCCATATTCTAAGGCCTAAGGCCTTTGTCTGCAGTCATGTTAGGAGAGCAGCAGCCATCAGCCAAGAGGCAGAGAGTCACATTCTCACATTCCATCTAAATTATATAAAAACAACGTAGCATTGGGCTGTTAAGAAGGCGATCCTGTCCTAATAGTACTCACCATCACCAGATAAAGAAACAGATCTTAAGATGGTTAAAGAAAACTTTGTTTGATGGCATTCTGTCTGGCAAGCAATCACTTATCAACAAGTTGTGGTTGTGAAATCCCTACTTCTTTCCCCGTTTCTCTATTATCTGTATGGTTTCCGTTACATAATTTTGCTAGGTATAAATTAATTAATGCGGTGGGCTATGATTGGTTAAAGAATAGTTTTACAATATGTTAGAATTGGTTAGAGAATTGTTTACTAATATTTCAGTTAAATGATTGGCTAAGGCAGGGGTCTGCAACCTTTCAGAAGTGCTGTGCCAAGGCTTCAGTTATTCACTTTAATTGAAGGTTCTGTGCGCCAGTCATACATTTTAACATTTTTAGAAGGTCTCTTTCTATAAGTCTAAAATATAGAACTAAACTATTGTTGTATGGAAAGTAAATAAGGTTTTTAAAATGTTTAAGAAGTTTCATTTAAAATTAAATTAAAATGCAGAGCTCCCGGACCCGTGGCCTGGACACGGGCAGTGAGAGTGCCACTGAAAATCAGCTTGTGTGCCACCTTCGGCATGCATGCCATAGGTTGCCTACCCCTGGGCTAAGGTATAGCTAAGCAGGACTCAAGTTTCACTATATCAACTGGGGTCCAAGAAGGAGACAAGCAGAAGGAACAGAAGAATAATAATAAGAAAAGACCTGGAAGAAGAAGTAGTCACCTCTAAGACACAGCCTAAGATCAGAGCTGCTAAGAATCCTCTGCACAACCGTGAATCCAGCAACCAGAATCCAGACAAGACTGACGTTGCCTGGCTAACAGGAAAGTCCGCCTGCATGATCAGGATTGGTAAGCACAGCATTGTATGCTTAGCTTGTGTAATTTGCTTGGTAATTGTTAATAAATAGAGGTTAGGGATATTACTGTGTAAGGCTCTTTCACTGGTAAAAAGGTCCTGTAAACCCACAAAGAGTACGCCCTGAGTCCTAGGAATTCGGTAAGGATGGGTACATAAATTAACAGGGTTATGCATTGAGCCCATGGAAGGGTAAAGGTGGGCACCCCTAGAGTGTGCAAGAAAATATCCCACAAATTGGGCATCTCCAGAGGCCTGGTCTACACCTAAAAATTAGATCAACCTACCTCCATTGCTCATGGCTGTGAAAATCTGCATACCCTGTGTGCCGTAGTTAGGTCAACCGATCCCCCACTGTAGATACAGCTTGGTTGATGAAATAATTCTTCTGTCAGCCTAACTACTGACTCTCAGAGAGGTGGATTAGCTACATCAACAGAAAAGCCCCTTCCCTCAACATCACTGTAGCTATGCCACTGTAGTGTAGACAAACCTTTAGTCCCTAGCATGGATGGATTTGGTGACAGTAAGGAAACTCCTCCCCCCCCCACCTCGCCCAGAAAAGTTCTTATAGTAAAGTCTCAATATTGGCCCCAAACCCAACACTCAAATTCAAGCAATGGACATTTCCAGCTCACTAGACAGCAAGTAGGCGCAGGATTGTCCTCTTACCTAGACATAAGATTTCTTATAGCTGCCTACCTTTTCATTCATATGGGATTGTGAAAAACTCCCTCTGAGGACCTAGTTCTTCTACTAAACACCTTGACTAAGCATCCTGTTGATTCTTCGGTCAGAAGTGCCCTTAGGACTTTTCTATCCTTTATAACTATTTGTGATTCAGCAGTACCAATGTGGTCCCTTTATAGGAAGATCTTTCGGTACCTTTGTTTTCTTCACGTGTATTAGTGATGACCTGTGGCTCTGATGCTCATTTGCATGGTTTGACAGTAAGCATGCGTGAGAGTGAGCATGTGTGCGTGTTGTGCTGGGAGTTTAAGATAATTTCTGTGGCAAAGGAGGGGTGTGCATGCTGCAGTGAGGGGCTACATGTAATTGGATTTCCTATGTGGGTGGTTTTGAAGAATGGCAGCAGTTGGACCAAGTAATTCACCATCTGTCTAGTCTCCCTCATACAATCAATGCAACTGTTGTAAGCAAATGAGCTATATAGTAAGGATGGTGACAGATTAAGTTAGCTCTGATAGCTCAATGAAAGAGACTCTTGATAAGGCATAGATACATGCCTTACTATTGCAGGGCTGTAATTCATAAAGTCAAAATGACTGAGAACTTAAAACTGGACAGTAACTGACCACAAATCCCAGTGATAATTGAACCTGGTGATATTCTGAACAAAAAGAGCTCTCAACCATGTTTGTAGCTGTTTCCATCACTTTCCACTGACTCGGACATTCTAGGCTTTAGAGTGACACACAGGCAATCCTGGAACATTAATACACAGATTAGAATTGTTTTTGTATTCCAGATTTAGAAAGAGGGTTGGACCTTGTCCTAACAGGACTCATTTCCTTTTTTAGAATATTATAAAATATATGTAGTTCAGATGTATAGCGGTTGTTCAAGGGAAGAGACAATGAAATAGTGTAAAGCATAATTTACAAGCATATCTTACAAAAGCAATTAATCCCATTCACTAGAGATGGTATTTTGCAAATGGCCACATTTAAAATGTTTCAGTGTAGAACCATACACTATTAACCAAACAAATATTACTCTGTCACACTGCAAACTGAAAAATCTGTGGTTTATCAATATTGTGCAGCTCTGCCGCCACTTTTCTTCTCCGGTGCAGTATGAGGAAAGAGACAGACAGACGTAGGGAACGTTCCACAGCCTCATTATATTAGTAGATCATAAAGTTCATAGTTATCATTAGTGATTACTCTTGCAATAATCTGTACAAAATGTAATAAAATCATATATGTATAGCTCCCGTTATCTGAAATGTTTACAAATTTATATGCAAACATGAGTAGAAGGGAGAGCGACTACATTATGATGTCTGAAAGATCACTGAGTTGAAGTGCAGCAGATGTTTAATAGCACAACACAACGACAAATTATGTCTTATCTCTGACCCAAGAATAGGAAAAAACGCTGAATGCCAATCTAGCCTCTAACACAGACTTGTTCTGTGCTCTTGGGAACCTTACCTCTGTCTCATTTTCCCTATCTGGAAGAGATTATAACTCACAGGGTTTGGTGTTGAGGCTTAAGTGCTTTGAAGATGAAAGGTGCTTTATAACTGTTTGGCCAAGAAACTAACCTTATTTGAGCTAAAACTGCCGTAGGTAAGCAGTGTAACTTGTTTTAACATTATCCTTTGGTGATGCTGGCAGTGAATGCTGTTCTACCATGCTCTGCTGCTTTGTATAAAAACATAATTTCTGGAACCAGGATATAACCTGAGGGGTTTGTCTCAGCTTTCTAGTGTGTAAGTGTCAATCACCACATTTGGCACTGAGAGGTACTCTTGCTGGCTGTCTCGGCAGAGAAGTTAATTATGAACTGGACACAGATTCAACTATAAGTTAAGTCAACTCTGCAAAATTGTCATGAAAATACACCAGCATAGGTGCACACTTATTTGCCCACTGTTTGCCACAGTCGGGTGGAGTGGTGAATTATCCAAGCAAGCAGAATTTTCCTAGGCTGGGAACTATTGTGGTCACTCAGAAAAAGAAAAGATTACGATACCCAGAGCCAGGTTGGGATTTGGTACCTCCTTTTGTCGAAGAAACACTGCCAAAGTATTGTAAGCCATCAGCCATCTTGGCTGAACAGGACTAGTACTATGGATATTAGGTTATAACTGATTGTTCTCAGCTTGATCCAAGTAATACGTTGTTGAGGTCTGTTCTTCCATTAATTCTGGATGAAGCTGTTCCTTGAATGAGCTTCCTGCTCTTGAACCTGGCATGGATTCTCCCCACAACCCCTTCCAGTTCTAACACAGGGTGGTGGTGGTCCCATTACCAAGGGCTGACAGGAATGATAAGTCCTATAGGCTCAAGAAATTAGGAAACTTCGGAGAGGACCCATGTGAAACCTCACTCAGCATTGTTCTGATCTAAGACATCAGAGCCACGATCAATATGGCTGGAGAATGAACATCATTCATGTGCGTCTGACGAAGTAGGTATTCACTCATGAAAACTTAAGCTCCAATATGTCTGTTAGTCTATAAAGGTGCCACAGGACTCTTTGTTGCTTTTATCACTCTGCCTTGTGACCACTAGTTTCTGAATCCTGTCCTCTGACAGATATCAATCCCTACAGAAGTTTTTCTATGACAACTCCCATAAACAACAGATTGCATAGAATCATTTGGCTCTTGGTTGTATTGACAAATCCAAATTATTCCAGAATACAACCTGGGTTATGTGATTGCTGCTTTGTAGACCTTTTCCAGGACAACTGCTCCAATAAGACAGACATTTTACAATGGGTATACGTGACCCCTTCTCTGCTCACAGAAAGAACCCTAAGAGAAGCAGGTAGGTTAACAAGTAAAGTAGCATACTGTACATTGTCCATTTTATGTGTAGCTGAGATACCACCTATGGGAGTTCATATAATGATGTACAGATAATTGATCTGAAGAACACCTGACAATAAAAAATATATATATATACCCTTTTTAAAATTCCTGCAATGGCAGAATTTAGATTTTCCATCCTGATTTGTGGCTTCTGGACTAATCTTTCCAAAAACTTCAGGTTAAGCACTCCTCTGATTTTGGAACACTTAGGTACTCGGAAGCAGATGGACTAGAGTACTAAGCCTTCTTGTTTGCTGGAAAATAATTCTCCCCAATTGGAAGATGATATATGTCAGTCTTCTTACTGTTTTTTTTCCAATTGGTTAGCAGAAAAAGGGGGTGTCCATTTTGATGTTGGCTTTGACTTTAAGTGTATGTGCAACTGAGGCTGGATATTTCTGCTAAGATCCATTTTTCCAATGTAGTACTGATCTGACACTTTGAGATTCTCTGCTACTTGACCCCTATTTGGGGAGCATCACATCAAAGAATCATCCTGTAGTCATGCTTGCCTGATATAGAGGGCTTTCCAGAAACATCTCCTTTCTTCTTTGCGCCAAGTGGATACCCTTCCTATAATTATCTGGATTGGTATGTGTGCCAAGACCTATAGTAGGGTCTATATTTCCTTTTGCGCTCCAAGGTATCCTTTGATTTTTTTTTATTTGCTTAATTTAAAAGTGGTTTCTATGATAGTGCTTATCTACAGACTCACACGAGAGCCTACCTGACAGGATATTTAGAGGTATCTAGTATGTGATTGTCTATGGATGGGCTTTCCAAGGCCTTAGGCAGGCGGAGTTGGTATTGTCACACAGAATTAAGTATTATACACTAATCATACTGTAAATCTCAGGCTTGCTGGGGTTCGAGCATCTCCCACAACAGCCACTGTTATGAAAATTTTGCCTAAAAATGTCTGCTAGTCCAGAGGATCTTTTGATTTTGAATGGCACTAAGTGGGCACTAAGGAATCTGACCATGCACGCATGGCACTAGCACCAGACATGCAGGCAGCATGTCTACTAAAGGCTGCTGATGTAGCTTCATTTTCTTTTTTGTCATTATTTTAAATGAGACTTCTGGGAGTATCAGGACAAGTTTACTTGTGGGTGGACTAACTCCTTTTCCAAGGGCTCCTCTGGAGGAATACAGAGTCTGCAAAGTACTCCTGAGAATGGTTTCAACACAACCTGCCTTTAAAAAAATAAAAATAATAATTAAAAAAAATTATTTCTAAGATTCTTCCTCCTCCATGAGCTCTGGCTCCAAGAACTGTCTTTGCTCCCAGGAAGATGAATATGAAAAACATTCTTTGTACTCCATGCGCCCTTTCTTGACCCTCTTGGAGCCTATACACTGGAAGGATTTATATTATGTTACTTTTGTTTTACCCAGGGCAGGGAGGATTAAGCCTTAGAAATCTTCCTCTGTGGAGGAGTGACCCCTATGGTCAGAATCTGTAGTGTCCTTCCTTGATGCCTTTGATTTTCTTTCCCAAGTTCTCAGATTTACTGGGCCGGGGAGCAGCACAGAGAAAGAAATTAACCTCTCAGGATTCCAACACTGAGGCCTGGTCTACACTACACGTTTAAACCGAATTTAGCAGCGTTAAACCGATTTAACCCTGCACCCGTCCACACAACGAAACCTTTTATATCAATATAAAGGGCTCTTTAAACCGATTTTTGTACTCCTCCCCGACGAGGGGAGTATCACTGAAATCGGTATTGCCATGTCGGATTAGGGTTAGTGTGGCCGCAAACTGACGGTATTGGCCTCCGGGCGGTATCCCACAGTGCACCATTGTGATCGCTCTGGAAAGCAATCTGAACTCGGATGCACTGGCCAGGTAGACAGGAAAAGCCCGCAAACTTATTGAATGTAATTATCTTGTTTGCCCAGCTATGACTGCTGATCAACAGCGGGTGGCATGCAGTCCGCAAATCAAAAAAGAGCTCCAGCATGGACCGATGGGAGATACCTGGGTCTGATTGCTGTATGGGGAGACAAATCTGGTCTGTCTGATTAGAGCTCCATTACAGAAGACAAAATGCCGAAGCATTTGAAAAAATCTCCAGGCTATGATACAGATTCACAGCAACAGTGCTTCCGTGACAAGCGTAACGGAAAGCACGAGAGAATCAAATGGATGCTCATGAGGGAAGGAAGGAGGAGGGGGACTGATGGACTCCACTATCCTACAGTCCCGACAAGCATTTGCATTCTTAAGGCTGAAGCTCCAATAAGCCTGAAGGTCAAAACATTTTCCCGGGGTTTCAGGGTATATGTCATATTTCATCCTTCCCCGCCCCGAAAGGGAAAAAAATGTTTCCGCCATTTTCAATAGTCACCCTATGTCTACGGCATAGCTGCTGAATGACGGAGTGCTGCCGAACCCGCACTCCGGGCAGATCGACATAGCCTATCACGCAATCCGCAGGCCTTGCCCCCGCCATTCCCCTCCGTGGCCCGACCCGGTCCCCCCCCCATGCCCACCCGCTTCCCGTTCACCGCCCTCGCCCCCCCCATCCCTCCAGCTCCTCCGGTGAGGTCGGCCGGGGGCGCCTGGGTAAAAATGGAAATGACTCCTAGATCATTCCCGGCAGATGGTACAAATGGCTTTTGGTAACCGTTCCTCATCAATCGCAACTGGAGGCTGAGCTCTAATCAGCCCCCCCTTTCATTTCTAAAGAAAGATTCTGTACTGCCTGGACTATCACGCAGCTGGAGGTTCCTCCCCGCGATTTATCTCACTAAAAAGTCGTGTTTCTTTTCCTGCATTCTTTTATACTTCATCACACAAATGGGGGGACACTTGCCACGGTAGCCCAGGAGAGTTGGGGAGGAGGAAGCAACGGTGGGGTTTTTGCAGGGCACCCCCTAGATGGCATGCAGCTCATCATTCTTGCCGGAATCTCTGGGGCTCTACACGGAGCAGCCTGTGCTCTCTGATTCTCTAGTACATTGCCCATTATTCAGGCAAGACTACTATTTTAGACAAAACATAAAGAAGCGGAAGACCTTGGGGAGTCATCCCATTTTTCCATGTGTCCCAGGCGACCATCAGCAAGGCCAGCCAGAGCACCCATTGACAGCAACACAGACGGGTACAAAAGACTGATAACCGTCATCTCATCACCATTTACAATGGCCAGACAGTCGCAATAGGGATGGTACCCATCTCTGCTACCTTGCAAGGCAAATGAATGCTGCTATGTAGCATCCCTGCCGTACCGCATCTGTCAGCAGCATCCAGTACATACGATTTGAATAGTGACAAGGCAGAATGGGCTCCATGGTTGCCATGCTACTGGTGTCTGGCGGGTCAATTCCATGGGAAAAGGGCGCGAAATGATTGCCTGCCATTGCTTTCACGGAGAAGGACTGAGTGACAACATTACCCAGAAATCACCCGCGACGCTGGTTTTGCATTGGATCTCAACCCAGAATTCAATGGGTGGGGAACTGTGAATATGGATAGCTACGGTGATACGCTACCCGCAGTGCAACGCTCCAGAAATCGACGCCTAGCCTTGGCTACATGGACATCGTCGGAATTAATGTGCTTAGTGTGGCCGTGTGCACTCGACTTTATATAATCTGTTTTACAAAAGCAGTTTATGTAAAATCGGAATAATTCCATAGTGTAGACATACCCTGAGTGTATATCTTTTCTTTATAGGGTTTTCACCCCTTCTTTGTAGTATAGAGGGAGAATGGCCTCTATGCCCAGAGATAAGGGAATTGAAAGGGGAAACAGCAACTGCCGCTGTGCTGTAGAAGTATGCATAACACTTGAAAGGTTCACTCTTCAGGACTCCCTAAGTTGCTTTGAATTTTACATACGTTCCCTAACCTCCTGCTCAAGGGAAGGGCAGGAACACGAAACAGCCCTTTTGTTTCATATTATCTCTCAGTGAGAAAGGCGGAGTTACATAAGAGTGGCATGAGAAATGGAGCCCCTTACTCCCTACTTGTTATTCCATGTGTGGGCTGCTCTCCGTCTCATCCCTCCAAAGCTGGCTGTTTGGAAGAGAGTGAGAAAGCAGCGGTTGCATGGTCCATGGATGGTTTGAGGCTCTGGTTAGCACAGCAGGAGTAGCATAGCTGATCCACATCAAGTTGGATCCAGTTAGCCCACACATTTTTGTGTTCTGTTCTGTCAGCTTCTTTATTTCTCTGGTTGTGTGAGAGATGTCCTTACCAAAGCCTTCACAGATAGACCGCACTAGAATCTGCTACAGCCAGCTACCTCAGTATCAGAAGAGGTGTTTCCCGCAAGCTTGCTAAACAGTCCAGTGATGCTTATAATCAAATTTGTCAAACACTAACAATAAAAAGGATCCCTTTTTGGTTGTTTTGCCCTATTTTCTAATTGCTCTGAGCAGGAAGTCTTGTAAAGCCTCCCCGCAACTGTTGGAGGCAGAATAATCTGGCTGGATCTTCACAGGAGTGACTACTGCCTTGATTGATAGGTCTGGTTCTGCCTCCAAGGTTTTGCATGCTGGGGTAAGATCCATCATAATGAATCTGCAAGCTTTCCCTGCAAAGAAGAACGTCAATAGCATGGACAAAGACACACGGCATGGATCACTCCTAGAATGTCTCACAAACACCTCCCGACCCACTGCAGATCATGTACTATCCCTGTGGCAACTAAAGAAAATTGCTTTAATAAAAAAATTATAGGGAAGTGTTTAATGTAATTTAGTAGTTGGAAACCAAGAAGAGAGCCAGCATCATGTGACCAGCCTGCTCTCTGCAGAACACAGTTTAAAACTGCTGTATTACAGTGTATTATTTGAAACACTTATAGATAAATCCAAACTACAGTTATCAGGTATCTGATAGAAGTATATTTGATGATGCAGGTATTTGAAATAACTGTTCCTTCACAAAATTCAGTTAACTGCAGTGAGTGCCTCATTATTTTGGGAGGTTGTTTCTTGCTGCAATTTTTGCTAGGAAATGCTTCAATTTCTTATTGATCTTTAGACAGGTTCTTAGAATATTAACCTGATGCTGAACAAATAAAGGATTGTATGATGTATGTTAACATTTTATTGCAACTTTGCTTTAATAAAAAGATTTTTTTTAGAAAACAATGCCCAAAATGTAATGTAGTACGCAAACTGAGGACAAGCCAATACTGGCAAGAATACAAGTCACATGATAATCCTATTAACATAACCCGACATAACATTTGGCTCTTTGTAAAGCTATACTGCTAACTCATCAACTTTACTCACACTCTTCTGTAGTGTTACTAATGTAGTTTTCCTCCCACCTCTTATATTCATGCAGTTCTTGCAGAGAGAACTCATCTCAATTAGTTACAGCCCCCAGGAGCGAGAGGTGTCTTTAGTAAGAATGCAGTGTAATTGTCCATGAAATTAGTAGCCATTTAGAGTGTCCAATGCTTTGACTGATTCTTCAAATGTCTTTCACTTTTTTTTTTTTTTTAATTTCAGCTATTTCTCCAATGTATTATTCAAAGTGTTTTTAAATTCTAACCTCCACAGTATTTGCAGTCCCTCCCAGCTATGAATCATCCACATATTTGATTACTATAAATATAGCCCCTTGCCACTATTACTACTTTCTTTTCAAAAATCAGTGAAAAAAAGTTTTGTTAAATGTATGCATTCAGACAGATAGAAGAACAAGCTCTGAGATAGTCTGCAGGAAGATGAAGGATATACAAGTTCTATAAACTGAATTCTGTCCATTCTACTTCAGTTATAACTATTATATGCCAAATTTGTCACAGCCCCAGTTGAGCTTCTCTTGCTGGCAGCCCAAAGAGGAAAGAAATCCCAGCCTCTGCTTTCATGGGTGTTTTAAGACTTCAAAGTCTGCACAGAGCCCAGGCTCAGGCAATGTCTCAGTTCTTGAGTCCTAGATGCACTGTCAGAGTGAGATCCTTCATCTAATACTCCCTCCTGAGAACTTACCACATGGCCCAAACACCTAGCCTATGGAACCAGTATGGACTCCTCAGACTCCCCTCATAACTTAAATATTCCCTTTCTTAGAATTCCATCCAAATGTGAGCATTCTGATTTATCTCTTCAAAGAGCACATGGTAGGTGCAGAACACAACAGACACAGTTTGCACAGGACTCAAATACAGCATTGACTTTTAATAATGAGAATCACAGAGATCTATACAAGGGAAAAAACCCAAACCTTATATACATTTCCCCTCTCTAGCTCATCCTTCCCTTAGAAGTGCTTGGGGGACCATATGTGCTCAAATAGACAAATTGTGTCTCCCCTTCCCCGTTGACTCACTCTGCTCCTGCAGTTTCCTCATCTTAAGACGGTGAAAAAAAAGGCCAAAGAGAAAATAAACAAGGTAGCCTCTTTATAACCTTCTAGTCAGTCTCCTCTGTCAGGTGACTCCCTGGTCAGCCAGAACAGGTAATCCCCCAGGTGATTTCATTGCTAGGTGACCTCTCCCAGATAACAGTTCATCTGTGAAGGGAAGGGGTCAGCCTTTTTTCTAGAGTGCTTCCTTTTTTAATAGGACACCATCAAGGTTTAACAATCCTCTACTGTTACACCTTTGCCAGTACCCTGTTGGAATTTCAGTCCAACATGGCAGTAAAAGAACAGTAAAGACAACAGGCTGCATGCAACTTCAAAGTGGAGTTTGCAATCTGGTCAAGATACATGCAGAGTTCATAATCTAACACAGGGTTCTTAAATTGTACAGACAAATTTGCCAAATCATTGTCATAGTAAATTTGCAATTTTATTTTGTAGAGATTGCGTTAGGTTACAATTAATCATCAAACAAGCCAACTCCAGACTTTTTCACAACAATTTGTTTGTTTTTTTTTTTAAAAAAGTGTGCCCTTATAAAAATCTTTAAAGCAACACAAAAATGGAATGTAAACTTAAATATAACTTTTGAACAGGGTGGATAAAAATTGAGGGGGGTTTTAAAAGAAAGAAGAATCAGATTTTTTTTAAAATGTAAATCAGTTTAAGTTTAAATTAAATACAGGCTTTTTTTTTTTTTAAAAAACACACATTGAAAATTAAATTTGAAATCGACTAATCCAAAAAAATTAAGTAATACATATTTGATAAGTTTTAAAGCAAGTCAAATCACTGAGCTCCTGGCAGGCAGTGGCTAAGTCTGGAACCAGAGTTTGTTGAAGTGCTAAACCTGTTTTAGATACCATTAGCCTTTTCTGCAGGTACAGAGAATATTTTTTTCATTTCAGTTCTCAACTATTTCAGTTCAATGACTAGTCCATTCAAAGTTAAGAAACTAAATGATTAAGCCGCAACCACACTGGAACACAGCCTTTAAACTTTTTGGGACATAAACAGTCTTTTTATTATATGTTTGCACAGTGCCCAGCACAACAGGGTCCTAGGCTTTATCTCAACACAAAAGGAACAACTGGTGTACTGTCAACGTCAAATGAGCAATTTGTCTGCTCTGACAGCTGTCCATGTACAGAGCAACAATTTCTCTGCCTTGCCTGGCTCTTCAGTCCCCCTCATTACCCTAGAAATGTTCCCTAACCGTGATTCCCCTCCTCCCATGCCCCAACTCTGTAAATCTTCAGCTAACGGTGGTTCACCGGCTGAAATGCTAACTCTGGAAAGAAGACATGCCCTCTCACTTATGACCAAGAGGTAAACAGTGCAGTCTCAGCCAGAGATCCTCTGCTGAAAAGCAGAGAGGGAAGGGGATATGGTGGCAGTAGTTCAGAGAGAGGATTCTTAGCCTGTAAACTATGGGTACATCTATACTGGAAAAAACAAATGTTGCAATGAGTCTTAGAGCCTGGATCAACTGATGCAGGCTTGTGCTACATTCCTGCTCAGGCTGGAGCCTGGGCAACGAAACTCAGAGAGGAGGGTGGGTCTCAGAGCTCAGGCTCCAGCACCAGCAGGAACACCTACACTGCTATTTTTCACCTCATAGTGTGAGCTTGAATCAGTTGACTCAGGCTTGGAGACTCGCTGTTGCAGTAGATTTTTTGTTTTGTTTTTTTGCAGCGTAGAATTTGCCAACTGAGGAAGCAATCTGATTTGACAGAGCCCCAGTTGTGTCAGCATGTTGAATTTACCTCTGTAAAAACACTGGGTTAAGTTGTATATCAGATGACAACCCACACCTCACATTGGTGTAGGGCAACCCAAGGATGCTCGCAAGGGCAAATGTTACACCAATTGATGGTGAAAACACTCAGTTGTTGATACTTCAGTATATATGATGCTATCAACTGAAGCACAATTAAATGAGTGCTCTAGTCTAGACAAAGAGCAGAAACCCAAAACTCTTGGCTTGATTTTAACAAAACATATTTAGCTCATTGTCAATGTCTGATAAAAAGGATGCTTTTAAAAAATTTAACATGTTCTAACCCTTCACGAGCTCACAATTTACATTCCCTAGAACTAGCCACTCCCCACTTCAATCCCACAAGAAATCCAACACCAAAAACACAGTGAAGAACACACTGATTACCCTCAATGTATCTGAGGCAATACTTCTGTCAAGGTAACTAGAATTCAGTCTGTGTAGAGTACACCTGAAATCAACACAGCCTTGCCTCACCCTCCGAAAAAACAGCACACGAAGGGAAGCTGTATTGATAAATTAAAATAAAGGTCAAATTATTAAACTGTGTTTCTAGTTAACATGCTTTATACCATGTTACTTTGGTCACTCCTGCAACAAAGGATTTTTACAGAAATGCAGAACAGTAGCTGTTCATTTTGACAGGAAAGTTTAAAAAGTAAGTTACTTTTTTAGAGCAATAAGCCAGTACTAGTGATGTAGATAAGTAACTTGATTCACTAAACTCGTAGATTCAATCTTTCTAGATCCGGTAGTAGCAATGAGTTTCTGAATCAGCAGAGAGAAATGCATTACACTCCCTATTAAGTTTCCTAAGCGACACATGCCTACACAAATCCAAAGAACACTGGCAGTCAGTTAAGAGATCACATAACAATTTATATACATGATATCTTGTACATTTTTAGAAGCTAAAAAAACTGCGAAAGTTACAAACAAATGAAAATGACCCCTAAAAATAATATCTTCCATTGTTGTACGCAGTGTTATTGTAGCTGTGTCAATCCCAGGATATTACCTCACCCACCCTGTGTCTGGAATATCTTTTATTGGACCAGCTTCTGTTGGTGACAGAGACAAGCTTTCAAGCTTACACAGAGCCTGAAGAGCTTGAAAAGCTTGTCTCTGTCACCAACAAAATTGAGTCCAAAAAAAGATGTTACCTAACCCACCTTGTCACTAAAACTGAGACATTTCTGCATTATATTAGGCACAGCTCCACACTCTGCTTATACACACATGCAAGCACAGTACTAGAAAAATCTACTAAGCTACAGTGAGTAGTCATCTTCTCAGGATAAACAATTTCTACTGAATCCAGGCTTTCATTTAAAAAAATTTCTAGCCTTTATGGTGCAAACATTACCTTCCAAACATGGATCAAATTAAAGCAGTGATGTCTGCCCAATGTGTACACAAATAGTTATGGCACTGTGGTGTCACCGTCTCTGCTGAAGGGAACAGCCACCGCACAGGAAGTAAGGTGCCTTACATTGCCTTGTTGTGAAAAAGTATTCTGGGAAACTCAAACAACCTAGCAAGGAGACATGTGGGGTAGGACAGGGGGAAAGGAGGTGAGAGGTTCCTGTCACTCCAACATGCAGAGGATTGTCCTGGAGTAGCAGTGAAAGGTTCTGACAAAAAGAACTTGCCACAGAATCATTCGTTGGGTGGGATTAATTAGTTTTATTGCAGCATTGCTTAAGAAGGACTCAAAGAACGCAGAAGACACTTTGACAGGCCTCTTATAAAGATATGGGGAAGAAAAATAGCAAACAAGAGGGACAATGGTCATACAGTGAAGCTGCCAAAGAAAAGGACCTCAGTCAGTGCAAAAACTGGAGAGGCATTCAACTGCTGTCCATCCCAATTAAAATATTTACATGCATCATTCTAGACAGAATGAAGAAAGCTGTAGATTTATGGGTATGACAACAGGCAGGGCTGAACAGGAGAAATCATGCATAGCTCAAACAGTAGCCCCACATATGAAATATCAGTCACACACTATGAATTTCACTGATTTCCAAAAAGCTTTTTGTTTGACACAGTGGATAGACATGTATTATGGAAGTTACTATGCCACTATGGAATTCCTCCAGAAATGACTCTGATCATTCAGAGTTTCTTTGAAAAATATGACATCAAATAATACATAACAGCAAATTGACTAAGCCATTAGAGGTAACAACCAGAGTCAGACAAGGATGTCTTACGTCACCTAAGTCAAGACCTTCATCCTCTGGTAATGGATGGGGTACTGAGAAAAAACCAACTACCGAGAGAGACACAATGGACTTTCACAGAGAAGCCAGAAGACCTCGTCTTTGCAGATGGCATCAGTGTAATGTCCTATACCCACAGAGATAGGCAAGATAAAACAAATGATCTCCACACTTAGGCACAACTAATAGGGCTGAATCAACACCAAGAAAACAAAAACCATGAGAATCAACACAATAAAAATCACCAACAGTATTTACTGGAATTGACATAGATACGGTCTGTATATTAATTCTGATAGAGTATGGGTCCAAAGAGTCAAAAGTGTTAGTATGACCCTGAAACTGTACAGTTTTAAACAGGGTTCGGTATATGGAGACAATCTATTCAGAACCATGGAAACCATACCATTAATTTTTTGTAACTTTTATTAAAGATACAGAAAAAGCAAAACAGTTAAATAATTTGAAACAAAAAAGATTAAATAAGGTTTTCGTTTTCTCTTTAGCTGGAGAGAATTTTTAGAAAGAAAATGCTGTGGTCTGACAGTCTCAAAGTTATTACCATCTTTAATGGTATTAAAGATGGTAATAACTGTCCTTTTCTTTTCGCCAAAAAGAAGTTAGCCAAGATGGGCTGAAGCTGACGTTTTTGCTGCTGCTGTTCAAGACTGATTCTGTTTCCTAGAAGGCAAAACAAAACAAACACACAACAGGGGAAAGAAAAGAACAGCAGAGATAGAAAATTCAGCTTCTTTCTCTAGTGTTGACTCTCACTTGCAACCCTGCTGATCGAAAAAACACAAGCACAGCACAGCGTCTTATCAGCCACTCCCAAGGCAGGCAAACTTGCACCAGCATCTGGCTGTTTAGGGCATTGCTTTTAGCCGTTTCTTTGGTCACAGGTTTACTGCAGTTTTGTAAAATATAGTCTTGGCCAATTGAGCCAGATTCTTATTAAAAAGTAGGCAAAAACAGGATAGGAAAAAAGAAATGTGGTGGGGAAGGAAAAGAACACACACTGGGCAGGGAGGTTTGTGACAAAGCCTCACATCCTGGGATTTAGCCAGAGCCAGAGAAGATGTCATTGAGGTCCCTTTCTCTGACCCAGATTGGTCAGGACATCTTTCAGAATTAGAACAAAGAAGGCCCAGGAGGATGGGGTGGTAGCCACGATGGTGAAGCTTGCTCCTTCCCCTTCTCTTGTTTTTCAGTCATCCAGAATTCACATCTGTCCCAAAAAATTCCCCTCTTAAGGATCTCAAAAGGGAATGATGGCTGGAATATCCTTAATTATTTCAGCCACCAATTAGGCCTAATTTTCAACACATCAATTTTGGTTCATGGATTTCCAGTCATTACCAGCCATTATCTTAACACAGTCCTTGAATTATATCAGTAGGCCTTTTCACTTACACTAATTCAGTCGGTCTCCTCCCTTTTTCACCTTGTCCTTTCAACATTTATCATAGGTCATTAGAACACAAGAACAGCCATACTGGGTCAGACCAAAGGTCCATCTAGCTCAGTATCCTGTCTTCCAACAGTGGCCAATGCCAGGTGTCCCAGAGAGAATGAACAGAACAGGTAATCATGAAGTGGTCCATCCCCAGTTGCCCATTCCCAGCTTCTGGCAAACAGAGACTAGGGACACCATCCCTGTCCACTTCATGAACTTCCACTTGTCACAGCTGAGCTCACAATTAGGGTAAATCTGTAGGTTCAATTATCACAACAGGTCTGACATCACATCTTGGCAGCACTGTAAACAAAACGTGGAACAGAAAGATATTAGAGCTAGAATAGGAAAAGCCAAACATGCCTTTGCAACCCTAAAGCCAAAAAAGAGAAACAGAGCTCTTGTCCTCCAAACTGAAATTGAATATTTAATACCACTGTAAAATCTGTTTTACTACAGGACACTGAAACTTGGAAGTTCATCAAGATTCTATGATCTAAACTCCCAATTTTTATAAACAGCTGCCTTACACAATCCTTAATATCAGACAGTGATGTGGAAGGGCAGCATAATTGGGGGGGGGGGGCTGGGCAGGAATAACGGGATGCAGAGTTCAGCCAACGGAAAGATAACAGGATGCAGAGTTCAGCCAATGGAAAGCCAGGGTCTAGAGCCCTGCAGCAACTGGCGGGTCTGGCCAGATCCATTCCCATAATCGCAGGACCAGGTAAAATGTACTTTGTTGTGGATGGTACTGGGTGGGCAAAAAACAAAAACCCACCAGACTGCAGTAATTTGCAGGAAAACACTAAATCTCTCATCGGTCTGTCAAATAGAATTTCAGCAATGTAAAGCAAGGGTGTTGTTTTGTTTTTTTAAATAAAGATTTCAATACTTAAATTTAACCAAGGGATAGAAAGAGACGTGATATCTATTATAAACAGGAGTTAGTATTTTTACATGGTTTAAGCAAGATTTGGTTTTTTTACTAGTAAAAATTGTGTCTGAATTCCTTTTATATATTAACCGGCCCTTTTTTTTTTTTTTGTAGCACGAGGGGTTTGCAGGATCCAAGGTTTCTGTAGGTGGGAGTGGGATAAACTTGCAAGAAACAATGTGGGGGCAGGTGGGAGTGGATATTACGGGGTGGAACGAAAGTAGGATTTAAAAAAAATTGGCTTTATCTACAACGGCACTTCCATTGTTAAAACTTTTGTCGCTTGGGGGGGGGAGAAGGGGGATGGGTGTGTGAAAAAATACTCCTGAATGAAAAAAGTTTTAACGATGAAAAACACTAGTATGGACAGTGTTTCATCAGCAGGAGCTATGCTCCCAGTGACGAAGCTACTGACCCTTGTCACCTTGCCTTGTTATTTTGTCACCAGGAGAGCTCCCAGCGATAAAGAGCAGCTTACAACGGCGCAGCTACAGTGGCACAGCTGAGCTGTTGTAAAGTGTGCACAGTCATAGTCCCTCACAGGCCTCTACCAGGGTCTTCTGGACCATGTGGTGAGGGAGGGACTCAAGCAGCAGGAGAAGGCATGGCTCTGGACTCGTGTTTTGACTGGCGATTAGGCTTAATCCTTGCCTTACTGGGTGTTGGGTAACATTCCCAAGTAATTAATATACATATGAATAAATACATTTGTGTCTTTTTCATTTATATTTAGCTGCATATATAAAAATTTAAATAAGATACCCAGAAAGCAAAGAAGGATGGATTAATTAAAAAAGACACTGATTCTTAAATATACTCTGCAAATCAGAATATTTTACAAAAGCAATACTTACTCTGACATTGCTTGTAAACAGTTACCTTAGTTTAACATCTAATGGCCTCATTTAGAATTCGTTATTCTTAACTTTATTGAAGTTTTGCCTAAGGAATTTCTTTTTCAAAAACCCAGGAATGCTTCTCAATAGCATGATCCAGTCAGAGAATGCTACTAGAGGAAACGCCATCCCAAATCTACTTCTCACCAGTACAGTGGAAAAAACAGAGAATAGGAAAATGCTGAGGAATCTTGGTACTTGAAACTTTTGTTGTTATATAGGGCCTATCATCACAGCTTCTGACCACCTAGAACTCACTATGGTAAGAAACAGTTTCAGAGTACAAAGTTCTGCAAGGATGCATGATGTAAAAAGAAAAGTGAAGTACAGTACAAGAAGGCTGAGGTTTAAAAAAAAGCTTGTAGCTCAAACAGGAGACAAAAAACAAACAAACAAGAGTCAGTAGAAAAAAATCAACTTAAACATTACTCAAAACTGAATCTGAACACCTATTACAATAAACATAACATTTGAAAAAATATTTTTTCAAATATGTTTACTTTGTATATTTGACAGTAGCTGGTTTAACTATTTTCCCGGCATAAGTTAGTCAGTTTCTTTTATTTACAGCTCAAAAAGTTCAGATACTCATAAAACCACAAAAAATGGCAAAAGGATTTACTAACTGAAATTATTTTCAGAAAATTCAATAAAAGTAACTAGCCTTCAAGCTAGTATCCCTCTAAGATTTGTAATCAGTAGATTTTTGCCATTGTTTCATTTTCCCTCTTTTGCGGGGGGCGGGGGGGCAGGGGGCTGGCATACAAATTTATGGATAGCTAGCAACCGCTTTAATTTACCATGGTCTTCTAGGGCCTCATAGATAATCATGCGCAAGGCCGTACTTGAATTGCGGGATGATTGTCAAAAAATTGCAGCTGAGTTGCAGACAAGCGATGGAAAATTGTAGAAAAGTAATAATGAACCTCATTATTTGCGGTAATAAAGTCCATTATTACTTTTCTGCAATTTTCCGCTGTCAGACGCCCAAGGCTCAGAGCGGGGGCTCCCACTGTTGGCGGCCCAGGGCTGAGAGAGAGGTGCCCCGGAGCTCCCACTGTCAAAAATGCAGAGGAAGCCTAATATAGCAGAATCAGCAATATCACAAGTTAAATAAGGCCTTGATTAGTAACTAAAATTTCAACAAGTTACATTCTTTGACAACAATAAATTCTTAGTTGTTGAAACTAAAACATGGTAGAAGCCTGTTTAATATGTTCAGTGTGGCACAAAGACCCAATCAGAATATTTCAGGATATTTTAAAAATATGTCAACTTGAGATCTAGTCGGTTTCAAAGGACTGAGTTAGAAGTAGTTTCAGATACTATACTTGCCACTGCAGTGTTTTGTGGTTTTACAAATATTATTTTAAAATGTTTCTCTTTTCCCTATGGCTGTCTGATAGATCCACACAAAAGGGAAAAATGACTATGCAGCATATGCAGCAGAAACAGTGAACCTGGCATACAAATATGCTATTAAATGCAAGGAACAAACCAAGAATTGGAGAAAAAAATGCATTTCCCTACTCTTAGGTATAGGACTCCTAGGAGTTAGCTGTAACAACATTAAGTAAATTTCAGACATGCGTGTGATTTCTAAATTTCCAGCCCCCTTAACATCCTCACCATGTTTTATTCCTTCAGAACAGTTAAGTAAAAGAGTTAAGTAAAACACAATTTGCAAAATTATGAAAATAGGAACAAATCAATCTCAGAAAAGCCATTAGAAATTGATGGTTCTGTCTGAAAACTTTAACTAAAAAAGCCCCACACTGTCCCACGTGATTCCTCAACTTCAATTCCAGAACCAGAAGAATTCCTTTGTACTGTTCTAACTACATGAAACACTGACAGTGTAATTTATTCTGCAGAACCATTGTAAAGTGTAGGAAAGAACCCAGGTTGAATCTCAGATACCACATTGATTTTGCATGGCTGACAGGTAGAAACTCCATCTTTTGATTCATGTAAACACATTTGATTTGAAAGTCACTGACCCTCAAACATCGGACAAATGATTTTTTTTTTAAATTAACCCGTAAATATGTATGGATGAATGACATCATATAAAAGCTAGACATTAATAGGAATACAAATATACTTTTACAGAGCGGAATGTCACTTAAAATAAACTAAGCTATTATGTTCACAATATCTTCAAAGTTAATAGAGTTCATTATAATACAAAACAATACACTTCATTCTTAAGTTATACTTTTGAAAAAGTTAGTAATATTTTTGTTCATGTTAATTTAGTTTATTCATAGTCTTTCCCTTGTTAAAATACTATTTGGCCCTTTAACTATCACGTGTCTTAAAATGCCTTGCCTACAATACAGAACCACCACATCGGGACACTGAAGTTGACAGTAAAATTTGAGGTATAAACTGGATTTCATTGGATCACATAACTACGTGAGACAGCATTCCTGTTCATGCTCCAAATTGTAGCAATTTTAACCAGGTAAGAGACAACTGTGTTATGACCAAGGCCCTAACAGTTATATTCATTAACAGCCCAAACTGTAGTGGATGAATGAAGGGTGAAATTGAAAATACTATTCATTGCCATCAGTTAGAATGAAGCTCTGCAACTTCAGGGGTGGCTCTAGACATTTCGCCGCCCCAAGCAGGGCAGCAGGCCGCGGGGGCCACTCTGCCAGTCGGTTTGTGGGAGGTCCACCGGAGCCGCCTGCCGCCCTCCTGGCAGAGCACCCCCCGCAACATGCCGCCCCAAGCACGCGCTTGGCGTGCACGCGGGGGGCTCCAGGCCCCAGCAAGTTACACAACCCAAAACAAGGCAACAACAAAAACAATGTTTGTTGTTGTTCCAAAGAGGAAGATGTGGAATTTTCTTAGACAACTATGTTACAATAAGGAGGGAAAGTCCAGGCAACAAGTACAGGATAAACAAACAATGACATAAGATTTTGGATAGTCACTTTCTTGTCTCCCTCAGACATACTAGAGTGTCTCTCTCTCTCTCTAGATGTTATACAGACATATACAGAGAGGAAATAAATCACAAATGGACCTTTCTACCTCTCATAGGTTTATGACCAGGTTGAGACAAGTGATTTTTGATGTAAGGAAGGATGGAGACCAGTGCTTTATACAGTCACTGTTCATTAAAAAATTTCCCAAAATTAACTCATCTGTTAGACTAGCACTCATTCACTGATTAGCTACTGCAGCACTCATACGCATAAGTATCAAGAGCTCAGAAAACGGAACCAAGCAACCTTCCTGCCCTATTTCCAAGCTACTACCCCAATGGGAATACAAGCTCCACATTTGAAACAAGGAGTCCACAGTTATCATTGCCTATTCAAACCCCTAGGTAAGAGGGGAAGGGGTTGAATATCTGAGAGTTTTCAAGCAGAAAGAAATGTAAGAGGTTTCTGAGGAAAAGCCAAAAGACCCTCTCCCCCCTGTTTTCCTTGGGGATGTGTAAGGGATGGAAAAAGTGGGGGACGGAGGGACTCTGACCCTTCTCTGTGATTCTGCCCTGCATCACCCCCCAGATAAGCTGAACTCCACACGCCTTCCTTGCACAATGCCCCCATCTTGGGGAGTAGCTGCTAGGGGAAGAGGAGTGGAGGGCCTGCCTGCCTGTTCAGAGTCCCAGCCGGTGTGCAGGACTGGGGGCAAGGCCTCACTCCCCTGCCTGGGATTCAGTGTTGGGATGGGGGAGAGGGGAGGGCACAGCCCTACCCCTACCCCTCTGGGATCCAGCGTGCCAGGCCTCGCTACTCGATGACTACCGGGGTGTGTTGGGAGAGAAGGGCCGAGATCGCGACCCCTCGCTGGGGCCTGGGGGCAGGACGGGGACAGTCAGAGCTCGCGGTCGCAGCAGTGCTGTCGGGGGGAGGGTGCGGTACGTAGACCTGCCCCCGGGAGTCCCGGGCACGCCCAGGGGCGCAGAGAGCCACTGGCCCGGGGATCGGGGCCTCCCCACTGCCGGCGGGGCCCGTGCTCCGCCGCGGCCCTAGGGGACAGCGCCGGGCTACTAGCACAGGCCAGGGGCGGAGACCCCCCAGCGGGTGCAGCCTGAGGAGCCTTGGGGGCTCGGGAACTTACCGGAGCGCGGCGCTGGCGAGGCGGCTCGGCAGCGGGTCTCATGCTGGCGGGCGGTCACTGGTGCCCGGTGGGAGACTGGAGCGGCGAGGCACGATGGTCGCGGAGCCACATTTCCTCCACTTCACAAGCTTCCTCGCTACGAGCGCCGGGGACGAAGCCGAGACCTCTCTCCCCAACACACCCCTGCCCGATACCTCCCGGCTCCCGTACAGCCCCAGCAGCCTCACTTCCGGGCAGGGAGGGGGTCACGCTGCGTGCAGGGATGATCTCACATCCGGGTTCTCGCCGGGCTGGGCGATGCCACGTGCTGCGGTGATGAGGTCTGTCCTCCCCGCGCGCACTCTGAGCGCCCCTGTAAGGGCGGCGCCAGCAACGCTGAATGTGCCTCGCGCCCGCAGGCTGTCAGCCAGTGTGACGGGCGGGGGCTTTGTCATCAGCCTGGGGGTCGCGTTGCCTTCGGATTGGGGCGGCCTCTGCCCGGTTTCCTTGGCAACGCTGCCTAGGGACCCAAGTCGGAGCTGGACGTGCCCTGCCAGCCAGACTGCAGGAGGGGGCTGGCACAACGCACCTGGGGGCGCTCCGCGATTCTCCAGCTCCCGAGCTTTGACACCCCCTGACATACCCCGCAAGTTCGGGCCCTCACCCACTCTGGCTGAGGCCATGTCCAGACAGCCCCAGCCCCCCGCTCCCCTAACATCCTGAGTGGTGGCAGCGCTGCAGAAAGGAGCATTGTGTCTCAGGGGCACGGACCCAGGGTGTCCGTAGCAGTCAGCTTCCAGCTCAGGCCCACCAGGCTTAGCTTGCTGAGGGGGCGTCCAACAGCCACTCAGTGGGAACTACTTTTAATGCCCCCTGAGCTTCAGTCCGTGCAGGAGGTGACCTGTAACTTGAAGGCTCTTTAGCAAGACCCGAAGGCATCCAGACCTCTCAAAAGTGCCACTTAAGAAAGGGTCATTTTTACACACCATGGTTAGCAAATACCAGAAGTAAGGTTACCCCTATGACCTTGGCTCTGTGCCCTTGTGTAGACAGTCTTGAGCAATGAGCTCATTCTGTTTTTCTCCTGCATGAGCAACTGGAGGATTTGAATGCAAGATCTTCAACTCCAAAGCACAGGCCTTTGGCTGTTAGCCTTAAGCTGATACCTGACCCAGCTCCTAGAGGGGAATGCTGTCGTTTAGAGACATGTTCTAATCCCAGCCCAGGCTTTAAAATGATCAATTTATCACACACTGAAGGTTGCATGCCTAGTCTACAATAGATCTTTAAAACACATTAGCTAACATCACACCTTTAAATCCTAGTCAAGTTAAGATCTATGATGGTAATATGACTTGTGAGCTACACCAAAATATTAACAGCAGATAATAGAAGAGGTGACACTACAATCCAGAGTCTCCTGGCTGCTAACACAGTGCACCTTCCCCCAAACTACAGGGGGAAGTTCTGTGTCCCCACCCCATATGCATGATATTTTACTAGATATATGTGAAAATGTAACAAGATGGCCAAAAATATCATGCGAGATTTGGGGTCTCATTGGTTTTAATAGGATCTTTAGCCACCAGCAAGGATACAGAACTGTTCTATTTCACCAGGTCCTCACATGCCCCTGCTAACTACCTTGTGTCCCCTCTCCTCAGAGGGGCTCCCCACAAAGTTTGTACACTTATGCCAAGAGCCTAGACCATACTGCAGGCCATCTCAGCGCTTAAAATACTGTCTCATGGCATCAAGATGCAATCATGCTCCTTTGGGATATTTTCACAGATGTAGTCAAATCCGTAGTCTAGGCTTCTGCCATGTCTAGAAGATGTTTTACATCAACTGTTCTGTTTCAATCAGGTTTAAATTTGATTATCAAACAATTTTTTTTTTTTAACCAAAGCTCTCAAGTGGATAAGGAACAGATTTCTTGCTACTAATATATGATCTGCAGGATTAGGGTGTAGGTGACTATCATTCTTTAACCCATAGCTATCTGCATTTCAGAGGTGAAACTATATGTTTCTATATAGTAACATTCCTTGGGAGCCTGTTTCGTGAAAGGCAGTATCTAAAAAGGTAATATTGCCTGTATTAAGAGTTGTTGCTATAATAATATTTTTCACATTCTGTTGCTAGATTTTATCAACCATAATTTTAAAAAGTCTCAGCCAAGTTTTAAAGTAGTCGTTTGATCACCTCTTTCTCAAGCAAATTTATTTTAAGAGTTACCTTACAAGTGGAGAACCAATGTTGAAGGCCAGTTTAGTCAGGGTGTATATTTATGCCTGTTTCTGTAATTTTCACTCCATGCATCTGAAGAAGTGGGTTTCTTACCCATGAAAGCTTATGCCCTAATAAATCTGTTAGTCTTTAAGGTGTCACTATACTCCTCATTGTTTTTGTGGATACAGACTAACACGGCTACCCCTCTGATGCCATTTGCACAGAATTATTCATTTACTCTGGAGCTTTTCTGGGGCACTGGTTGCCATAATACCTGCGTTCTTCATAAATACTTTAACCCCATATATCAGAGTGGAATTATGTAGAAAAACTTAACAGATGTGGAAATGAGGCACACAGATGAAAGTCTAAACTTGTGAAAGTGTCCACTAAGTTTAAGTGTCGAATGTGAGACACCTATGGCATTTTTCAGAATACTTAGCATTTTATATATTCAAGTCACTGTACAGACATTAAATAATGAATCCTCTCAACACCTCTGAGTAGTAGGTGGTTAAATATTAGTACTACCATTTTATAGATGAGAAAATGGAGGGAGAAGGGTGAAGTGATTTGCCTAAGGCCATCTAATTAGTCAGTAACAGAAACAGATGTAGAACTCAGGACCACCTGACTCCCAATTTCACATCCATTTTTCCAGACCACACTGCCTTACTGGAAGAAGAGCCACAGCTGCCTTCAATTGCAGCTACCTGGGGGCCACTGATCAAGGCATTTCCCAACTTTCCATGCTTGACTGTACAACCTGAACAGTTTTCTTTTAAACAGTTTGTGTAATTTTCTAGGGTTTCTTCCTAAAAGGAAAGAGGGAAAAGTTCTGTTGTACTGCATGATTTATTAGTTTGCACATAAATTGCATTCAAATGCTGGAACTTCACCACTATAGAGAAATGTACCACACTAGAGCTAATATAGCAACAACATTAGATAGCAGCAGGAATAAGCAGCTCTCCTTATGGCCCAGCCACTAAAGGATGATGACTAACACATTGGAACAAAGGGTTACAGGGTAACTTATGTATATAGCTTCCTTCCCTTCCAGTTTTGTGTTTGTTTCTCACTGGTTGTGTCTTAAATTATACAGCAAGTTCTTTGAAGCAGGGGTCATACCTTCTTACTGTACATGTATGGACAGTGCTTAACACATTGGAGCCGTAATCCTCATTGGAGACTTTGGCTGCTACAACAAATAACATGCATTCTTCAGCAATTCCACACCCTTCCCCTGCTTCTCCCCCACCAAATTTTTTTTTACAAGTGGTCCTTTGCTCCCCACAGTATTTTTCTAATGGAGATGTACTCTGCTGCCTCTCATCCCAAAATTGCACATGGTCTTTCCTGTCACCACCTCTTGAAGTCTCCCATACCTTCTTTTCCCCTACATCCTATCAAGCAGATATTCAAACATGTGCAAGTACCCCCAGAATCCACTCACAGCTCAGCCATCCATGCAGCTGTGCTCTGTCATCTTCCTGCCCATGCTCTCTCTACTCTCCTGCTTCTTTAGCACTCTTAGTGCTATTAGCTGTTGGGAGGCATGGGCAGAAAATCTGTTGCATGACACTCCTGCAATATCATAGAATCATAGATTATTAGGGTTGGAAGGAATCTCAGTAGATCATCTAATCCAACCCCCTGCTCAAAGCAGGGCTAATCCCCAAATGGCCTGTCTCAAGGATTGAACTCACAACCCTGGGTTTAAACAGGCTAATGCTCAAACCACTGAGCTGTCTTCCCCCCCTGGGCAACATGTTTTGAGGGTCAGGGAAGATACTAATTCCCCAGAAAGAGGAGATAGAGCTTGGGAAGCACTGCCGGAAAATGTGATTTGTGAGGAGGTTGTCTTATGACTCCCATTCCACCCCTCTTGTGTTTTGGGGCTATGGTTCCATGTGGTTATTTAGGAAAATGCTAGGGAGGATGCTTAGCATGATAAGTTCCAGGGGGAGGTTCCATGGGGACGGAGCATGCTCTGTGCAGTTGGAATACTCAGTTTTTAGCAGTATAGTGCAGACTACAAATGGCAATATTTGGCATCTTAAATTTATAACTCAGTGAAGTAGGAACAAACTCACAGAACTAGGCAAAGACACTCCTTGATCGCAGTGTTATCACTCTGGCAAATTTCAAATTGTTGCTGCAAACCATGGAGGTATTTCCAAAACAAAAATGAACAAACAAGGCACAAAAACAAATAGTGGGGAAATTATTCATAATGAAAAGCGGCAGGCAGCCAAAAACAGGGGATCAATACCACACACTCCCCCTAGATAAAAGTAAGACTGCAAATCAGAACTATCAGAAGAACAACCTCTTGATTCTTTAGGAAAAGAATCTGCTGGAGGAAGTCACCTGGGACAGACTAAATTCCTGATTTTGGTGAGGAAGTCTAGAAAATTCTCAAGTGTACAGGAGAGGTGGTCTGTTGTTGGTCTTATAGACTCACTTCAACTTTCTCCTGTAGTTAAAGAGCAAGAAAGCCACATTTCAGTTTTAAATTTATTGTGATATCTATATCCTTCCAGTCCTAAAGAAAATGGAAATCAAGAGCTGATATTTTTAAAGGTGAAAAAAAAACAAAACCTTTTTGTTTCAGGGCACACTTAGGGCTTGGCTACACTGGCACTTTACAGCGCTGCAACTTTCACGCTCAGGGGTGTGAAAAAACACCCCCCTGAGCGCTGCAAGATGCAGCGCTGTAAAGTGTCAGTGTAATCAGGGGCGACGCTGGGAGCGCGGCTCCCAGCCTGCACGCTACACCCATAAGGATGTGGTTACAAGCAGCGCTGGGAGCTCTCCCAGCACTGCGGCTCTGACTACACTCACACTTCAAAGCGCTGCCGTGCAGCGCGTCCGCAGCGCTGCCAGGCAGTCGCTTGAAATTTCTAATGTAGCATACCCTTAGGCAATTTCATACACCAAAAGAACAGTAAAAAGAGTGAAAGCTTTATTTTAGTTTAGGCAGTTAGAAGACGATTGCTGGAGCCCAAGTAAACAGAGCACATACTCATATCTCTGGCAAATTCAAACTTCATATTCTCACACTACAAGTGACAAGAGATACTGGCTATGGCTTATGAACAGTTTAAAGTCTGTGTCACATTCAGCCAAGAAAGCAAATGCAAAAACACACAACAAAAGCCTGAGGTATGGCTACACTTGGAATGTGCAGCGCTGGGAGTTACAGCTGTGGTCGTACAGACTGTTGTAGGACAGCGCTGCTGTGTGGCCATGCTCACAGCTACCAGCACTGCAGTGTGGCACATTTGCAGCATTGCAGTGCTGTTGGAGTGGTGCAGTGTGGGCAGCTATCTCAGCGTTCAAGTGGCTGCAACATGCTTTTCAAAGAGGAGGTGGGGTGGAGATGGACAGAGAGCGTGGGGGAGACAGAGAGGGCGGATTTTGGAGCAGACACTGTGACAGCTCTGCCTTGCAAATTCAAAAGCCGGGGGTGGGGTGGAGTGTGACAGGGAGCTCGGGGAGAAAGAGAGCGATTTTTGGACAGACACTGTGAGCTCCCTGCTTGCACATTCTGGCCATTTTCCCCCACCCTCTCTCAATCACTCTTAAATGTAAAAAGTTTTCAGACCAGATAAGCAGCTTCTCCAACGGACTCCCTCCCACCGCTGTGTCTGTTTGTCTCCTCAAGCAAACAGCTGTACATTCCAAAGCTCGGCTCAGCTCGCTCGCTGGAGCAAGAGCAGCGTGTTGGTAGCTCCGGGAGTACTTCCGGTTTGTTGTAGATAGGAATTCTGGATACCTCTTAATACCCGGAGGCCAATAACAGCAATGATGAGTGTCCACACCTGATGAGCAGTGCTGCATCACCAGCCGCTGGATTCGCTACACCCGTAGCAGACCAGGAGTACAGCACGCTGCAGCCAGGGAGTTGCAGCGCTGGCTGAGCTTTGTAAGTGTGGACACCGAGTAAGTTGCAGCGCTGTAACCCCCTCACCAGCGCTGCAACTTGCAAGTGTAGCCAAGCCCTGAGTCTTTTGTTATGGGCACACAAGCTTCACCATTTCCATGTCCAGAATTATGTTTAGACCTTCATCTTATGAACAGCTTAGTGGCATCACAAATAGCATTGATGACATCTCAGTATTACGTCATTAAACAAAGATCATATTGCCAGCTTTCATGTTGTACTCCAAAGTCATGTTTAGGGGCGACCGAAAATCCCCACATGCATCTCACCCCAGGGGAAAAGATATGTATTTCAGCAGTAGGTTATTTTGGACATTGTGACTTCTGTCATGTTGCCCCTTGAAATGGTTGTCTTTTTAGCCCTAAGCAATATCCATAAGTGTGGTTGTAGCAAAGTTGCTGTTCTAGCACACCCCCAGTGGCTGGATGTAACCTTTCATCATCTGTGCCTCAGTTTTCCTGCTGTTCTTCACCCTAGTCTAGCCATAGGCATGGTCTGACCCTCTGGTCTAATCACCTTCAAGAGTCTGACCCCTTCTGCGGCCATACAGTCCTTTAATAAGACCAACAAAAATAGAAGGCCATTAAATCTTCAGCCCTTATTGGGGTCAGCTGGCCAGCCCTCTCCGTCACAAGAGGATCCTCATCTCTAATCTCACATCTTTCTAGTCCTCAGCTCTCACTCTGCTGACCACCCACTCTCCCTTTCAGGCAAGCCTGAGGTGCACCCCAATATCATCACCTCTATCCTGTGGCTCCTGTGCCTCACTCCACCCAGCGTCCTGGGCTGGCCTATTTCTCCACTTTCCCAGGGAATCAGGATTCAGGAAGGCCATACCCGTCAGTGACTTTGATCGTTCCTCAGCCTTCAGGGTCATCTAAGGAATAGACTTCTGCTTTTCTGCCCTTCCAGCCAGCCCCTTCAAAGCCAGCAGGCACCCACTCCATCCTCTCCTCTACGTCTCCTTCTCTACTGACCTCCTCTCTCCTCTGTTAAATCCATCCTCCACCTGATCACCCTCTCCCTAGGTGCAATCAGCAAGGTGACTAGCACTTGCAAGCTCCTTTAACTCTTTCAAGACTTGTGTTAGGTGGAAACACCCCCACACAGCACTTATTTCAGGAGGAATCCTTTCTACCTTCTCATCAATAAGCCCCTCATTCACCTTATCTTGAACTGCTATACCATGTCTTGGCTAACTTTGGACCCAGTCCTGAGAGACACAGCATCTCACAGTACTGGGCTCAAATTGTAAATTCTTTGGATTAGAAAAAAATTACTTTGTAAAGTACAGTTTAAGTGTAAAACACTATACCCATGATTTTTAATAAACCATATAAATACTTAAAGCAAAATATTTTCCTTTAACAGATGTCTAAATTGTGCCTGCCAAATATACCAGCAGATAACTGTATGTGCATTAGTTTGTGAAAATGTGCATTTACACATGCGTTATCCCTTTTGCATGAGGTACTTACACATGCAGTTACCTGTTTGTGTCCAATTCTGCATATTTTGCATAAAAAATAGGCCTCTATTTTTTGAAGTTTTGCCATTCAGTGCTCCTGCTGAATTCAGCTTCTTCACCTCAATCTGGTCTGTACTTCCGGTGTGAAATTTTTGCAGTAGCTCTGGCTTGGGTTGCAAGTATTCTGAGCTCAGGGGAAAAGAGCATTTAAATAGCATTCTATTCAGCTTACAGATACATAATATAAGTTTATTAATGAACAAAAACAAATTTGTATAACCCAGGTACAATAAAAAGTGCTATAAGAATATCTATGATGTTTAGTGCAATGCTTTCTGAGGTCTAAAGAGCAGATATAGTATGGCTACAGAAGTTTTCCCTTATAAACAAAATTTGGAAGTTCAGAGAATATCTGAATCCCTACTCATTTTCAACTCTAATAATGATACACAATATTTTATACTATATACACAAACATCTGTAATAATATCTTGCATCACTATCACAAAGGACACCAATAAAGTTGCTGAATCCAAGTATACAAATATTAAATGATTGTGTAGTGTTGACTAATGCAGGTATGTGAGGAAGTGTTCTGTATTAAGACAATGCTGAGTTCTGTTAAAAGTTCCTGAGTGTTTTGATTTAGGTGGCTGACAGAAGAATATGTTGTCACAGACTAAAATTACTACTTTAAAAAGACATAGGGTACATTTTCAAAAACACTGAAGTGATTTAGGATCTCAAGTTACCTAAGTACTTTTGAAAGTTTTATCTATAAGTAGTTTATTTTGAGCTGAAGTTTTAAGAATAAAATTCAGCCCGTGTGGAAGGCCAGCACAAGTCCTATGCACTAATTTAGTCCCACATAAACCTGTAAAACAAATTCACATCCATGGAGAGGGTGTAATCTTAAAGAAATGTCTTTAGGATTCAAAATATCTATTTTTAAGTAAACACTCTAATGTGTTGTTGAAATTAATTGTTAAATAGGGCTAACATTTCCAGGAGTCAAACTTGAAATTTCATGTGGAAAATCATAGAATGCTGCTATGAAGTCATAAACAATGGAAATATCTCCTTAGTGTTTGATGCCTATCATAGACTGTTATTGCCACTAGTCCAGATTTAATATCTTTCTTACAGCTCAATGTTGTTGTAAGTTCTATATTTCTCATTAATAAGGGGTATCCCACTGCTGATGTTTTCTTGTAATTTTTGTCCTCTTGGTGACAAGCATTTTAAATCTTGTGACATATTATAATACATAACTCTGGTAGTTTTCTTTAACTCTGGAGTTTGATAGATCAGAATGTGAACATTCAGATTCCTAGAGCAGCAGCATTAACTCAAATAGCTCAGAGAAATAATGTAATATAAGTAGAATGCATCATTCAATACTGTATGTGCCATCTAGATAGAAAGTTTAAAACTAGTGGTCAGGAGAAATGTATTAAAACAGACACTGGCCTCTTGAGTCACAGATATAAATTATAATGATCTGATAGCTCCTGTTTGCCCCATGAATCATTCTATAATACTGTAATTGGATGAATGCTATATTTGATGTCTTAGATATTTTATCGTCAACTGCTACACCAAATTTACATAACATAAATGCTAATTAGTGAGGAAAATTAAACAGTAAACTCTCATTCATGCTATGTTCAGATAAGGTAAAAAACACATTTTTTATCAAAGGAGAAAATTAATTTTCTGAAGTAATCTATTGACACTTTGTTTCTTTTTTCTGAACAAAAGGAAGCCATGACTCTAGTACAGGGGTAGGCAACCTATGGCACACGTGCCAAAGGCAGCACATGAGCTGATTTTCAGTGACACTCACACTGTCCTCGTTGCTGGTCTGGGAGGCTCTGCACTTTAATTTAATTTTAAGTGAACTTCTTAAACATTTTGAAACCTTATTTACTTTACATACAACAATAGTTTAATTACACATTATAGACGTATAGAAAGAGACCTTCTAAAAACATTAAAATGTATTACCGGCATGTGAAACCTTAAATTAGAGTGAATAAATGAAGACTCGGCACACCACTTCTGAAAGGTTGCTGACCCCTGCTCTGGTAGTTGCACTGTATTGTATCTTCTCATATGCAGATTTCTCCCATTATTTATTTTAGTGCTAGAGTTACTAAGATTTTCATATTTAAGTCCATAAAAAGCCCTGGATTTTTAAAATTCAAAGATAAACCATTTTTCTTGTTTTAACTGATTTCTGTCTTGATATTCGGGCAACATTTTTCACTAAATACTAGGAAATTTAGGGTCTGAACTTCTCTCTTGACAGTTTTGCACCTGAGTTACTCCACTGATTTCAAGAGTTAGACCTGATTTACATCTGTGTAAAGGAGAGATAATCAGGCCTGCTGGTTGTACAGTGGTCACAACTTTAAAAAACTGAGGTTGACCATAAAACAATAATGGTTACACGTTATTTTGTTCAAATAAATTACTTATAAATAATAGTTCAGTAGCATAAGCTGGTTATGGGTGCCAGATTGATATCTTTGTCCATGAAAATGGTACTGCATTCTGATGAGTTAATTCATGGTCTATATTCAGCTATTTATAACTTCAGATAAACTAGAGAAACAATGCCAAGATATGATTTGAGGTATGCATTGAAGAAATATATTGTAGCCCTTTTGAACAAGAGGGTATTGCAAAATGAATTTTCGTATCATTTAAGCAAACTGTAATAGTTTGAACCAGTATACACTAGACCTATCCAGTTACAATCAAAGGATGAGTTTCAATGATTCTGCTCAGTATGTGTATTAAAAACATTTCAGATCAAAATGACTTTATAGGCCACTTTAGCCTCTTCCCCCTACATTATCAAAGTGGTATACTGTGATTTAGTCATTCTGCTGCTAGTGATGTTAATAGACACTTTGCTTTGAGAACATACAAGACATCTTAGTGCTGTGGCTGAGTCTTCTCAACACCATGACAGACTTACAAAGAAGAAGCAGTACTAGCCTTCATCATGCTTACAGTTTAAAAGAATCATCCTAATAGGAAACTGGGTTCAGAGATATCATTGACTGCTGAATTAAATCTAAATAACTCACAGATAGTCAGATTTAAGTATGAAAATCCTTTGTAACTCACTACATTAAGCCTGGATATACCAGCATGTGTGTTGCTGTATGCAAGATCACACACTATTTCGGGGGGCTAGAGTATGATTGTACCTACTATATTTGTTAAGGCGAACTTAAGGAATGATTCACATCTGTGTTGTTGTTTGATTACTTATAGAGTTCAGATCTCACAGGTAACTAGCCCCAGAGGAGAATGTAAATTAAAGAGGAGTGTGACTCTACCTGTAGTATGAGTAGACCTGGAGAAAGAAGGTTGGAATGGAAGTTTCAAAAGAGACCTAGTTTGGTGTTACATCAAAGGCACAGGACTGTAGGTGGGGATGCACCTGCTCTTGCTCTCTCTTTAACTGTAGAGCCTTAGCACATAATACCTGCCATTCAACATACTTAATAGAGATCTCTTCCCTGAAACTCAGCCTGCTGTATTACTTAGTAATAAGGAAACATCCCCTGGTTCCTTACCCCAGCTTGGGGGCGCCCTGCTATCACAGTACTCCCCTCCTCTTTGGCTGGTGAGGTGAAGACCCAGTCGGCAAGGGAACCTGAAGTGAGAGCAGCTCGCAGATCTGATTCCTGGCTGAGGAGTTTCTGGGGCTCCAAGCCTTTCCAGCTAGTAGGTGGAGCAGCAATTGCTGGGAGAAGTGAAGTCCCAATCAGGAGTCCTGCATCTCTTTCTTTCTTTAACGGACAATCTGTCCCCCTGTGTTTCTGCCTTCCCTCCGGGATGGAAAAGGAAGAGAGAAATCCCTTGATGCTTCCCCTTCTTCTCTAGGACAAGAGTGGAAGACAGACTGCACAGATACACATACACACTTCTTGGGGTCCCGGTGGGAATGCCGAGACAGATGAATGATAAAGAACAGAGTGTGATGGAGTGGGAATTTTATGTAATATTTTGTATGAACACTGCAGTGCCTCAGTTTCCCCCATATGCTACATGTTGACCAGCTGGACAACAAAGGACTGAGGAGGGGCCAGATGGGACTGTCCCAGAAACTGCAGCAAAGAGGACAGATAGTTAGACAGAGCCAAAGCAAAGGGTGGACACCACTTGGCTGTGGCTCTGGGTAATTAGAATAGCCCAGGCTGTAACTTTCTTTTCTGTGCTAACTAAGGAATTTCTACTTTGTGTTCCAGACATTGAATAAATCCTTCTGTTTTTACAGTGCTGGCTGAGATGCTGACGGTGGGGGTGCTTTGCTCCCTTTGGTGTACAGGTATATGTCAGGTGTCCAAGTCAGGTGGACTTGCTGAAGGGAGCTCACGGTGTGACGCAGAGGTGCTGAAGGCTCCGAAGTTTGGTCCAAGGCAGTGAAGCCAACTGGCTTACCTTGAAACAGTGAGATCTGAAGGGACTGTTCCAGACCTGCAGATGCATGACACAGAATTTGTATAAAATCTGCTGAAATGTCCTAATCTTCTAACATGCAGAAAATCCCATCAGATAATTCAAAACTTTCTGGGAAACGACCCCTTGGATTTTTTAAAGAGACATACATGTTCTCTATCTTAGTCACTTTTATGTGGTAATATTTATGGAAACAGGAGTGGGAAATGTGCCCCTATGTAACTAGACACAGGACACACATACACTTTTGCTTGCTTGACATTGAGTCTGCTTGGGAACACAAACTCTTTGGATATAATTATTCTCTTTTCTCTCTAAGGGTTTGTCTACACAAGGATAAAAAACCCATGGCCGGCCTGGCTCAGCTGATTCGGGCTCACGAGGTTCAGGCTCTAGGACTGAAAAATTGCTGTGTAGATGTTCGGGCTCAGGCTTTATTTCGAGCTCTGGGACCCTTAAGGGTGGCAGGTTCTAGAGCTCAGGCTTGGGCTGCCCAGCAATTTTTAGCCTCACAGCCCAAGTATCAGGATCCCAAGTCAGCAGATCTAAGCTAGCCATGGCCATGCCAAGGGCCTTTTATCTCTGTGTAGATGTCCCCTAGGTGCTCAGATACCATGGTAATGGGCCCAGATTAAAAACCCAGGTAAGATAGTCCCCATTTTCTTCCATTTGCTCTGCCTCTGTTTACCACAAGATGCAATGCCACATCACTGAGACCTGAGAAAACAAAACTGGCACACTCCCCCTCCTCCTTTAACCACTAATTAGCCAATTTCCTATTGGTGGGAATGTGTTTTACCAATTCCCTTTTATAGGTGCAGCGCTTACAACTGAACATAAACTCTTATATCACTGTTAAACAAAGCTGCATATTTACATCGCTTAAAGTCTACAATATGTTTGGGGGTTTTATTTAAAACAAGAACCTCATGTTTAGGTGAGTTGTTTATGCCTCGAAAAGGTGTACAGGGCAGATACTCTGCTATTTTTTTCTGCCTCCACGGTGACTAAAGATGGCCATAGGTATTTTTGTGAACATTTGTTTTAAAAAAATTGTTCTCTGGCAGAGACCTTCAGCTTAGAGTGAGTTTTTATGAACAGTTATAAAAATCTGAAACTAGGCATTTATATTAAAAGGACTGTCAGGCCCTTCACGCTGTCAGTGATAGCAGGTGCCATCACAGTCTGCTGTCTCCCAGGAGAATCCTTCTCTTTGTTGCTTCTATGATTACATTGCCTGACCCAGGAACTTCATTTCAGCTATATGAGCAGTTCGATATGTATCCCACACTCCACAAGTGCCAACTTACGAGGAGGGATTTTTAAATGAATTTTATAATAAAATAACTTTAAAAAATTAAAACATAGGTTAATTTGCAGAGACAATGGTGGGTCCTATATGGTTTACATTAGTTTCTTATTGCTTGTGATCATCTTTTGTTGTGTAATGAATAACAGACTCAGATAAAGTTGTTGAGTAAATATGTGTTTGATAAAGAATTATTTCTCTTTCTCTCAACGAGACCCTGAGAAGTAATTTCGACTTAAAATTAGGTTTTATAATATTTTACTATAAATAATAAATAGTATTAGAATTTAATGTCAAGAAAAACAGTTTTTGTTTGACTTTAAATCTTTCCCTGAAGTATTTGAAATCCAAACATTGATACATGGGGCTAGGCAGGATGTCAAGCTGACTAGTGTATTTTTGTTATATAAGCCTAATGAAGTATAAAAAGTAAACAACAGCTAGCAAAAATAGCAAAGAGGAAATTACAGCCCTGATCCTGCAGTTGGATCCACACTGGTGAATACTTGCTCTCATAGGGAGCCCCAGCTAAGAGCTCCATGCAGATACAAAGGTCCATCCGCAATTGCAGATCTGAGGCTCTAGACCTGCACAGACTATTCTCATTGTGCAAAGCACCATAAAGTGGCATCACAACGAACTGTAAAAGCAACACGTGGGAGTCACTGGCCAGTCTTCGCATGGACTTGAGAAGTACACCATATCACATTCAGTCCGGTCAGCCACTTTGTTGAACCTCGTCCAATCCCCTGCAAAACTTGTTTCAGCAATCTTCCCCTGCTTATCTCACCCACATGTCCTGCAAACTCAAGGTTTGTACTTCTGATCGTCTTGATGATATGAAGTATCACTCCATGGTTATGCTGTAAATTCAAGTGACTATCTCTTCACTAGTCATGTGTGACATATAGCTAAAACCCTGCAATCACCTGTAGTATTTCAGTGCAACAGCAGAATGCCTCTTACTCTCGTTTCTTTAGCGTTCATGTCTTGCATTCGTATAGCAAGATACTGAAAACAAGAGACTGATGCAATTTCATTTCACACTTCACAGCAATACCCTTGCTTCTCCAAATGTGGCTGAGCATCACTAGAGCAACAGTTGCAAGTCCAAATCTCTGTCAGATCTCTAAGCAAAGATTTAGGCCTTGATTATACAAATACTTAAGCATATGCTTAACTTTATGGCAATGACAACGAAACTACTAACATGCATAATGCCATGGTAAGCACGGGTTTAAGTCTTTGCCTGATCAAGAGCTAACATATTACGTTCTTTCAGTTTCAATACTCTATGCTGGTATTATTAACACAGATGAGGAAGTTAGTTAAAAGAAAATCTACATCAATCCTGATAGTGTCCTTTTAGAGCAAGATAAAATTCCTTTAATCACTCCTGTTTCTCTCCCCTCTAAAATTAAGATGCTTGTGCTATTGTGTAAAGAACCGAATTGTCATTTGACCCTGAAAGCAGTCTTGAAAACAAAGTGTGTTATCTCAAAGTCATTGACAGCCATAAATGAAACTTTTAAAAAATGCATTCAAACTGTACAGTGAAAGAGTAGGCTTGTAATCCAAAACATCTATTTGGTATAACAAGGTGTAAGATATTAGAAGACAATAACAGCGGGTTGAAAATAAAGAGATGGAAAGGAAGCAATAGTCACAGACACATAGTGTAGCTTGAGGCAATCCAAGGTTCTTCGAGTCATGTCTCGCTAATGATAATTTTAAGGACACTACTGAATATGATCAGTGTGTTTTGAGAGGCAAGGTATAGATCAGCAATGATACCTGGCAGAAAAGAAACTGAGATGAATTGGCACAAGAGAAAGCTTTAGTTCAGTTAATCAAAGTGTCTGTTTAAAATACTTTTGATTTGTGGCTTTGGTATCTGGCTGTTGTAGACATCTGCTTTTATTTTTCAGCCAATAGTCTATGAAAGAATAAATAATTTGGTAGTGTCTGGAGCGATAGTCAAGATCACTGGTTTTAACACTTTGATCACTCTCTCTTTGTTGGCCAATTGGGGACATTATCAGCCATTAGGGACATTAATTTCTCTGACTTGTTTTTTTCAATATGGTTTCTCTGCAACTGCTCTCAAGGAGCTAAGGGCAGGTAATCAGAGTGAATCAACAGAAAAATCACATCAACCAGCCTGTAGTTTAAAGGGGCCGTTATTTCCCAATTTGCCTGTCTGCCATTCTGGTAAGGTAATCTATGGTTGTAAATTTTGATGGGTATGGTGAATACCATAAAAAATGTGGACCCAGCCCCTAGTTCTCACTTTTGGCCTAAACGAAGGTGCATTTTTGATGAGTATGCATAGACTTTAAGACCAGAAGGGGCCATGTGATCATCTAGTCTGACCTGCATAAAACAGTCCATAGAATTTCACTGAGTAATAATACTTAACTCTTATATAGCACTTTTCATTACTAGATTTAAAAGTGCTTCACAGTCTTTAGTGAGTTTATCTCCACTACACCCTTGTGAGGTAGGGAACTATTATCCCCATTTTACAGAGGAGGAACAGAGAGACTAAGTGACTTGCTTAGAATCACACAGGAATCTGTGGCAGAGCAGACAAGAAGTAAATCTAAGTCTACCAAGTGCTAGGTTAGTGCCCTAGCCACTGAACCAGTAATATCTGCATCAACATAACTAACTTCCGGTTGAGCTAGTGCGCATCTTTTAGAAGGTACTCCACTGTTGGCATAGAGACTTCAAGTGATGGAAAAGCCTCTGATGAATGACCAACTCCCAGAATTTCCTGCAAAGATGTGCCTTCCTGAAGACCTGTCTTCATCTTTGTGATAATCTCAGCACTGATGCTCAGAGAACAGAGTAAATCCCTGGCTATGTTTGGGAAGGTGAAACATTCACTGAAACTGAAGACCAAAGGCAGAGAGGCTTCATTCAGGCTACACTTCCCCATTGCACAAGTGCACACACATTATACATCTTCACTAGGAATGTTCTCAGGGTTATGCATGTGATCAGGTGAAAAAGACAGGTCCTTTATACAGATTTCATTTTTTCCTTGACTGGAAAAAATAAGCCTCCACCTCTGAGTTGGTGAACACAAGAGTCAACACAATCCAGTTTCACTTTTTATACCCTATTATAGCCAGCTGCTTCTTTTCTGCCATTAGATTCTATAGCCTCGCCCAACTGAGGTCTTAATCTCTCCATTTGACAACCCAGGAAACATCTCTGATTCCCTTCCTTCAGTCCAGGGAAGGAGTTTAAAACTTTGACTTCCAAACCTTGAAAGAGGTTGTGGAAGTTCCAACACACTGTCCATTAAACATCATCAATAGAATGCCTTTAGGAGGATAAATTGTCACTTCTGAACCAGTCCAGGCTGACCAAACTTCTAACAAGCAGGCTTTCTCCAAAGCCAGCTTAAAATAACCATCATTTCCAATGTCAGTTTATATTAACCAGTCCCATCATTAACCATGTGGTCTCCGACCTAGGCAAGAGGAAGAATTATCAAATGGATTTTAAACCCTAGTTAGCTATCCCAGTCACATTTCTAGAGCAACATTTCTCCCTCTAGACAGCCTCCTGTTCTCTGAGGAGCAAGCCTTCATAGGAACTATGATTATGCCCAAAGAGTAAGGGAAGTGTTAATGTGCTGCCAGAAGGACATCAGCTGGAAACAGAGGCATATAAGCCTTATCTCAGAAGTATATGCACCACTCCTCGTGCCCTTTCACCTCAAGTTAAAGGTTTGGCTATTTTCTCTTCAAATGCGCAGGATCACACAATAGCAAATTGAAAGCTGAAAGCAATTAGTGTGTGATGTTCTCTCAGCAGGGGCAGATGTTTCTACCTATGAAAAGACTATGGTTCAAGGGCACTGTGTTTTGTTGATTGTTTTGAAAAGACAATTATATCAAAATATCTACTTGAAATAACAAGTATTACTAATCATGGTACTTTGCATTTAAATAGCGCCTTTCATCAGAGGATCTCAGAGTGTTTTACAACCATTGAAACATATGCTATTCTCTGTGTGGGAAAGTTTAGCAAAATACCCTGGAATGCAGCTATCCCACAGTAGCAAATGCTGGAAAAAAAGGGAACACAATGAGAGCCAAGGTTTCTGCACCTATTTTTGTACAGATGAAGGACTTTCTAGAAGATTTGACCTCATGCCATTAGAAAACACACACAGGCCCTGAAAGGTTGCCTGGTGCAGCATGGGACAGATCTGGAAGGATCAATTTGAGCCAGTGTAGCTCATACAGCAGCATTGTGTAGTGTGACATGCTGGTTAACACCATGCTTAGCACTAGGCCTTGATTTCCTTGCTAAAACAAAACTCCTGTATTTTTTTAACTTTGGCAAAACTAATGCATGTGAGCTACCCCAAGTGACAAAACAGTGAAGAAAAGGCACTTTAGTCTTACTGTGAGGTAAATTTTGTGAGATCAGTTCTGAATCCCTGCCACAAGTTAAACACCAGACCTGTAGCACTGACCTCACCAAGTTTGCCTCATGTGGTAAGATTAAAATGCCTCCTATTCACTGTGTTTTTTGATCTTGGGGTAGCTCATGTGTATTAATTATCCCAAGGTAAAATAATACATCTTTTTGGCAGTGAAGACAAGGGCTTACTCAGAACAAGTGCAATCATAAGAGTTGTGCATGTTGTGTGCCTCTGCAAACTTTTGTGGCTGGATGCATGATGTATTAGAGGCAAGCTAGGAGAGGGAATAGTGCTGGCAGTGCCAAAATGTTGCAATGTAGAGAAGGCTTAAACTGGCAGTGAAGGAGAGCAGCAACTGTGCAGCATTTACTCTTCTTTACCTTACACACTGTGGAAAGTCGTTCATGGGAGTGGGCTTTCCCACGCTGAGTGGGCAGGACAGGAGTTGGAGACGGAGCCATAGAGCAGCTGCTGGACATGGCGTGCTCTTTCTGAGTGTCGGATAATTTCCACACAGAATTTAATCCAGGATTTAATGTTGGTTCAGCCAGCAGCAGCTCCCTCATGCTGTTACACTTCAAAGAGGAATTCTGCAACAGCTACTGGAAGACACCACATAAGAAAAAAGTCCAGGCAGTTGCATGGAAGCACTTGGCTTCTATGATGATGATTGTGACTCCTGAATTGTATCCTGAGACCCACAGATCACAGGACACCTGCAAATTTAGGGAGCAGAACCCCCTGCCACAGGGTTAGGGGGCAAATCCTATCACCCAGATGGGAGAACTGGAGGAAACTCACAGTTTCCAAGACCCTCCATAGGAGAACTTATAGCTTGTGACCCATTGTTTCAGTGATTACTGAAAGAAAATTCTCTTTAAATCATTGCAAATGGCTTCCTTGTGTCACAGTTTTACAAATCAGTGTGTTTCTGTTCACACAAAATGTCACAAACGACACAATTATAAAAATAGTCCCATGCCATTAAAACTGACAGGATATAAAATTTTCTCTGTTCTATAACTTGGATATAAACTGAAAGCTAAGAAGACAGCACACATTTCTGCACTTGAAAAATATCCACCACAATCTTCTTTCAGGGACAGCTTGAAAAGACAAATTGTACTGGAGTCTCTCAATATGTCATAGTAGAGAACAGCTTCTAAGATGTTGAGGGAAGCTTTTGAATTAATCATATATCATTTTATCTTAGAATTTATAAATCCTGCTAGTTCAGGGTTTTTCCCCCCTCACAGTATCAGAAACACATTACCCAACCATGACCCAGTACATATTACCAAACTAACCATCCAAACAAACAAAGATGGAGTATCTCAGTTGTGCATTTATGTATATTCCCATCTCAAACATCTCCTACTTCGCTCTCCAAGACTGAAACGTCCAGGGCTTAAATTCTCAGAGATTATTTCCCAGAACACCTCCCCATTTGGGACTTCGGGCTTCAGCCCTGTGGGAGGTGCCTGGGCTCAGGGCTCCTTCCCCACGAGAGGGCCAGACTCAGGACTTTCAGCCCTGCGGGAGGGGCCAGGGCTACAGCTGGTTTGAAAATATTTACTGGAACTCTGCTCTGGATGGCTCCAGCTGAATTTAAACCCTGGAAACATCCCTATGGAATGGAGTGTAGAAATGTCCATGCTCCGTACTGAATTGCAGCTGACCCAACCAGAATTTCTCTTAGGACTCCAGGGGGCATATGCTGCAGTGGTAGAGCTGCAGGTGCAGCATGCATTAAACTGGCTGCTGCAGAGGGAAGGGTAACATGACCCCTCCACCACAGAAGAACATGATAGGAAGACACTAGGAGTCTGAACAGAGAGGCAGAGCTATTCTACTGACTCGTGCAAGCCCAATGGAACTCATTTGCTCCAACATGGATGGCAGGCGTAAAAGGCCAGGGGAGGCTAAACCTCCTCAAACAGGATGTAGCACATCTCCCTTTGGAGGCCTGCTGCCTTTGGAGTGCTGCTGCCAAAAAGGTGCCCAGGTGGCGGCCCTGCCCATGCTCCACCCCAAGGCCCGCCTCCTGCATCTCGCTCTTCCCCCATGGCTCTGCCCATGCTGCTCTTCTTCCTACCCCCGGTCCGCCTCTTCCCCCGAGGCCCCTCCCATCTGCCATTCATGGGCCAGTGCCAGTTAAGCTGGGTGGCTGAGCAATACCAACTGCAGTGGCCAGGACAGGAGGATCCCCTGCCACTTCCACCTGGCGCAGAGCCCTTCAGAACAATTCTAGTAAGCAGCAGGCAGCAGTTAGGGGCACCTGAGGGCTGTGAATCCTCCCCCAGTTTTTGTACTTGCTCAAAGTTCTGTGAGGAAAGGGGGGGCTTCTTGGGGGAAGGGGCAAAAAGGTGCGAGTGGCAGGCAGGAGGCCCTTCAGGAGAGTGGGTGAAGAGGCATGAGCAGTGGGTGGGGAGGCATCAGGGGAGGGGCGAAGAGGTGCAAGTGGAGGGTGGGGGCACTTGAGGGAGGGTGAAGAAGTGTGAGCAGCAGACAGGGGGCCTGGGAGGGAGGGGGCAAAGTAGGGTTGCCAACTTTTGAATTGCACAAAATTGAACACCCTAGCCCTGCTCATTCCCTTTTCCCCGCCCCCTCCCCAAGGCCCCGCCCCCACTCACTAATTCCCCCTTGGTGGCTCGCTCTCCCCCACCCTCACTCACTTTCACTGGGCTGGGGCAGGGGGTTGGGGTGAGGGCTCCAGCTGGGAGTGCAGGCTCTAGGATAGGGCTGAGGATGAAGGGTTTGGGGTGCAGGCAGGGGCTACAGGCTAATGGGTGGGGCTGAGGGATTTGGAGTGAAGGAGGGAGCTGCGGGTTGAGGCAGGGGGTTGGTGTGCAGGGGGGTGAGGGCTCTAGGCTNGGTCAGCGGTGCTACAGGGCTGGGCTAAAGCAGGCTCCCTGCCTGTCTTGGCACCATGCTGCAACCTGAAAGTGTCCAGCAGGTCTGGCTCCTAGATAGGGGGGCGGGGGGATGAGGGCTGGGGCTGAGGATGAGGGGTTCATGCTGCGGTGGGGGCTGGGGGGTTTGTTAGGGGGGTGGGGCTCGGGGTTGGGGGATGGCTTTCCTCAGGCGGCTCCTGGTCAGCGGTGCTACAGGGCTGGGCTAAAGCAGGCTCCCTGCCTGTCTTGGCACCATGCTGCAACCTGAAAGTGTCCAGCAGGTCTGGCTCCTAGATAGGGGGGCGAGAAGGCTCCTCATGCTGTTCTCGCCTGCAGGTACCTCCCCCCCCCCAGCTCCCATTAGCCAGGAATTTGCCAATGGGAGTGCGGAGCAGGTTCTCAGGGCAGGGGCAGTGCAAAGAGCCCCGTGGTCCCCCTGTCTAGGAGCTGGACCTGCTGGCCACTTCCGAGGTGCAGCGCGGTGCCAGGACAGATAGGGACTAGCCTGCCTTAGCCCCACAGCACCACCAACCACACTGTTAATGACTAGTGGCTCCCCCATACTTCTAGGAAGCTTCCGGTGCTCATGCCCAGCCTCCCCAAATGCAGGAGTTATGTGCCACCCATGAGCTCTAATCTATGGTACAAATAAGGGTTTATTGGTCTCTTTTTGGGAGGAATCCCTAAAAACCGCTAGATTAGGTTTAATTAAACCTAAAGAAAACTTCACTAAAATAATTAGTTTTGACCTCTAACCTAGCATATGTATGTGCAGTGTCTGAAGGGAGGCAGGGATTTTGCCTGTTCACGGGGAAGCTAGTTTAGTTCAGCACAGGTGTTCCTCAGTTACATTGTTACTGGCTCTTGGTTTTCAGTCTGTGAAAAGAGACTTTGTGTAAGTTGGTCATAGGCCAAAGGGATGCCTATAGCCAACAAGAGGCAAAGAGTTTGTTTCGGTTGCCATGAAGTAGGCCATATAAAGAGGCATTGCCCTCTTAAAAAAGGTCCGAGTAGGAAAGAGGAAGGCATGGACCACAGTGAGAGAGGAAGAAGGGGGTTGCTAGATAAATTGATTGGGACAGAAGGGGCCCAGGTTGAAATGGGAATGACCACAGAGGTGAAATGGGCTAATGTGGGGGCCCAGACCCTGGAGAAAAAGTGTAGAGATGCAATGGAGGAAGAGGACAGGCTGTGGCTCATGTTCGGGAACCTAAGATATGAAAGGGGTGACCTGAGAGCCCAGCTGTGAGAGATAAGGAGTAGCTGATTTAGAGAATACCTGCCCACTCCTGGGTTGCAGTCTTCAGGGAGAAGGTTGTGATGGGGTGGACTCCTCACACTAGCCGTGCAAGAGCTGAATTAGGCTGCAAGCAAGGGAGATTTAGGCTGGAGGCAGCTGATTAAGGACAGGCTCATCTGTACAGGAGCAGGCAGGATCTGTATAAAGCCAAGTAGCTGGCTGCAGGGTGCAGTCACTTTCTGAGTGGAGGGAGTGGGAGGCTGGCAAACCCAGAGAGGAGGAAAGCCAGATATGTAGGAAGAAGCCCAGGAAAACAGCAGCAAGAGATAGGACCACACGGGGACTGTGACTGTTTGTTATAGGGTCTCTGGGCTGGAACCATAGGAAACAACTCTGTGGGTGCTCTGGGGCTGAAGCACCCACAAGGAAAAATGGTGGGTGCTGAACACCAGCAGCCCCATGTCAGCACCTTCCCCTAGCAGCACCTCCTTTCTGCTAATCAGTGCCTCCCCCTCTCTCCCAGTGCCTCCCACCAGCTGCAATCACCTGTTTTGCAGAGGTGTGTAGGAGGCTGAGGGGAAGGGTGAGGCTGTGGCATGCTTGGGGGAGGGGGTGGAACTGGGTGGGAAGAAGGGGGAGGGGTTGAACTGGGAGGGGAGAAGGGGTGGGAAGAGGCAGGGTGAGATGGGTCCTTGGGGGAAGGGGTGGAGTGGGAGTGGGAGTGGGGCCTGGGGCAGAGCCAGGGGCCCAGCACCCCCTGGCACTTTGGAAAGTTGGTACCTGTGGCTGGAACCTGGTGTAGAGGGAAGACCTGGGTTCTCCTTCCAGTCACTGTGGAGTGGCAACGGATGTTGGAGGTGCTAGCCAGTCTGCAAGTCTGGAAAGACTGAATTTCCCTGAAGGGGAGGACTTTAGTGATCTGGCTGGAGGGCCTAGCCATGGAGAGGAAGCTGCAGACCTGGGAGTGAGCAGGGCAGCAGAGCAAGACAAGATGGGAGAAGAAAACACCAGAGGGAGAACACAAGCTGGCAGAACTAATCCCCAGGACAGCTGACAGGAGGTGTCATTCATGGTGAGTGGAACCCATGACAAGGGGAAACAGAGGGAAGTGTGATAGTTTGCCATTTTAGCCATGTGCTTGGAAACCTTGAAGGGTGATATCATGGAATTACCCTGGAAAGTAGGAATTCTAGCTTCTGAATTTTCTCTGGTCATTGGCCTTTATTTGAGAGTTTGGTATTCAGCTCCTGTACACTAGGTGGTAGCAGGGGTGGCAGGTTTGTGTAATTTCTGGTGGTGCCCAGAACAGGTCCAAGTCACAACCCTCGCCCCCCCGACACCTGCCTTGTAAGCCTATATATATATTTAAAAATAATGTAAAAATGTGAGGGGTTTGGGGTGTGGGAGGGGCTCAGGCAGAGGTTTGGGGTGCCGGGGTGAAGGCTGTGGGTGGGGCTGGGGATGAGGGGTTTGGGGTGTGGGAGGGGATCAGGGCTATGGCAGAGGGTTAGGGGGTGAGAGTGAGGGCTCTGGCTAGGAGTGTGGGCTCAGGGTGGGGCAGGGCTGGGGATGAGGAGTTTAGGGTGCAGGCTGGCTGCCTCGGGGCTGGGGCGAATGCAGGGGGCAGTCCTCCTCTCTCTTCCCCACCTGCAGCACACTCACCTTGCACCACTGTCACTGCACATTATCTTAGGGCCCCTTTCAGATCCATGAAGACCCTCTCACCTCCCCTGTGTTGGGTGCTGTGGGAGGGGGGTCTGCCATCACATGTGCGCCTCCTCCCCTGCTGCTGCCGCCCCTCATTGTAGCCTGACTGTGCTGGTGGAGGGTCCTGCCAGAAAAGGGGTGGCAGGAGTCTGTGTGGCAGAACCTAGACTAACCTGTGAACACTGAAGAAAGGAGAACAGCGAGTCTCATGTTACACAAGCTCACCATACTATTTGAGGGAAAGAAGGGATGATCCATAGGATATCCAAATTATCCATGTGCTGCTAAAGACACTAGAGTCAGTCTATGGTGATACAAGACACTGTGAATGTTGTTCAATTTTAGGTAAGGTTTCGATAGGTTACATCTCTACCTCTTGCAGTGGGATCCAGTGAGGTGAAATTTCCACAAAGGTCTCCGCACTATTTTTTCTGGACTATTCCCTCTAGAGTTAGGGCTGTCAGAAAAATAAAATACTGGTAGATGATTTCTCAGGGAAATAGAATTATTTTGGTTTTTAGAGTGGTTTATAAGGTGGCATGGTTGTCTATTCCAATGTTGATGCTCCTGTATTCTCACTATACAAAGCTGCTGAATGCACTACAGTTAACAGAATTTTTGATTACATAACTGCAGGAGTGCTTCTTGTCATTGTACCTGCAGAGCAGGACATTCAGTCAGGGAAAAGGCATTGTTGGCAGAAACAGTCTTTAAAAAAAATAAAATAAATAAAATAAATAAAAAAAAATCCTACCAAAGGCTATGTTTTGTTCCTGGATGTTCATATGCTCGTGGGAAGTGTTTTCATAGACTGCTTCTGAAGAATGAATCTTGGTTTTTGAAGTGTTTGGGAAATATAGAAAGACAAAAATCTTCCCTTGCTTAAACACAGCTACATCTGCAAACATCCTTTTCAGAACATCCAGAAGATTTAGTTCTTCTACTTCACAAACCATTGTTTCTGTCATGTACATCCTTTCTGTAACTCTCCAAATGTGAGCAAGTTTTCCATTCAGAGGTCAGTTGCAGCAAAAATACAGGAGGCTTTGTACTGGATTTTAAAAAAATGAAACTTCATGACAGCTAAATGTTGGACCATAAAAAAGGAAACAAACAATTTCTATTTTTGTGTTCTTGAATGTTTAGTTTTATGAGGTTTTTTATTATTTATTTATTTGGGCTTATGTCAGTAGCAATTTCTATCATCCAATTTCCGTTCAGTGGCCTATGAGAAATATGTTGGCCAAGAAGTCAAAAGGAATGAAAACTGATCTGGCCTTACAGCCATAGTGCCAATGAACACAGTGGAGCACTATCAATTTATACCAGCTGAGGATCCAATCCTGAGAGCTGTGGGTCCTTCCAGGTAAAAGCACTGTGGAGAGATGCTTGTTCTGGCATTGGGGATATGTTGCACCTTGTTCTGATATTCTAGCTTCTTTATATGCACTAAATCCACTGATATTTTTTTCTTGTATGTTATTTATTCACTTAGATGACAAAATCTAAAAATACTAGCAACTTAAAGGTTAGTGGAACCACTGATACCACCTTAATTAGAGCAGTGTAAACGCATCTATAATTACTGGTAAGCTTATCTTTGTTTCTCATAGTACATTCAACGAATGAGGTAGGGCCTCCAGCATGAGACGAAAAGTGGGCATCTGGATCTGTTTGAATGAGTGATGTCTAACAGAGTTATCACACTAATGCAGAAATGAGTCATTTCAGAGCACAGTCTAAATCAATGTTCAGGTAACCCACCTGGGAAAATTAGATGCCAGAGTGTGAATAACAAGCACACCAGGAAAAATGTATTTTGTGAAGGTGGGGACAGTGAGAGAGACAAGCTTTTGAGCTAACAGAACTTGGCCCAATAAAAGATATTACCTCACCCACCTTGTCTCTCTAATATCCTGGGACCAACACAGGTACAACACTGCGTACAAAAGAGGAAGAATGAAATTCTAAACTGCATTCTGACCAACTAAATTATAGGGAGAACAGTCATCTGAGATGTTTGTGATGTAAGGAGATGTCCTCAGAATGTCCACTGTGTTACCTTTTTTGGATAGGAAGCGTAATTCAGTTAATTCCTGACTGGGCACCTGCCACAAGGAGATGCCAGCATAAGCTTGTCTGCATAGGCTATCGAGGAGTTTGGCCAATTCAATACTGAAATCATCCAGGAACAAATCAGGACCTGTATTGGTGAGGCACTCTCCATCCTCTTGATAAAGCTGGGCTGCATTCATGACTCCAGCCATGTTGATACCTTCTGGTTCAGCGATGGGCAACCTGCAGCTAACAGGCTGCATGCAGCCCACCACTGTTCTGGTTGGACTTTTCCCTGGCCCTATCCAAGTTTTGTGGATGGACTGCAGGCCAGCATCTCCAGCCAAACTATCCTCATACCAAGAAACACATCTGCCAGCAGTCCAATATTTCTTTAAGCCTTCTGAATCATCTTGAGCCCAGAGCATGTTCCCAGGTTGTTCACCATGGAGAGAATAATGACAAAATCACATCCCTCCCAAGACCAGGCTGCGAACCTCTAACTGAATTATATGCTCTCTTCTATGCCCCATGCACAAGGCTGTACCCACAAATCCATATTCTCAGCCTAGAGTGTGCGCCATTACGTCCTATATAATAGACATGAGGAAGAAAGCAGATGCAGTTAAAAGCTGTGACACTTATGGCCCAGCACCTGTGTTGGCCTCTCATTAGGCAACTGCATGTAGGACATATAGCCCCTGGATTGCTAGTGTTCTATAGCCTGGAGCTCTCGTGTGCACAGACCCAAGTGGGTAGTGACTCTCCCAGCCCCTATTTGGGAGTGGGAGCTATACTTTCTGGGTGGCAAGCTCCAAAATGACAGTCCCTTCCTAAACACTCCCACAAACTGGAGTTTGGTTAGGAAGGAGCAGTTGCCATGCTTGAAGAGGGGACTCCCACTGGATGGCCATTGAGCCACTTATGCCCACAGTGTCCAAAAGTCACAGGTTCGCTTCACCACAGTGGAGTGGAGCAATAGCCTTGCCAACCCCCAATTTGATCAGTTCTTGACATGTGGACTGTGAGTCAGATGGAGTCTGCTTCCCACTTTATGTTCTTTAGTCTGAGAGCCCATTCGGAAGTGTCCTCTGGTGGAAGGGACTGGCTCACTGACCTGGAAAGCGCTGAAGAAAGCCAACAGAAAAGCTGCCTTGAAGAGTCCCACCTAATCCCCCACCTCCAAGTGGCAGATCTGAGGAAGAACCTTAATTAATTTCCTAAGGACGTGCAAGGTCAGCGGCATTCTGGCATCACTCAGTGTCCCGGCAGCCTGGGCCCAATCCTCCAGCATCCTTCAGACCATGAATCCCTGACAAGGATCTGAAAGACCCCCAGACCTGCAGGAAAAGGCATCGTGGCTAACTGGTTAGCTATTGTCAGTGGTGCGAGCCCCTGCCTAAGTAGTGAGATCACAAACCAACAAATTTGGGGTATAGGGTAGGCCATGGATAGACCTACAATCCCCTGGAATATACAAGGACTCCTCAAACACCATCATGTAAGCCAAAAAGATGTGTGGTTTAAGTGGTCCCTTGTCCATGGATACTGCTTCTAGCAACCAAGATTCCATAGGGCTGCTGATATCTTTTCAGGCACCTCCACAGAGTCCAGTGCTCAGAATTTGTCAACCTGCAAATGAGAAGCACCATAGGTGATGCCATTGTTAAGCCCAGGTACATGCTTGACAGTGAAATGAATATTAGAGAGACAAGGTGGGTGAGGTAATATCTTTTACTGGACCTGTGGAGAATGAAAGGCCTCACCAACCTCATTATCTTGGCAGATTTAGCGAACTGAGGGTCCACTATATGGACAACCTCTTGATTGTGGCATCCAAACCTGACCATCTTGTCCCTGAACTCTCCACCCCAGAAGATGATTACCACCAAAAGTGGATGTTCCTCAAAATTTCAGCTTCCATCCACTTCCAGGGTCACTTCCAGGCACTCCAGTGCCTCTGAAATACAAGTCAAAAGCTCTCACAGCTGTCGCATCTGAGTGGACCTGCAGGTCAACCTCAAACATGTAAACAAACCTCTAGATGGACATCCCTTTACAGTGAATGAGGAAATGATCCCAGGTCTTCCTTCATCTCCAGAGTGACCCTTATCAAATGATGTGAGGCCTATGCCCCAATTGTCACAGTAGCAAACTGCATGCAGAAGGCATGTCTGAGGGCTATGACTTTGCACAGAAAATTCAAATGGCCCAATAGATATTGGAGATCCCTCAGACAAACCTCTTTGGTCCTGTTGCCACTGACAACCATATGGTTTTGTGCTGTGAGCTTGTCTGTGACTGCCCTGGACTGTATCGAGCTCAATGCTAAAGTACGGCATGTGGTAGCAGGGCTTTCAGTTTTTTTCATTAGCTAAGAGCACGCCCAATTCTTTCATCCACTTCTGAAAAACCCAAAGCAGCCCTCATACTCACCTGATTTGGCCCTCCCTACAAACAAGAAATTGTCCAGATAGTGCATTATCCATGGGTACTCTGGGTGCCTCCTGACCACCTAGTCCAGCATTGTACTGAATTTTTTCAAAGGCTGCCCACAAAATAGCACAGCCCTTGGGCATTTGTCCACATAAAACTGACAATAGGGGGGAAAAAAGCCCAAGAGGTCAAAGTCTGCTGGATAGACAGGAAGTAGAATGCCAACTTATGTTGGTCTTTGAAAACAAAATAGCAGGACCACATGAGTTGATCATGTGCACCACTGTGTTGAATGACGCATAGCACAGGGTGCACTGCTTGGGGTTAGTTGCATTGTTTACCGATCCCTCTTTAGGCTATGAGAGATGGTGAATGAGGTGACACTCACCAGATACTTTATCAAGAAAAAAAGGGAAATATGGAGATTAGATAATGGTATTTGTTGGAAAAGACCCGCATGCTTGCCCAAACTAGCCTCCTTTGTGGATCTTGTCCCTGGCTGGGCCCCCTATGCCTTTAACAGATCTGAGATTATTTGCCATGATGTGAATCCTCTTCCCTTCATAGGGGATCCTAAAATCCTGAACAAAGCCATCCCACAAGTTTATCGCTTTCTCCTTCTTGAGACTATCCCTTAAAAGGGGGGCTAAACCACCCAAGTTAATTGGATATGTTGCCTTTTTCAGCCATGTTCGCCCAAGCCCCACTCTGCATGGGCTTGGGCTGCTGCCCACATCCCCTGGGGAAGATGCACTTAACACACCGGCAACCTGGAGATGTGTGCCCACCTCCACAATGCCCACATTCCTGCCAAAACCTACCAGATACACATTTTTTTCCCCCGTCTCATTATATTCCCAGCATGAAATCCTTAAGCTAAGACCTGTCCCCCTTCTCATGCCCTGACTTTATCAGTATATGTCCCCTATTGGTGCAGGGTTCCGCTAAAGAATGCCCTTGAGCCATGCTCTCCTGTCATAGTTCCTGATCAATTTTATCCCAATGCAAAGAAGCGTTCTGGGTGGCTCTCATTCTAACATGCTCATCATGCAAAAGCCCTGAAGTGTCTGAAAATGAATTATATGCTCTACATATAATAAGCAAATATTTCAGCCCATACATTGCCATAACTGCACCATCACCCACATGTAGGCTGCAATTCTTTCCTATGTTGGGGTGCCTTGTCCTATCTTTTTCTTTCCTTTTGGGCCTCATCCCTCTCCTCCATTACAGGTTTCCAGAACAGTAGAGAAAATATGTCCATATACTCAATCCGTCATGTCGTCTTATGTGTTGAGAAGACGCGCCCCCAATGATCAGAAGTGGCTGCATATGAGACCATATTCAGACTAACATTAGTAGACCCTCTTGGTTGTTGCAATAAAGGCAGAGAGTGGGGATCCTGAGGCATTAGGTCCAGGAACAAGGAAACCAGAGGCTGTGGAGCATGGGGCTGTGGGGCCAATAGCTGTGTTGCTGAAAGCTGTAAGGCTGCCAAATGAGGAGCCATCAGACGGAGAGCTGGCAGCTAGAGTGCCTGGGCATTGGGTGCTCCTATGCCGCATGCCTGCAGGCAGCTGGCTTATTCTATGATCCTCTGTTCATATTCCCTCATATGATCCCCCAGAGGCCTGACCCTGAAGCCGTCCGGAACCTCACCCATTCCTCACACCAGAACTGCCAGTCTGAGACTATGCAGCCACACTGAGGGAATATGCTGAACCCCAAACACCTGGACCACTGGATCTTTTCCCTGCACTCCCATTGGACCCTGACTATTTGTGAACTCATCCTGCTGCAGGATCTGAAATGGACTGTGTAAGCAGAGTCAGGATGAGCTGTACCCTGACATCTGGTGGTGAAGTATGGGAAGTGTGGAAAGAATGTCTGGAATGCGAAATCTCAAATATTTGACCCTGACATCTGGTGGTGAAGTATGGGAAGTGTGGAAAGAATGTCTGGAATGCGAAATCTCAAATATTTGCATAGGCATGCCTGCCCCATCCCAGACTGCCGAGCTGTGGGACTGCTTTGTGACAGAAATGACTCTACCTCAGTTGGGTGGTACTTGCTAGACAAGGGACATGGGTTCCAAAACCCTGTGGAGAGAGAAAGGTTGGGGACAGGTATTTGTGCCTGGTGGTGCAGGCTCCTTGTGGAGCTAGAAGCACCAGTTGCACCCCCTCCTCTCTCCACTGTGGAATGTCAGAGTTGATTTTTTTATTCCCTTAAGACTCTAGATACAGGTTGCTGAGCTGAACTCACTTTGGGCTAATGGTGCACTAGCACTGGGCTCCCCTACTATGTGCTGAGATCACTAAGAGCTGAAATCACAAAAGAGCTGAAATTACTGAGCTGGGAGCACTGAGTACTGTGCTAACTAGTGGGGGAGCCTGAAGCTATACTGTGGAACAGAGCAGCTGGCGGAGTGGAGCAGTTTATGGGGATGGCTGGAGCGGACCACAGGACAGCTGGTGGAGTGGAGCGGCTGGCAGAGCGGAGTAGCTGTGGGGCGTGTGGAGCAGCCCACAGAGCGAGCGGAGCCGAGCAGTTTGCTGGGACAACTGGAGCAGCTCACGAGGCAGCTGGTGGAGCGGAGCAGTTTGTGAGGACGGCCGGAGGAGCAGAGTGGAGCGGCTGGTAAGGCGGAGCAGTTCGTGGAGAAGGCGGAAGCAGAACCCACGGAGAGGCAGGGCAGTTGGCCCTGGACCACGTAAGGTGCCCCTTTCACCCAGGCTGGGGGGAGGGACCTCTACAGATAGACTCTTGAATTCTGGGGTGGCATTGACCAGAGACTTTTGGGTTGTTGGACTTTGGAGTGATTGGACTTAAGACCCTAAGGGGAAAAGGACATTGCCAAATGTACTTGGGGGGGTGGTTATGGTTTGTGTTATAACTCTGTTTGTGGTGTTTCTCCAATGGGATGCCGCATTGATTCCTTCCTTTATTAAAAAGATTTCGCTACACTCAGACTCCGTGCTTGCGAGAGGGGAAGTATTGCCTCCTAGAGGCGCCCAGGAGGGTATGGTATGTAAGTGTCCCAGGTCACTGGGTGGGGGCTCGAGCCGGTTATGCCTTGTGTTATTGAAACGGAACCCCTGGATACTGAACCTGGCCCTTGTTGCTGCCAACTCAGAGGGGCAGAAGGGTTACAACTGCATCATCTCACAAATTGCCCGATCTCTGGCTGCTTAGGACACGGCTCCCTTCCTGGCCTCTTGCTCCTTTTTTTTCTCCTTCCTGACCTTTCCAGTTGTTCCCTGGTCCAGGATAGGCAACAAATGGCCCTCTGTATCAAGCAGCTGTAACGAGTCAGTTAGCCCATCCTGCTGCCCACCTGGTCTTGTAGCATCACAGGGTGTGGCTGCCTTTCATGCTTGCTTAGCCCTGGCACACCATTGTGCCACCCATGGTCCCAGCCCTGCAGCCTGCCAGCCATATGCCCAGCACAGTCAAGCAGGTTTGGGCTATTGCCAGACAGCTGCCTATGCTCCATGCCGAACAGAGCTGCTCCGCATGCTCTGGTCCTCCTGACTGCTAGGCAAACTGGCAAACAGAAAGTGGTCCTGAATGCAGGGTTCCTGTTATGGTTCCAAATCCTGCGAGATCTCCGGCCTGCCACAGAAGTCTTATGGGAGCTGGAAATCTTACAGGAACTTGGCCCATGCTGTCCTTTAATGCCCTTTCACAACATGGGAGCCACCCAACTTACCCGTCACGAGGCTGGGTGCCCTTTCGACTCCACACAGAAGTTTGCTTTACCAAAAGAATGTCACTCCCTCCCGCCCCACAGCATGAAGCAATTCAGGAGGCCTCAATGTAAACCAAACAATGAGATTAAGACTAGGTTTTTCAGGGAACTGAGATACAAAAGGGCCTAGTGGAGGAACTCTAAAGTCTCCTGTGTGCAATGGAGCCAGGCTCTTTAGTAGTCAGCTCTGCAGAACTTCACAGAGGGGTTTTATAAGAGGGTTGGGAGAGTGGTGACAGCCAGATGCACTGGCTAAAATCCCTTTGTGGAGTGAGTGTCATAAGCTATATAGCTGTAGCTGATATTCCGGTCACTAATACTTTTGATTGAAAATAGTTACTTCTTGAACCAAATTCCTTGCATACTACGACCCTATCTACATATATACATATATATGTGCATATATACAAAGCCCTTATGTAAATACACTGCATTATCATAAAGTGGAATTTGCACACCAGTTTTGCTTTAGCCAGCAATGTACAGAAAAGCATGTTTTTACACCAGTATATTTTTCTTAATATAGACAGGACTTAAATTTACCCCAGTGCAAATTTCTTCAATGTAGACAGAGCATGAAATGAGAATAGTCTCTCCTCTACTGTGCTGTAGAAGTAGCTGTTTCAAGAGGCAATGTCTCAAGATGTTGAGACATTGATTCCTTAAACCTTGTCCCAACATGACATAGGACCAGGTTATGTATGGGTGGTAGAAGTCTCCCATTATTGCTGCTTTGTTGATCTCATTCAACATTACACACTCAGTATATATATTTTTCCTGATCCAGAGGCAAAGTATCTTTGTTTATATGTATTTGACAATCAAATTAATATTTGTATTTAAAAATGTGTTTGCACCTTAGGTGATGAAAATAAAAATATTTTTGAAACTTCTATGGAACATTATTATTAGAAAAAATCAAATACCAAATCCTCATTTAATTTAAATAATATTTTTATTCCTGGACTTTCTAGTATGAAAAAGCAATAAACAGATGTCAAGAGGAAGTGTTACAGTGAAGCTCAGGTGTCTGATCAATCTTAAAAGCTGTCCTACTACAAATGAAAAATAAGGGGAAAGCAGCCTAGCAGTTTGTTGAAATTGACAGTGACAGATTAGCCACTGGGCCAATGGGGCTCGTGACCCTGGAAAAATGGGTGCTGCCCCAACCTGCTCCGCCCATCCGACAGTCCTGCCTGGGAGCAGGGGAAGCCCCCGTACCTCTACCCCACTCCCTGACCAGGAGTGCCGGGCAGGCAGAGGAAGACCTTGTGCCCTGACCACTTTTCCCCAGCAGGATCACCCGTGGAAGGGTGGAGGGGCCTGCAGGTCAGGTGGAAGGGGTGAAGAGGGGCCCCCACTTGCTCTGGCCCAGGGCCCCACAAACCCCTAATCTGCCTCTGGAAACCAAGTACCACAGTTCGTGGCCTCCACATAGATAGCCGTGTAGCCATGACTTCAGTGGGAGTTGCAGTCACACACCTCAGGGCAAGATTTGGCCCTCAATGTTTGTAGATTCAATAATGTTGACAAATAACTTTCTTTAAACATATTTAACATTTTATTTACATATATATTATACCTATATACATGCGCGCACATACTATAGTTTATAAATCTTTAAAAAGGTTTTAGATCGTAAGAAGCAAATCATTTTTAGTATAAATAATTTAGTTAATCATATAGTCCTGTATACAAGGAGATTATTTCCTGAAAATAATCCCACATGCTATTTATCTGTGAGGCTAACTCACTTACTCCTGTGCTTTATACCATTCTGTGACATTCAGACCTTGTGTGGATTTCCTTTACTGCAATATGAGTTTTCTAGCTACTTGTTCTTAGCAAACATTGTTTCTCTATACTATGGATATGTGTAGATTTAATAATACACAGATTCCTAGGGCCTGTCCACACTTAAGTCGCTGCTGTAGTGCTTCAATGTAGACAGTGCCTACGCCAAAAGGATGGGTTCTCCCGTTGGTGTAGGTAATCCACTTACCAGGAGGTGCTATCTAGTATTATCTACATGGGGACTTAGATCAACTTAACACCACTGCTCAGCAGTGTGGATTTTTAACACCCTTGACTGAAGTAGTTAAACCAACCTGATTTGCTAGTGTAGACCAGACCTCAGACCACTATTTCAAGTCACGTACAGTAGATTTGCATCGCCTTTCCTTCAGTTCCAACACTAGACATTTCTCATTCTTCCTGTAAAATGCAGCATGAGCAGCAACCATACTTCTGAGAGTTATACTATAGTCATGCCTGCGGAGAGACATAGTCCTGTAAACAGGGTTTGTATTGAGATAATTTTCATCGGTGGCACAACATACAGTTACAGGGCCTGGTTCTGCAAGCATGTATATGAGTATCTTTACTCACATGTGCAGTCCCATTGGCTTCATTGTGACTAGTCACATGTGTGTTTGCAGGATTTGGGCCCATAAGTACTATGGCTCATCTATCTGAAAGGCTACTTGTTTTAATTTTGGAAGATTCTGCTGCTGTTTGTCCAGTGCCAGCTGTACTGTTAATCAAATACTATTATAGCCTTAAAGAGCCAATCCTCCTCTGCCAACCCATGGCATAGTTTCTTCCTTTTGGGCTTTTCTTTCAGGGAGATTGGGCTGGAGGAGGGGTGTAGAAGAGGCAAAGATGGGAAGGGACAAGATTTTGATAATTTGATGCCATAATTTATTAACATTTTCTGACCCTGGGTAACTGTTGCCTTGAGTTCTTTTGTACAATTACACATTCAAATCCCAATCCTGCAAATACTCACTCATGTGACATGAGCTATCTTGACTGATGTTAGAAGTCATTATTATTCAATATTTCCATTAAGGGAGGGCTTACAATGTGCTAGGCACTGTCAGCCCATGTATAGTTAGACTCAGTCCTTTAACCCACAAATGTTACAATCTGTTGGCCGAACCCTGCAAGCATTTGGTGCTTAATCCTAAAAGGTGCAAGTTAGGACAAGTGAGAGTTTAGGGCCCTAAGTAACTCTTAGGGAGTACTTAGCACTTCACAGGAGCAAACCCTTAAGCTCTTGAATGGGATTAGTCCCATGAGTACAGTTAATTATATGCTTGAGTATTTGCAGATTTGGTTTCTAAGAATCATAGGACTGGAAGGGACCTCAAGAGGTCATTTAGTCCAGTCCCCTGCACTCATGGCAGGACTAAGTATTATAGGCAGGCAACATATGAATGGTGAGGGGAAGAGGAATAAACCATACAAAGGCTTTTAGAAAAAAACATATTTTTTAATATGAAGTACTTGCCAGTTGCCCCTCTGTTGAGCCATTATTAGTTGGCTCATAGCTTGCAAGCGTCATGGTAAATGTGGACCTTGAGAAGCAATTTGAAGAGCGGTGGTTGTAGGGATCAGTTCAGAGAGGGCATTCCATATATAAGGAGTGGAATGGAAGAAGTGGCAAATGAAAGTGGTTGAGGTTGATATCATTGGAGGAGTGCTAGATAATGTGATAAGAGACAAGAGCAGATAATAGTTAGAACTCCCATTACAAAAGGAGGAAGTAAGTTAGGCCAGGAGGAAGATAAATAGGCCTAAGACATTTTAGGAAATTTTAAATCTTTTCCTTGCCAATTGGGCAAATGAAAGTGAATTATATTTGGCTGTGAATGGGTAGTTATGATTTTAAAATAGCTAGGTTCTTTCCTGACATTCACCTAGTTCAGTTTTTACTCTGAAATGCAAGCAGAATCTCATTATGTGATGATATACCCAGGAAAAGACAATTCTTCCAGAGACTGTATTATTATGGCAGCAAAAATTGCTGTCTTGTATTATTTCAATGATCAGGATAATTTACATGGAGTCTTAGAACGCTCAACTAAGCTGGTCAATAGTGTTTTTAATGATACAGAATTTACAAAATTATAACATGGCTGTGCTAAATCAAACACAATATTAATGGATGAAGTTGCAATATATACAATAGTACTATGCGTCTGAGTCATCTAAAATGTTTGATTTTTTACAGGTCCAAATCTTAAGCATATGTTAAATAGTGATAGGTGGTTAGGATAAAAGAAGAACTGATCTGAACCTTCATCAGAAACAGAACTAATCTGAATCAACCCAGTTAAAAACAAAACAAACTGCAAACATTTTAGAACCTAATTGAATTGTGCTTCTTCCCTTCTTGATTCTGACCTGGAGCCAGATCATTCTTTCTTCCAGTATTTGTAGACCAAGTGAAACCAGAAAGCGTATGAAATCTCAAAAGAAAATAGGCTTTGGCTAGATTTGTACCACTGTTCTTTATATGCAAGAAGTCCTGGCAGTTCAGCTTTGTCTGGATTAGAATATGAGAGTGTTTATCTTGACCAAATTTGTCTTCAGAATCCAGTAAATCTTTCATGCCTTCAATCAATTATAATGACTTTAAATGGATATGAATAACAACAAAAACTGAATCAAGTTAATATGGGGGAGGAGGGTCATTATTTATAAGCTACTTCATTCAAGGAATTGTGCAGGAAGCACTGCTGCAGCAGCAGGGGAACAACACAGAGGAAGGGCCAGCTCCAGGCACCAGCGCAGGAAGCAGGTGCTTGGGACGGCCAATGGAAAAAGGCGGCACGTCCAGGTCTTGGGCGGCAATTCGACGCTGACTCCCTCAGTCCCTCTTGGAGGGAAGGACTGGCCGCCGAATTGCTGCCAAAGAATGAAGCAGCGCAGTAGAGCCGCTGCTGAAGTGTGGCCAATTGCGGCTTTATCTTTTTTTTTCTTTTTCTTTGCCACTTGGGGGGGCAAAAAAGCTGAAGCTGGCCCTGCACAGAGGGCACCCCAATGCAGACACTTACTCGCCTTTAATAGATAAATGGACTGGAACAGGCACCTCTGGGACTAGGCCTGAGGAGCCCAACCCTCTTTTGGATGGCCCCAGGGTCAAACTAAGAACTGCTACTGTTTTATCTTGAAGAGTAACTGCTTAAGCCACTGTACCCGGGATTGTTTACAACCTTTCTCTTTCTTGCCAGTCCTAGTAAAATATCCCTTCGCTGTAGCTATGTGCTTATTGGGACCTACCAAAACTTGGGTCTATCTAGCTGCTAAAATGCCTTCAGCACTTGCCTCTGAGTCATGGTACATCTGGCATTGTACAGAGTATCTTAAGCGGTTTCTAGCATCATAGCACTGAGCAGTCAGTAATGGCAAGTGGATAAACAGATTACCTTTATCCATTTACAGTAGCTCCATTGTTATTAATTTAACAATAGTCCAAACAGCACTTGCTTCAGTGTATCCGGAAGTTGTTTGGCTCATCATTTAAACCAAACTGGTGTCTTGGAGGCTTGTCAACCCAATGGATCATCTAGGAAAGCCAAGGTTCTCTCCTTAATCCATGCTTTGGCTATTTGGCTGACTGGCTCTATTATTCAGAGGGGCAAGTAAATGAGTTAAGAGTCCCAAGCTCCTTCTGTGGGTGAATTTGGCAGACTAAGAAGGAGCAGCAATATGCAGCAACCACAGTCAAGGTTTGAAAACTGGCAACTTGAATTTTAGAGCCTTTGTGTGGAGCATTAAAACTGCACACCTGTCTTGGGCTGTTCCAGGGAGATGAATAGAGAGCTGGGCTTTGAAGTATTTAAAACAGACAAAGTTAAGAGAGAAAAATGGAGCATTGGGATCAGTGTGACTCCTGCATCACAGTTTGGAGGTGGTAGAGAGACCCACCCCACCTGTATCATGGCTACAAGAGCCTACTTGTAGAGTCCATCCTCTAGCACATCCCTGGGACTTGTGGTCATTCAGAGCTCTTCAGGATCAGGCCCGTGATAATTTGATTAGATTGAAATTCATTTGAAGCCATAGAGCCCATTTAGCTTTATTTCAGGCTGTTTGCAAGCAATACATTGATGTTTTATATCTATTATGAAAGGTCTCATTTAAATTTATTTGTGGTGTGGAAAAACAAACAAGCCATACACAGAACTGAGTTGACTGAAGTGAAGATCTTGGAAGTAAATTTGATACGTATTTAGTGCAAATATCGAAAAGTTGACAAGGAGAAATTAAATGTTTCACAGACACAAACTCTCAATTAATATGGATATCTTAATGGCATTTAAAACAATGAAACATTTTTGTAGAGTGAAATTGCATGAATTGAATACAACTTTAAGATCAATAAACATTCATTTTTGTTCCACCTGCATAATTTACTTTCTTTTACCTTCTCAATTCTTAAAGGTCCATTCTGCAAGCTTATTTTAATGGTTTTTAGCTAATAAATGGATATGTAATTTATATGCACAATCTTGTCAGCCTAATGTCTTGTCAGAATAGCAATAAGGTAATAGGATTGCTGTTGCAGTTAAATATGAGTGATTTTTTTAAAATTTGGTAGTCTTCTCAGTGGATACTGCATAAAAACACTTACACAGAGCTAGATAATCATTAGAAGAGTCTAAACTAGCTTTCAGAGTCAGACTACTAATAACAAAGAAGGAAAAAGAGGTAGTGCACATAATCTCCAGAATGCCTCTTTTAATATGACTGTAATTAACATATCAAGTACTTTGCAGAAGGGAAGTTTCAAGATTAGATGTTAGGGTTTGTCTGAAACTAGTAACACTTTACAGTAACCCAAGGCCTATCCTCATACATTTTGTTTATTGAAGCAGTTGGTACACTTTGTAAAGACTCTCTTATCCATCCCAGAGAGACCAACTGGAACCTAGTTTATCTGGGTCTTTCTTGTACCTATCACCACAGTACGTGAACACCCTTTATGTGCCAGCCTATACTTCTGGCTTCCATTGCTCCCTGACCGAAAGCTGGATTCCAGCTTTAGCTCTGCAGCCATCCTGCTCTGTGGCTCAATGGAACAATGTAGCGAGCATATATGCTGTACTCCAATGAATTCTACCTTGTTAGGAAAGCTGGAGAACAAGAAGCAGCTGCAGGAAGGTCCCAGCAGGCCAGGAAGAAAAATGCTGGGCATCTATTACAGCAAAATGTCAAATGGGAAATAGTATTGCTGAATTGCATAGTTCTGTAGCCACAGAATCTCCAAGTGCATGTGGTGCTGATTGAGATGAATGGGAGCAGTTCACACCACTCAGAGCCATTGTTTCAGCTCTTTGTAGGCTTAGGCAGTGGGCATCACTGCATCAGTTTACACTAGATTACTGTTTTCTTCATAACTATAAGGCCTAGATGCTTATTTATTTTAACAAGTGAAAGCTGAGATTCCAAGGGATAATTCTGAAGCAAGGGGTAATTTCCATGGCAAATTCTGCCTCTGTGTAATAGGTGGAACCTTGCTGTTAACAGCCAACCCAGAACAGGTGCTCAAGCTGGCTCAGCATGCCTGGAAATTAATTACACTGCTGCACAGGCCTGCTCAAACGCTCTGTGTTCTGTAACGCTGCTAACGTGAGTATAAAATGAATAGGGGGGGAGTTTGGTGACCAGCACCCTTCTTTTATTAGCAGTAGAGTTCCTCAGCTCAGAATATTCCAGGTAATGTATTGGTGGCAAGAAATCTAGCATGAAAATGGTATACGGTGTAATGGCTATATCTGTCTGCCCCTCTCTCCCTCAATTCAATATCCATTCAGTACCCGTTTAATCAAGGAGTCTTGTACTGAACTTGCCTTGCTTTACAGAATGAATATGCAGCCATTTATTTAGAAAGTTAGCAAACGGGTAGGCAGCTCCTCATCTGGGTTTATTGACTGATGTATAACACATTATGTTCCGTTGATCAAGAGCATTTCCCACTGGTTTAAAAACAGCTGATGGCTTTTTATAATCCTCTTACCCAGGCGAACAGATGGAAGTATCTGGACCTTCATTCTTTACAGGACATAGGGAAAGGTTAGGAGTTATTACTATGAATAGAGGTTCTTCATAATTAACAAGAGATTATTGTACTACAGTAAATGTCTCAAACATGTCATTTATTTCCCTAGAAAATAGGGCTATAAAATGCAACTACAATATTCATCAGGAGCTCACATCACAGCTCTATTGCCCCTACATTCCCTGGCATTGGTAACGTGAACAGAAGCACTGTTTCTGTATCACGGTGTGTCTCAATCCCAGTTTGAAAGAGGTTTCCTATAAACACAATGGATCGTAGTAGAAACAGCAGGTGCTACCACTTATATGCTTTAGTAGAATTTTCTGGAGTTCATTGTACAACCAATATTTATTTTGCCATCCTAACATACCACTAAGTAAGAAAAGAGTTTGTTTACGGAAATCAATTGTACACATAAAGATATGGCTATGCCTTAATTGTAGAAACAAGTGTGTGGTTAATTTCCCCATGCGACAAATATACTGTAACCTCCAAAAGGAGGTTTTCACCTGAATTGAAACGACTTATCATGTGCAGTTTTTCTTTAGCCATCTTTCATTCCATTCTTGGGTTTTGATTTGATAAGTCAGTTACATTTGTCACAAGGTAATTAACCTTTCTGAAATTCACTGAAAATAAACTTGGGAGAAGACGTTTACTGTTTCTACTACCATCCATTGTGTTTATAGGCAATCTCTTTCAAACTCAATGAGTTTCCCGGGCTTACAAACTCTGTGCAAGATTAATTTAAGGCATTTGAGGTTTAAAAATGAAATCTGGAAAAAATCAGATCAGCAAGAAATATGTATAAAACAATTAGATCAGTTGCTAACACTATGGTAGAAAACAGAGGGCTCTACGCTAACTATAGATTTGAGGGGTCAGTCGCTTTACTATAGCAAGGAGGGAGACAATCCTGTGAAAATTGGAGCAAGATGTCAGTACACATACAGTTGTCCTCTAATAGAATGGTTGGCTATAGAATGGAAATGTTTGGTCACAAGTCTGACATCAGGAATCATAGCACTCAAAAACCAGTAGGAGAACACTTTAAACTTTCTGGTCATTCAGTGACAGACCTGCGGGTGGCAATTTTGCAACAGAAAAGCTTCAAAAACAGACTCCAATGAGAAACTGCTGAGCTGGAATTGATATGCAAACTAGATACAATCACCTTAGGTTTAAATAGGGACTGGGAATGGCTGAGCCATTACAAACAGTGAGTCTATCTCCCCTTGTAAGTATTCTTACACTTCTTATCAAACTGTCTGTACTGGGCTATCTTGATTATCACTTCAAAAGTTTTTTTTCCCCCTTACTTAATTGGCCTCTTAGAGTTGGTAGGGCAACTCCCACCTTTTCATTCTCTCTATATGTGTATATATATCTCCTCAATATATGTTCCATTCCATGCATCCAAAGAAGTGGGCTGTAGCCCACGAAAGCTTGTGCTCAAATAAATTTGTTAGTCTCAAAAGGTGCCACAAGTACTCCTGTTCTTTTTGCAGATACAGACTAACATGCCTGCTACTCTGAAACCTTTCTTTTTGATAGGACTGCTGGAAATATTGGTCCTTTGGCCAGGAGTGTTGCTTATAGCCCCTTTATTCCTTTGTCCAACTATCAGGGGTGGCTCCAGGCACCAGCACAGCAAGCGCGTGCCTGGGGCAGCAAGCCGGGGGGGAGGCCTGCCGGTCGTCGTGAGGGCGGCAGTCGGGGAGCCTTAGGCGGCGTTTCTGCAGGAGGTCTGCTGGTCCCGCAGCTTCAGCGGTAATTCGGCAGTGGGGATGCCAAAGGCGTGGGACTGGTAGATCACCCGCAGAACCGCTGCCGAGTCCACATGACCGGCAGACCTCCCTGAATGCCGCCAAAGGCTCCCTGACTGCCGTGCTTGGGGCTGCAAAAAACATAGAGTCACCCCTGCCAACTATAATCAGTTGTTATCCCTTTATACTGAAGTAATTGTACCAGAATGGGGTAAATTTTCCAAACAAACTACTATGTGTTTTGCTATTAATATATTTTCAAAACCATCTGGCAATGTAAGGTTAGCATTGATGGTCCATGGGAAAGTCAGGTTTTATTTGCAAATGATGGTATGAAACCATGGGAATAATGTTAAGAGGGAGTGTTTGGTTTTGATATGACTCTATATAAACTGCACAACTCGGTCAAAGTCTACATCACCATCTGTACCAGTAGCAGCATCTTCTGAGTGAAAGGTCTCTGTGTTGTTGCTACCCTTTTAGAGGTCAGTTGCTTGGCTACTGTCAACATTCCCAGCTGCAGTGAAAGTGAGTTTTGAATAAATGCTAGAAGGAGGACAATTTACCTACCATAAGAACAGGCATAATCAAGACAGGCTGTGATTAATTGTATTGTTGTCTGGCTTTCAGTTCATGAGAAGTAAATAGAATTAATCTTTTTAGGTGTTGGTGACTTCAGAGCTAGTAAGTACTTTGGAGCAAGGACTGTGTCTTGATATATGTTTATATAGTGCCAAGTGCAACGTGACCATGCATCTGGCTGGGCATATGGACATTCCCTAAATATAACAGTAAAAGGCAATAATTAAAGCATTTCTATCTAGGGCATTACTAATGAATTCATCACCAGAGGATTTTTCCCACCTTGGTTCTTAGGTATTGCATTTCCTTATCAAAAAACATAGACAGAAATGTGGATGCCAGTATGTAGGAGCCCCAAGTTGTATAGAGGAGGAGCTGTGGGATGTACCTAAAAAAGCAGAAACAGCAAAATGAGAACTTTTCATATTCTCTCTCTCTCACACACACTTTATTCTCTGGAGCATCAGACTTGCATCAATATGATTTGACATTTTAGAAGTTGGCACCAATAAGGAAAGATGTTTCTGTGTTATCTCAGATCGAGCACTAGGCTTAATAATAGGATTTTCTTGCATTTTAAATTGTAATGCAATCATTAAACTAAGTACAACGAAATCCAGCCACATAGCTCACAGCAGAAGTAGCACCAGTTCTTGTCTGTCACCTTTCTGTGTAAGCTCAAAAGCTTGTCTCTTTAACCAACAGATGTTAGTCCTATAAAAGATATTAGTCCCCACCACCACCACCAGCTTTCAGTATATTTAGCATCTTCTCTACTGGTCCAGTTCTACTTCCAAAGATTTCAAAAATTCCTATTACTTTAAATGAATAGTAATGCATGTAAGACCTACATCAAAGGTAAGTGTTTGCTTTTGCTTTGTTTTGTGGTTAAATATAATAAGCTTCAATAATGTACTTAGCTCTGTAACAGAGGCAGAAAAAAAGAAAGATTGTACACAACTTAGGACAGGGACTACAGACAAAAGTGCGCTGGGAGCATAGGGAAAAGTTCTCCTCTAGAGAGGTTTTCTTTTTAATAATGGGTGGGGACCTGACAGTGTTTATATTAATATGGGGGCTTCATGGGAGAAGGGAGTTTAGAGGCAGGATTTGACATTTAATTTGCAGACTTTCTCCTGCCACTTGCAGAGGGATTGGATCATTCTTCCATTGATGGCTGTGGTCATATGACCCCCTTCCTTTTGCTTTGCGGCATTTGTGCTACATTGTTGATCTGTACTCTGGATTTTGCATAGTGACTAATAGGTACTCTCTAATGTGGAGGAGTTTACTTACTGCCAAATGTGTAATTAGCACAGTACTTGAGGCACATCATTATATCAACGAGGAAACTTGCTTGGTTACACTGATGTCAGATATCACTATATTAAAAAAAATAGTCTCCAAGGGAAATAAGCTTCTTTAGTTTCTGATTTTTAGTAAGTCCTTCAAAGTAAAAATGATATATTTGGGCTCATCATTCCTCTTTCTTAGTTGTGTGGGATTAACAGATGCGCTGCCATATTCCAGTACTTGTCGTCTTTTTTCTGTTTAAAATTAAAATATCTTTTAAAAAAGTAGTCAGATCTGTTATTAATCTGAAAACAGAAAATAATGCATGATTTTTTCAGATACTATTATTTCAAGTCAAAATGCTGACCATAGTGCAAAAAGGTAAATTACCATGGCCCCACTTCAGGAGAGCACCCTCATCCAGGAAATCACTTGGGGATGTGCTTCTCTTTAAGCATGTCATTCAGTCCCGTGGAGTTCAGTGAGACTATAGCCCATGCTTTAAATTAAGTATATGTCCAACTGATTTCTGGAGTACAGATGGATTTAAATCTGAGTTTACTGCTGTACTGAGTCAGGGCCATATAGAAGAAGCAATCGCGTCTGAATAAAAGCCTGATCCAATTCATATTAAACTCAATGGGAGCCATTACATGGTATAAAATAAGACTTGGATCAGGTTTTAAGAGAAATCAGAGCATATTGCTATTTTCAGAGCAGAGGAGTTGGGTCATCAGCCACCTTCTCTCTCCTTAATTCTGCCACTGTCATTAGAGAGTAGAAGGTAGTTGCCCTGCCCTGATCTGCTGAGGTCAGGAGACTGCCTGCTACTTCAATTTACAGATTAAATTAATCCCAGTAGTGCTGCAGGCATAAAAAGGAGCCTCTGTTTGGAGTAACAATGACAATCCTTTTTTAATTTAATAGGACACATCCAACAACTTTTAAAAAGGTATTTGTTAATGTTCCTAAAGTGGTAACTATGGTTTTTCATTTATTTCTTCTTAGATTGTAGTAACCCTCTTGCATAATTAGTGTTGCCATAGCTTGATCGTGATTAGTTTTTGGGAATATTAATCACACTTGATTCCCACCAGTCCATTAGCTGACAAAGTAGGCATTAACTGTCGATAATGATCAATTTCTCAGGGATTGTTGCAGTAATACTCTATCTTTTTAGTATTATGGCTCCATAGCTGTCTTAGAGAATGAACTAATAGTTATATAACTATCAGGCTTGTTTAAATATGTCTTCATTTAGCAACCTACCCTTCAATTCTAATGTTGGTGGGGATCATGATTTTATTTAACAGCACATTATATGGTACTTGTTTTAATTTCCTTTAACAACCTTTCTTTCAAAAGGGGGAAGTAGTTCTTAAATAGCTGCTTTATTTCTCATATATCTTAATGTGTCTTCTGCTGAAAAAGCAAGTTCAGGAATCGCAGGAAACAGTCAGTCCTGGAGCGCTGTGTTGTAGTTATTTAGTTCTGGAAGCCGATGATCAGATGTAATTAAAGATAAATACAGACAGATAAGGCATGCAAACTCTGAATGAGGCCCCATTGGCAACATACCAGAAACCCAGGGGAGGACATAATTTGCATGAAACGGAGTAGATTGGAGCCACACACATCTCTAATTTGGTGATCTGGTCTGCTAAGACAACACATTCCAGCATGGTCAGGCATCCTCTAATCAATATCACTTTGGAGCCCTGCAGGCTTGTCAGCTACAAGAACTGCACCCCGTGTCAACTAAAGCTGAGGGCTGGTATGGACCAGGCTCTGTAGGCTTCATTTGTCTCAGGGGCTGTACCAACATTGCAGCTAGACTTCTCTCGTGCATTCTAATGAGTGGGAGACCCTGGGCAAAAAATATTGAACTTAGCCAACAAATAAGTGCCATGCAAAAAATATTAACAAAATATTCAGAGTCTGGGCCAGACTTCAGCTGTAGTACAATGTATCAGCAACTCAAGCTCAGTCCTTCATTCTCAGGCTGACAGGGGCTGCTATTTGACAAAATGTGTTCAGCTGCAGTGGGAAGAAAACATCTTCTCTTACTTTATATCAGCTCCCTTTGGCTGACCCATTTGCAGTGCTTTTGCTGTTCAGAATGAGCCACATCCAACTTTCTTTAGCTAGACTGCTCAGCCAACACATCTGCTCAACCCCACTTGCACTTTGGTGTCAGTGGGTAGTCTAGGATCAGAATCCTGAGGTGCACAAAGGCAGGGCTGTCTCCAGCCCCTCGGGAAGCACTAGGTCAGGGGTTCTCAAACTGGGGATCAGGATCCCTCAGGGTGTCATGAAGTTATTAGATGTGGGGTCGCAAGCTGTCAGCCTCCACCTCAAACCCTGCTTTGCCTCACACATTTATAATAGTGTTAAATATTTTAAAAAGTGTTTTTTATTTAGCGGGGAAGTGGGATGTCACACTCAGAGGCTTGCTATGTGAAAAGGAGCACTGGTACAAAAGTTTGAGAACCACTGCACTAGGTCTTCCTGTCCTGAAGGTCTACCAACTAACCCACCAAGAGTGATTTCAGCTTTATTTAGTGGCTGGAGAAGAAGAACCTCACCAGAGTTCATTCAGCTCTGTTGTTGTCTTCTGCACTGTCATCTCCCTACAGCATGAAATTTTCAGTGATAAGACACACCACTAGTATATAGAAACCTTATATGGAAATCTAGTCACAAAATAAGATCCATTGTGTACCTTCTTCAGTTCCGCTACCCAACTAATTCTGAATTTGTGCTCCCTTATGGTGACTCCCAAAGTATTCTGGAGGAATTCTGGGTAGAAATCTTTTGCAAATGTAGCCTTCTCTGTTAAGTAGCCATACTTCCCCGTTAACTAATAGAAGAAGGAAGAGAGCTTCTTCCCCTGTGGAGCTGCTGATGATCTGGCGTTCTGGGTACATTCATTATGCAGATGAAGCAATTTTTTGGCTGTTCTTTCCCCTGTTCACCAACAGATGGGAGCAGAGAACTCTTTACCTTCTAGAGCTTCAGACCACAGGGCTTACGTTACTTTAAATCAATACTTGTAAATAAGCCCTTTGGCCGTAACCTTGATTTGTTTTATATAATATATATATATATATATTTTCTCCTACAAATAAGAGCTCTGTTGTAGATTGGGAACCTGTAAAAGGCTTTCTCTTTTAACGGTTTCTATAGCACTCACCTGTATAGTAGCTAAGGTTTTGTCTACACTATCTTGCTTTTAGCGACATGGCTATGGTGACACAGCTGTGCTGCTAAAAAGTGTGCAGTGTAGCTGCTGTTTGTTGGCAGGAGAAAGCTCTCCTGCCGACAAAAAAAATCCCACCCCCATGAGCGACAGCAGCTTTGTCGGCAGGAGAGTGCTCCTGCTGACAATATACTGTTCATGCTGGTGCTTTTTGTTGGTAAAACTTTTGCCGTTCAGGGGTATGTCTTTTTTAACACCTCTGAATGACAAAAGTTTTGCTGAGGAAGTTCCAGTGTAGACAAAGCCTTAGTGCTCCTGTTCTTGTTTCTTTTCCCTTTTTGTTTTGACTTTTATCTATGTTTATCTGTCTTTGCTTGTCTATCTTTGAAATGGAGACATAGACCTGGTAATTGTGCAGCTGTGCAAACAAGGTGAGAATGTTCTGACTGTAATATCATTAACATTCCACCATTCAAAGAAGGGATTAAGAAAACAAGGGCTCTCTACACTGGCAAGTTTTGTCACCAAAAACTGCCTTTTGGTGACAAAACAGCAAGGGCGTACACACTACAATGGGATTTTTGTTGCAAAAAACACCAAGTTTTGGTGACTAAAAACTTCCACCCCTCTGAGAGACTTTTGTCTTTTCCCTCCCTAGTGTAGACACTGCTTATTGTTTTGTTGACAGAACTGGCTTCTGCCAGTATCCCACAGTGCTTGCCCTGATTGCTCTGTTTTGATTTCTGCTGCCCTGCAAAATGCACTCCTCCCCTTTCGGAGCTCTGGGAAGTATCTGTGTGCTGCTCCATTTGGGGAACAAACAAAGAACAAATCATTGGAATGCTCCTGTTCTGCTCGGCACTAGGAACACAGCAGCAGGCAGACTGCTGTGCTGCTTTGCCATTCCTCAGCACTGAGAGCTCACAGAACTACTCATGATGCTGCTTTCTGCAGTTGAGGGGGCTGTGGGAGAACTTGGAGAGAATCGCAAGATGCACAGCAATCAGCTCTTCCTTCCCACAACACTGCACTGTGGGATACATACCCATGGTGCATTGCTTACCCTGCTGATGATGGTGTCCCCAGTGTGGACATGATCTTTCGACAGAGGGAGCAAGTGTGAACACCCTTTCGCGATTTTTGTTTTGTTGAGTTTTGGGCATCAACATAAGTTTTGTCAACAACACTTGGTAGTGTAGACAAGCCCTAAGTTGCTTTTTGTAACATGTAATTTTTTCTGCATTCACTAAAGGAAGTGGAAGTGTGAACATCTCATCTGATGACTGAGAAGTTAAGACTAAATCTTGCACCCTTTAACGTCAGCAGCAAAACAGTAGCTAGCTACCATTACCTTATGGGGCAGCTGGCTTCTGAAAATCTGGGTGGCTGAGGATGCAGTCAGCTTTTGGACCATGAGTACAAGCCAAACATTCAATAGTTTAACACCATCTGCCTTTTCCTTCCTTCCTTCCTTATTTATGATTGCTCAAATTCCCTGCTTATACCCAAACCCAAATTTGAAAATCCACTTGATACTGCAGAGTATGTATATTTTGCATATGCAAGTCTGCATATACAATACAGAGAGAGTGAGAGAAAGAAAGATCTGTAAGATTTAGACAATTGTCATTATTAGTGTGAAAAAAATGAGAGTGCTTTCTTTACCTCATTAAGATACACTGCTATATAGGGTGAAGAAAATCAGTGTGTGAAACTGAAAAGCTAGAAGTATAACAAAGGAATGATCCCAGAGCCTCTAGCAGCCGCTGTGATATGACATGTAGAGTGATGTACCAGTTGTCTGATCAATAGGTTTTACTTTTAGGACTATTATTTCTTGGCAGCCAACCTAATGTAATTACGTATGTTTTTCTGCAACAAGCTAACACTTTGTGTGACTGAGGCAACAGATGCAGTACACTAAAGAGCTTATTTGCATAAATATCAAAGTATAGTTGTCAGAATTCCAAAAATCTATACTTTGTGTAGGGTTACACTTTAACTGTAGACATTATACTAGCTCTAAGCATCTTAACACACATTTATTAAAAATGACATGGCATTCAGTCATTTTGGACAGTCAGAGGAAATCTATTGTTCAGTATTTGGAAATGTAGCAATTTAGTTTAAAAATATCAATTACTGCTGATATGAACTACAAAATAAGGAAAGGTGAGGGCATATCTATTTTAAGAATGTCTCTCCTGTGTTGTTGCGCTATGGGAAATTTTCAGAAAAAATCCAAAACCAGGTAAATCTTACCTTATTTCATGTTTTGCTAAATTCCTGAAACTCAGGCCAGCTTCTCTGTTGTTCCTCAACCAGGGGCTACGTTTGGAGTAAACCTGGGAAAAGGTTCTTAGGACTATGAGCTGTTAATGTTTCAGGTGGAAACACATACAACTAGAGATTTCTCCTACATCTCCATGTGTATAGTGCTCAGCATAAGGGGTCCCCAGTCCTGATGGGGCCTTTGGATGGTATGAAAATAGAAATCAATATTAGTAATTACTGTTACTATTGTTTTTACTTATTCAGTGGCTTTATTATGGATTTGACCGACTCAAGTGGTTTCAGCTGAAGGTAGCTTGAGTTTGGGGTTTGTTCATGTCTTAACATCAAAAGCCACACCAAAGAGGGAGACAGTATGTGACCTTATGCTCTGAGGGAGGGACTCTTATTGTATCAAGTGGATTATCAGTTTCTAATTGTTCTCTCTCCTGCCCTCTTGTAGCTTGAGTACTGAAAAGGAAATATCAACTTTATTACTATTGCTGGTCAGGGCTGGTGCAACCATTTAGGTGAACTAGGCAGTTGCCTAGTTCGCCGAGATTTGGGGGTGCCAAAAAGTGCCCCCCATTTTTTTTAAATGGTTGAGCAGCCCTGCTGCTAGGACAGGGAGGGAGTTGAGCTGCCAGCTGCCGCGGAGGCACTCTGACCCTGGGTCAAGGCGCCTCCGCGGCAACCGGCAGCCCAGGGTGTCCCCTGGGTCAGGGCGCCGCCGTGGCAGCTGGCAGCCCAGGGGCCCCCTGGGTCAGGGCGCTGCCGCGGCAGCCGGCAGCCCAAGGGGTCCCTTGACCTAGGGAACACCCTGGGCTTCCGGCTGCCGCGGAGGCGCTCTGACTCTGGGTCAGGGCGCCTCCACGGCAGCCGGCAGCCCAGGAACCCCCCGGGTCAGGGCGCTGCCAGAGGGGGCGGCAGTCAGCTCCTGTGGAGCTGCCGCAGTGGTACCTGCGGACGGTCAGCTGCTCGCGCGGCTCTGGTGGACTGCCTGCAGGCACCACTGCGGCAGCTTCACCGAAGCCGCGGGACCAGCGCACGGGGCGGCGAAATTGCTGTCCGCCTAGGGCGCTCAAAACCCTAGCACCAGTCCTGCTACTAGTTAATAGATTTTCCTTGCATCAAAGGTGGAGATTTCATTGCATGTATGTGTGAGCACAGACTTGCTTTTTGGGAAGGGAATTTGGATAGGATAAAGGGGATTCTGCAGCAACAAATGCACAAAAAAGAATTGTAGCAATGAAAATAAATCATATAAAGCAGGAACTTTTGTTTGTAAATTAAACACAATAGGTATTTTCTTGAGAGACTTATTGTTCAGCATGTCAAATATACTTGTGAAACATCTGTAGAAAAAATATGAAAAAATATATATCTCTTGCGTTTGAATGTCTGTTCCATGCAAACAAATTGGAGAGATTTATGGTGTTGTATGATCACATGTTCAAGTATGGTTATAAAGGGCAACAATAATGATGACAGATCATTCCTGTTCACTTCAGAGAGTAATGTTGTCTCCCCTTGAGCATTATGCCACCTAACCACATAACCAGACCTAGGTGTCTAATACCTTGAGCATTTTCTGATTTTCTTAGTGTCAGGAAGCTCATTTAGGTCACCTAGTAGATAGTGGATTTTTATATTAGAGCAATATTTCCAACTGAGAATGTCCATAGATGACCTGGTTTTCCTTAGGGACAGCTTTATCATCTGGGAGGGAACAGACTTTACGATTGTATTAAATGCTTGGGTCATAATGGAATTGTTAAAAAAGCAAAAATGGGATAGGTCTTTTAAAGCTGCTGGATAACATAAGGACTGACTCCTCTGGTGAGGATCGAAACACTGATGAAGAACAGGGCCGGAAAATGCCACCTCCTGAAACTTTTCTTAGTCCCCTCAGTGGAGTTTAAAAGATTGGGTTGTAACCTTTCTTTAACATCCACTTCTGTATCTGTGAATGGATAAACAGTAATCTAAGACTCTAAGTTAATTGCTAGTTATTATTCGGCAGTTGAAAGACTAGACAATACTATGTTATCTCTGAATTTACTAACATCTGACCTATCAGTGGCATGTGCTTCCCTTTCTTACACAGAAAATCCTTACTCACATGAATAATAGTTCCACAGGCTTCAATGTGACTACTTGCACGAATAAGGCTTGTTCATGGGAATATGAGTGGCAGGTTCAGGCTCATATTTTTATAATTATCTTAATGTTTTTATGATTTTATTGCTGTGAGGTTACATCGGCTTCTTTGTACCTTGATATTGGGAAATAACAGTTCCTCCTACACATCATCAATGTTTAGTCTTAAAACATATAATCTTTTAAGTACGTATAGAAGGTTCAATGCCTTTTTGTGTGCCCTTGGGCGGTAAAATGGGTGACAATACTATCTGCCTCCTGGAGTGTTGAGAAGCTTCTCATTAGACTTCATAAAGTACTTTGAGATCCACTACAAAAGGCACTATGGAAATGCAAAAAGCATTAGCCATGATTATGAGCTCTGACTGGAAGGAGCTAATACAACAAGGTGAGCTAATTGTAGTACTATTTTATTTGTTCGGCTAGCTAGCTGGTCTGGTGAAGGATTAAGGAATGTCAAGATTTTCTAGAAGGAAGCTGTAATGAAGAGCGTAAGTGTGGTCCTTTCACTGCATGAAAAGTTGAAGGGAAGCCTCAGTTGTATGCTTGAGCCCAACCAGAGCAATTTGTGGGGATGACCATGTATTTAATGCTTGCTTTCTTTATTAAATATATCATTCTAGAACTGTCACTCGTCACTGTGTTAATACAGATAACTCATTTTATTGTGATCACTGCAAAAAGAAGGTGAGTATATTTATGAATGATGGTTTTATTACTGTTCCCACCAAAATCACTGAGAATTTTGCCACTGTTATAAGTTGGAACAAAGTCAAGATTGTAGAAAAAGCTAGAAGCAAGAATAAACTGTCACAAAAATAAAAAGAATATAAAAAGAAGAAATGCTGAGCATCCATGATTTCATGAATGCTTGGACAAGGAAATACTGGCTGCCGAGAAGGACTGCGGGAGGCTGAATGAGCTAGTAAAAGAACTGCAAGGAAGACAATAAACTAGTCATTGAGGGAGATAAAGAAAATGAATATTTCAATGAACTACTTAGTGACAGTGAATCCTGCACAGTGAAAACACTTCATAATATCGTTCTAGCTGTTTCAACTTTGAAACCTAAACTGGAAGTTACAATTACGGGTGAGTCAGACAGGTACCAAAGTTGTGTGTTTCCTTGCCCAAGCATTCCTGAGTTTTAAGAGCTAGGTCAACTATTTTATTTAAACCACCTACAATGCCTCTGAACTTGTTCTCTTGATTTTAGATGCTTTAGGACTTGATGGAATTCCATTGAAGTAAATGGAAATAACCCTATTGACTTCAGTGGGCTTTGGACCACTTCATAATTCCTGGACATTAAATCAGAAACAATACTTCTGTGAGTGACATCATAAAACCCCCCAGTGCTGTGATGTACTGGGTTCTAGTAGCTAGAAAATTCTTGGGCTTGTGAGTGTTGAAAATTCCTTGTCTTGGACCTGGTGATTGCAGGGCAAATGCAAAAAGAAGAAAAAGTTAAGTTTTGGTTTCAGGTTAAAGAAGGCACTGTACGAGATGATACCACTTAAATATTATTATTGAAGTGTATTGCCATTCTAAGTAAGACTTCTGTTAGAAGAGGAAAGCAAAAGCTTGGACTAGTGAGAACCTCAGAAAAGGATATGAATTGCAGAACGCAGAATAAGTGGTCAGGCAGAGGATGAGCTGAAATAGCCCATGGAACTGTATGCGTGTGAAATGTCTAAATTACTTAGACATAAAATAATGAAAAAATGTGATAGCAACTGTCTTTTGCTGCATGAAAAAGGGAACAGGAATCTATATAGGAATTCAAAAGGCATTAATCTCCTCATTGTGCCTCTTGAGTACTCTTACAGCTCTTAGGAGCTGCAGGAAAGTGTGTCTGTCTGCAGGAGAGAATGCATGTGCTTTGCTGAAATGAATGAACAAATAGGCCTGGGACTATGGAGATGATAGGTGGATATGTTTTTTGGAATTTAAACAACTGTATTACTCAATATGGAAAGATTGCGTCTGGGAATTGATGGAACTCTGTGGACTCACTAGAAGGGTTGGATAGATATACAAAACAATGATGAGAAGTTTGAGAATTGATGCTGAAATGGTAGACTGGTTTAAAGTGAGGTTGGAAAAGTGTCAGGTTTGTGGCTTGTCCCCAGAGTTGTTCAACATTCTCAAGGATAAGCTCCTTAACAATTTTAATGGAAGACAGCACACTAAAAATTATCAACCTGAAAGTATGAGGGTAGGCTAAGAATTAGGAATAGTAATTACCATGGCATCATATATCAATTATAATTAATAATAGAGTTTATTTCTGAAACACCAAAAGTGTACTTTTCATTGTAGAAAATACAAAACCAGATATTTCCTGCCCAAGGAGATTTCAACCTAGGAAACTATAGAGGGAAAGTTTAAAGGAGGTTATAGGGTTGTATAAGAAGGACAGCAAAGTTGAGTCAAATATGTGAGCATTGTAGGCGGTGATCCAAATTTTGCAAACTTGCATTCCTCATAGAAGTGGCCTGATTTTTAATAATGCTGAGAAATGTCAACTCTCATGGGCTATGCAGATTATCAACACCTTTGCAAATCAGCCTATTTCTGTTTGGGTTCCTAACTATGAATTTAGGATTATAATATTACAAATTTGGGTTTGAAAAGTCTGGACTTATTTATAAAGTTGTGTTTTTTTTTTTGAAGTCACCAGTTCTGTCCACCAGTGACTCTCTCTTTCACTATTATTCAACTTTCTAAAATAAATATCAGTTTTCTGGGTAGCCTCAAATTTATCCATGTTTCCACATCCAAGGAAAAAACTGGAACATTTCCACCACCTCCCCTCCTGGTTTCTATGTAGATATGTGGCATAGTTGCTAATTTCAGCATTCAGTTTAAGGGAAATTATTTTTCTACCCTTTAGAATTTGCAATTTAATAGCTTATTTGGGATTGCAACAGAATTGTTCAAAAGTTCTCAGATAAACAAATCTGTAACTGAGCACAGTGAATTTACATAACGTACAAAGGTACACCTGAATTTTAATTTAAATGTAACTGAAGCGGCAATAGTTCTGAAATCATTAAACAGAAGAAAATGAAAATCATGAGTGATATTAATTAGATAAGAAATTTGGTCATAATTGGTTTCACTGTTTGCCATTAACGTATGCAACTTTGTAGAAAAAAATCCTTTTTGCAAGTAGATTCTAGATCCTTGGTTCTAAGTGTAAATTCTTGTGCGCTGGGATACTTTTAAAAGAGCAATGAATGTTCCATTGATACAAGAGTTGCATGAAAAATCCTGGCATATGACTCAAAATATTTTCTAGTGGACATTACTTTTAAAAAGCTAAATTCCAAAGAGCTGCATGTAGGATGTATATGGTACTGGAAGAGCTGGATATGTACCATTAAGAAAATGTGGTAATACACATGCCCATATTGGAATTTTTCAATCTTTCCTAACCCCTGCAAACATTACTCTGCCCTGGAGTTTAAAGGGGATTCCCTTGAGGGAGAGGAAGTTAAAGAACTAAAACCAAAAATCCTCTTAAAAAATGAACAAAAAGACAAGCTCAGTTTCAAACTGGATATACTTTTCCATTTGTATATTTCCCCTCCTTGTGGTTGGGCATCATCCTAAAGGTTTCAGATATTCCTGATAGGCATATTTAAAGGTTTTGTTCGTAGATGTTTTATTCATTCAGCAATTATTCACGTAAGTGAGTGTTACTGTATGAATAGAAAAGCTTAGGGGCCCAGATCAGGGCCCCATGGGGCCAGCACCATACAAACACATAACACTGCTCCAACGAACTTATACAATCTAAGTTTGAAATGAGACAACAGGTAGATGCAACCACCCATTGTCAAGTGCTAGTAAAATATGCAAACTATACATGCATCCCCTAGGTTCTCTGGCACTTCTGGAGCATTTTCATACTGTTCCATTGGGGATCGTTGCTAAAAATGGGGTTAAATTAATAAAACTAAGTGGAAATAATTTTATTCATTTTGGACCAACTTCAGCAGTAATGACTATAAGATTTGGCCTCAAGCTTTTCCACTGCCCTCTTACTCCTGATTATTACCAGGAAGCCATGAAGAGGCTTTAGAATGGTTCTGCTGTATTTCATTTTGTTTTAAAGCTCACCCTAGTAATGGCTGCTTAGTATTGTACATGAATACCGTAGAGATGCCTTGTCATATAGTGAGCTTTTTGAAAGACTTACATTGCACCACTGTTTCCAATGAGTCGTTTAAGAATTATTTTGTATATTGAAATCAATCTTACTCAGAATCCTCCACTGTTCACTGACCTTTCCAATTAGTTCACTTTTACTGAATCCTGTGAGAATTGGTTGCAACTTACAATGTCAGATTGAACGCAGTGATGATGAAGGCTGTTCTGCTGAGAAGATCCCAAGATCTTTTTTCCAAATACATGTCTATCCCGGATTATTTAAGGAAATAATACTTGATAGGAAACATTTTCCTGTTAGAATTTCTTCCAATTTATATTTTTCAGTTTTCTCTATTTTATTTCTGAGATTATAAATGTATGTGGTGCCCCCAGGGTTCCTTTGTTTGTATTATAGGGTGTCTCATGAGCCATTCTGGTTCCAAGCTATTGGACTGCAAAGCAAAGTGGAGTGGGAATTCTATTTTATGTTTTTTTCTTTTCAACTGTCATTGATTCAATTTTTCTTATTTTATCTTTACTGCCAATTTTTTCTTTCCTTCCTTTCCTCTCTTCTGCTTCTGTTTGTTAGTATCTATGCATTAAGTATCTTTATGTAGCTTGCACTTTCCCCATAAATGTAGATGAGCTTTAATACATTTTGTGGGAGAGAATATGGTCTTTCATTTCCTAAACATCTCCCAAATTCTCTCGTGCTGTGATCCTCAGAGTAGCCAAGTGACCTCAACCCCTCTGAAAGTAAATGACTGGAGAGTGTTTAGAGCTGTTGCAGAATCATGTTTGTGATGCCAAAAATAGTATGAGCAATATAGCTCATGACTTCCATTGACTTCAGTGAGCGTTGGATTGGGTCCTTAAGCCCTGCAATTTCATAGTTCATCTAGAACCCCATATTGTGTTTTGCAGGGGTGGCGAGAGATTAGAGGTACCATACCATGTGAGAGAGTGTGATATCGGAGTGAGTGTCATGCCTTCCCATCAGCCATGTCCTTGAGGTTGTTGGGCAATACTGGCGAGACAGACCACACTCTCCTTCTTTTTCAATATGCTTCGTGTAAACTGACTTAAGCATGCTTCCAGCTAAATCAACTTCTAAAATTGTTCGGTCAATTTCTACTGGTAGGATTAAGTACTAATTTAGTTTTTTATATAATTAGCTTTGGGGAGAAAAACTAACCATCCCGCACCCCTCCTTGCCACTCTGCCATAGGTTTTGGTCATGTTTCCAGCATGGCTTGGCCTTATCCATCCTGGCTGGTAAAAATCTTATTAGAGAGTTGCTTAGTTGGAATTTAACTTAAATCAAGTGCCAGATTCATCTCCGTGGAAACTCCATCTAAATCAGCAGACTTACACCAGGATGAATTTTTAAAGCTTCATTTGAAGCAAAGCCCTTAGCACAAATTTCAGCCCTGGTGAAGTCAGCGGAGTTGCTCTTGCTTATGCTAGAACTGAATGTGGCCCTCCAAGCAGTTTTCCCCAGTCCCTCTTCCCTGGTCCAGCTGTATTAGATGTATTGCCCCCATCCTCTGAAATTACAATTACAATGTATTTGACAGTTAGTACAATACTCAGCACTTATTGTGCCCAGGATTTTTCATCACTGGAGGCTGAGAAACTGCCTATCTCTTTACACCCTGAGTGACAGCTGAAATCAAGTGGTACACTCTCCTGCATTCAGTGACTAGATTTGAATTTCTGGGGTTGGAGGCTGGATGTTCAAAGCTGAATTTGCTTCCCTTTTCGATTCAATTGGCTTTCGGGGCATAGGGGAACTGTATCAGTAGGTAATTGTTGATTAAGCTTAACACTTGATTTCAGGGGTTAAGTTTATTTACATTTAGTTAACATTTTTGTTTTTCTAAATAATTTGTATTCATACATCCAGACTTAAAAAAATAGAATCGTGTTTAGAAGTATACAAGCGTATTTTCAGTTTTACAAATCTGAACCTGAAACTCCAAGTGGATTTTTTTCCCTTCTAAGTTCAGGGCATATTTGCAATACTGTAATAGCATTTTGTCTTTACTTGAGATTTAAACAGCAGCTACTGAGGAGAAGATGTGTCAGAAGTCACAAAAGCAAGAATTGTTTTGGTCACCAATCAGCAATGTTTTAATTTAAGGTGATAATGTGTGGCTTATAAAATGCTTCTGCTACTATCTTTGATGGATGGAGGCTGTTTTAGAAGAACTGCGAAGTGAAATTGTTTTATGTATCAGAATGATATGGTAATTTTAGCCAGTGATTTTGAAGAATTTTAAGGATAATATACTGCAGCAAACAGGATTAACTCTGAACTACTTAAGATACTTTGTATTAAAAAAAAAATCATACTCAGATCCTGCAGCAATGCTAAAAATGCAGTCATTTCATATGTCTGTGTAGTAAAGTCTCAGTGGTTTTAATCAGATACACAAACCCTGCTTGCTGTAAATTATTGTGGAAAGGAGATTTAACTTACAAACATATGTTGAAATGGAGCTCATTATACACTTTCAATGTTTGTTTAAGGATAGACGAATATACGAAATATTGTGGAAAAGAAAAGTAACAGCTGGATAAAAGACATTAACTAGACATTTAATTATCTATTAATTCATATATGGACACTTGACAATGGCTAGTCAGTTATGCTGTGTTGGTGAGCAGTGACATATTTAAACCTTCCCTTCGCCCTGTTTGTATCCACTTGGTGTCTCTTGTCCTGAGTTAAGATCAAAAGGCTTTGAATCAGGGACTATTTCTGCTATTACTAGAGCTGGCTAGGAACTAGAAATTCTGTTTCATGGGAAATTCCAACATTTTAAAAGACTTTTTAAAGATTTTTTTTGTTCCGAATCAGAATGAAATTTTGCAGAAAACAAGCATTCTGAAAAATTTGATTTGGGACTGTATTTCATTTTGATAATGTGAACACATTTTGTTTGGACTTTTATATGATATTAAAATATAAATATACACTAAACTATATAAACATAAATAATTTATTTTAATATGACAGTTAAATCTAAATGAAATGTTTTGTCATTGTCAAAATGAAACATTGAGTTTTTCCTATCAAAAAGTTTAATCACAATCTACATGTTTCTGTGAAACATTTTGATTTTGACAAAATTGCATTTTCGATGGATTTAACCAGCTCTAGTTCTTACATGTGTACAGTAATTCACACAATGGGGCCTTTAGAAACTACCCTACTACATACAATAATTTCAGTAGTGCAATAAATATTTTTTTCTCTATGTATAGCCAAATAGAGAAATGCCTTTGAATTAAAAGAAATCAGATTGTGTTTTGCAGTTATAACCTATTGTTTGCCCAAGTATCTTTCAGGAGGGTTAAATAAAACCATGGGCGCTCTGTCTGCACTATAGCTTCCAGCAATGTTACTACTGGTGGAGCAGCACCAGTGGTGAGTTTTGGGTATGAAGATTGGTAGTGGAGAGGCAGCCCAAGAGAGGTCACTGCGATACCATCCTAGGAAACATTTGCACAGAGATTAGATAAAACATTCATGTGTGCAAATCTGGCTCTTGCCTCTGAAGCCATGCAGGCTCCCTTGACAGCCGAGCTGCTATAGACAGCATTCTGAGTGGCAAGGCAAGGGAAGGTCAGTGGCAAGTATCCTTTGTTTTGTGGGGCTTACTGTCCTTTCACCCCTGCTGGAGCTGCAGGGTTTACTGCACCCATTGGGCTGGAATAGCTTCTCTCTGGCCTGGAGGGTGCAGTCCTCTTCCTCTTCCCTTCTACCTCTCCCTCCAACACCCTGCACATCTACCTGGCCCAGCAACGTGGATTGAATGCAGGTCAGATGATTTGCCTCTAAGAGTTGGCTTATCAGTTGGAGTAGACAGGGGTAATCTTGATATTAGATAGTTCTGGCCCCAATCAAAATCGCTTAGAAGGAGACTGCCTTTATCTACGCAGTATTGCAGACCCTGATTTTGCAGCTAAACCTGCATAGGACGTTTAACCTAATAAAATCTCTCTCACATGCTATAAATTCCATATCTAATTTTGTCACATGGCTATCAAATCCAAAATGACTTTGAAAACTATCTCTTTGCATGTGAAGGAATATTACGTAAAGTAGAAGTTTCACACCAAACCATTCTTTTGATTCTGTCTGTTTTGACTCTTAAAGATGAGTCAGAGTCTCTCACATGTCTTAAATCAGACTTCCTATTTGTGAACAGACTAGGGCCAGCACTGGAAATAAAGATTCCATACCAGAGGCTGAGAAACTAGCCACGTATCTGATTATGCTTCAGATCATTTCAATGGCTAATCAAAAAATGAATCCCCACTTGATTACATTTGTACAGATTACACTTCAGTTTTGTATCAGCTAATCATGAAACCAGAAAATATACTGAAGTGTATGCCAGATTCTTTAACACCTGTTAAAGGCACAGTATCTGTAAGGAGTGCAGAATAAGTGAGAGTTTTTAGGCTCCCCACGCTCAGATTTTCTAATCAACAGCTAAAATTTGGTACCAGATACTTGAAAATATATGCAGAAAGACATAACAATAATCTGAAATAATGTTGTTTTCTGGTGACTCATTACCCCTATTTTAAGAAGGGGCTCACAAATTAATCTGCTGGTTCTTAGGTAAGATTTGAGTACGTATGCTAAGGAAATGTTTCAGATGCTGCCTATTGATAGGGCCGGTTTATCCAATCAAATGCTCTTTCAACTTCCACTGAAATTGCTACTGACCAACTGTCTAAAAAAACCCCAATTGTAAGAATAATTATGCTCCTATTTTTAGTGCCAGGGAGGCCCCTGCCAGCAACAGAACTGTTGCATTGCCACAGCCTTGGGGTGAAGTAGCAGTAAGATGCACACTCTCTGCACCTCTGTAAAGCTCTGCAGGGAATAATTTTGTATGCTGTGGGGGAGGAGATGGAAGCCCCTGGGTTGGGGCAGGACCAGTGGATCCATATCTATGTGGATTTACCAGCTGTTCTTTGTTTGGAGGGAGGAAAGGAGCTGGCAAGGTGTCAGAGATACAGCTTACAGCATCCCACAGGCTACAGGACAGGCTACAGAGTAGCTCTGCTACTAGTCCATAACAAGGGGTGCAGAAGTAGATTCTTCCCTCCAGGATGCATGAGACCACAGCTATTCAGGCTAGGCTGTGATACCCACATTAACCCAGATGCACATTGGGGAGCGGAGCATGCTTTTAATTCATACTGTTAAACAGGACTTATGAAATATTAAGTTGAAGCACATAGACAGATAGCCATTCTTCTCTTTGAACAGGTGCATGTGTGTGTGTATGTGCTTGTGTGTGCGTGCATCAAGCTGTGTACCTTTTCCTTTAGATGATAGATTGGATGTCCTACCTATACCAAATGTGCACATTGGGATGCCTTGTAGCAGTAGAAACCTGCAGGAGGTATGGGTCCTAACACCACTGCATCAATTCTGAAGCACTTAAAGGAGAGGAAAGTGACCAGGAACAGTCAGCACGGATTCACCAAGGACAAGTCATGCCTGACTGACCTAATTGCCTTCTCTGAGGAGATAACTGGGTCTGTGGATGAGGGGAAAGCAGTGGATATGTTATTCCTTGACTTTAGCAAGCTTTGATACGGTCTCCCACGGTATCTTGCCAGCAAGTTAAAGAAGTATGGACTGGATGAATGGACTATAAAGTGGATGAAAGCTGGCTAGATCACAGGCTCAATAGTAGTGATCAATGGCTCCATGTCTAGTGGCAGCCGTATCAAGTGGAGTGCCCCAGAGTCGTTCTGGGGCCGGTTTTGTTCAATATCTTCATTAATGACTGGAGGATGGCATGGACTGCACTCTCAGCAGGTTTGCAGATACACTAATTGGGGAGTGGTAGATACGTTAAGGTAGGGCTAGGATACAGAGGGACCTAGACAAATTAGAGGACTGGGCCAAAAGAAACCTGATGAGTTCAACAAGGACAAGTGCAGAGTCTGACTTAGGATGGAAGAATCCCAGCACTGCTACAGACTAGGGACTGATGGCTAGGAAGCAGTCTGCAGAAAGAACCTAGGTTACAGTGGATGAGAAGCTAGATATGAATCGACAGTGTGACCTGTTGTGCCAAGAAGGCTAATGGCTTTTGGCCGTAAAGTAGGCCATTGCCAGCAGATCGAGGACGTGATCGCCCTCTATTTGACATTGATGAGCCTCATCTGGATACTGGTCCAGTTTGGGCTCCACACTACAAGAAGGATGTAGAAAATTGAAGAATCTTACGGAGGGCAATACAAAGATAGGGGATGGAGCCAGACTTATGAGAGGGCTG
>NC_133778.1:60952316-61005111 GCF_003597395.2 Chelonoidis abingdonii
CCACTGACCTAGGGAGGTGGTCGAATCTCCTTCCTTAGAGGTTTTTAAGCTCAGGCTTGACAAAGGCCTGGCTGGGATGATTTAGTTAGGAATTGGTTCTGCATTGAGCAGGGGGTTGGACTAGATGACCTCCTGAGGTCCCTTCCAACCCTGATATTCTATGATTCTGTGAAATGAGCCAGTCTTGAAGTTCATTGCCTGTCAAACCATAGTAATAATCATCAGCTAAAGAATGTTCTACCTGTGGATAAGGCCAGATTGTGGCTGGTTCCACAAGTGTGCACTAAGGTGTGGGAGGGGAAAGAGTTCACCATGGACCTCATTGCTCTTTGTGCATCGCTTGTCCTGTCCATAAGCTCTGACTATGCAAGGACTAAAGGGATCTACAGCCAGGGGCACTAGATTCCCCAGAGAGGATGACCTCACTCGCCTGCTATACTGGCTGGCAGACAGAAGCCAGCATGGGAGGAGGGCATGCTGCTTCTTATTAAAGGATGTAGCAATGGTCCTTGGGGTGTGTGTTCACCAGCACTCCTAGAAGCCTTGGGCCTGCCTCAGGCCTCAGACCAAGTAGTTGCTGTCATCAGGGTCACTCCCTACTGCGTCTATGACTTAAGGCAAAATAAAAGCCTCTAATTATTATTATTATTATTTATGTCATAGTTCAGGGCAAATGCATCTGGTCCATCAAGGGCACCCATCCTCGACTCCCGGCTCCTCAACCATCACCTCTCTTGGACAGAGACCAGTCCGGCCTGACCAGGGTTTTTTGAGGCTACACACTTCCCTGTGTCCTTGTGATACCCGCAGCAAGCCAAACAGGCCAACGTCAGCACGTTGCTTTCTCTTCCAAGGCTATGAACAATGATTTTGCCAGCAGTTACAAGTTACTTTGATAAGCAAGCACATTCATTCTTAATTATTAGAGAGAAAACATTAAAAACATAAAGGTTCCTATACGCGTGCTAAAAGCTTACCAGAGATCACTCATCTGGGTTACAGAGCCCATTTGTGCTTGGCGCTGTACAAACATATAGACAATGACAGTCCCTGGCCCAAAATATTTACAGTGTAAAAATGTGCTGATGATTTCATTAGAAAGGGAAAAAGGGGGGAAGGCTGAAGAGAAAAAAGGATGTAAAAGGAGGGCACAATGCTCTGCAACAAAGTCTGGGGCTGATCCTTCTCTTTTTGAAGTTAATGGAAGTTTTGCTGTTTACTTCTACAGGCATAGAGGGTGCAGGCTCTTCGATATCATTATCCTGCAATGAATCCCACAAAGGCAAAATGAATCATAAGAGTCCTCTGCAATAGCTCTGCTAAAATATTGTCATGAGAAATGAACCAGGATTGAAATAAGTGACTGGACTTAATTCCTGTACAGTAGTTCCTACATTTTAATATGAGAGACCAGATCCTCAGCTGGTGCAAACCAGTGTAGCTTCATTAACTTCTGCAGAACTGTGCTGATTTATAGTAGTTGAGGATCTGGATTATCTTTTAGTTTTGTTAAGTCACTGTTGGATCTTTTGCCTATATGAGTATTTACAGGAATGGCATTAAAGCATCTGCCAACTAGCCTTGTCCAGATCTTCATTATCCTCAGAAACACTGTATGCTGCTACTGTATTGTGGGGTCAAGTAGTACTAAACTGATCTTTGACAAGTTCCTTAAGAAAATAGAGCGAATCCAAGAGCAACCTGTTTAAGGGTCTTTAAACCATGACTGACCTAGTCTGTGCAGTCTAACAAGTATTACAATAATCTGAGGACCAGATCCTCAGCAGATGTAAATCAACATAGTGCCATTGAAGTCAATGGAGTTGTACTGATTTACTCCAATTGATGAGCAGTTTCTAATTCTCCAACTGTTGCTATTTTAAATTGTTGGTTTTAATTTGAGTCCTTTAAAAGCAATCAAATTTATTCCATTTAAAATGTCATCTTTAACTAATACGTATGTATAGTACACATAAGTCTCTCCATATAGCTTCTCTTTTAAACACCAGCCAGCTGTATTTCCCTTACTAGTTTTGAAATACATTCATTTTAAGCCTTCCTTTCAACTTTCAATATAGGTTTATAAGCTGTAGCAAAGTTTATAGGTTTTAAAGGGGTAAACACAGTGATAAACACCTCATTAAAAAGGTAGTGTCCTTCCATTTGTCATTTCATTGCTCTTATAAATTGTGGGTGCATCAAAATGAAAAATGTAAAGATGCCATCTGAAGTGCTTAAAGTTATTTGAAGGAAAGTAATTGAATTGCTAGAGTTACATAAACAAAAAGCAATCTGGCACTTTTTTCCTAGCTCCAGGCTAAAATGAAGGAAATAAAGACGCAATCCTGTAGAGTGCTGAATACTTTCTACGGGCTGCTCAGTAATCCCAGATCTCATTCAGTGGGAGTGGAGCGTGCTTAGCACCTCACAGGATCATCACTAAGAAGAAGGGAATGATTCAGAATTAAAGGTAGTGTTTCTCTTTGTGAAATGAGTTGGCCTTTATAGATGCACTGCATGTTCTGCTGTGAAAACAACAGCACTGTTCAACAGGAATTTGAAAATTCTAGACATAGAAGAAATGACTCAGACAACCAGGTTATGTCCAAATCTTGTCACTTTTTCTTCCATAACATTTCAACCCACACAGTTATAACTCATGGCCTGGCCTTCATTATTTCTTACCTTTGGTAACCTCCTCCTATTTGGTCTTCCTGACTCTCACAATGACCCTTCTCTTCCCTTCAAAAAGAAGCTGCTAAGATTATCTGCTTTGCCCATTAATTTAACTAGGTCACCTTCCATTACCCTCAGATCCCTTCACTAAATCTCACATTCATGCTTCTAGTTCGATCACCCCTGTGCTCCACACAGTTTATCCACTCTTGTCTTTTACCAACCTGGCCCCCTTCTCTGTCCATCATGCTAGTGCTAATAGTTCACTTATCCATTTCTCCCACCATTCTTTTTGCACCCTCAGCCTCACATAGAAGACCTTCACCTAGATCACTTTCCCTAAGCTGGTCTGGAAGGCCACTTCCCTCTCCTCATTTAATCCTTTGTTCACGGCACCTATGATTCTCATGGGGCTCCATACAGGCACAGGAGTCTTCCTATGACAGCTTCATGGAAAAAGTTTTAAGAAGGGCTTTGCAGGAGAAGAATGAGGTGTCTTTGAAGATGTTTATGGGGAGCTCCATGGGCCGACTGGAGGGTCCCAGCTGGGAGCTCTCAGCCCTCGCGCCCCCCACTGCCCCTCTTCAGTCAGTGGAAGCGCTCTCAGTGAGGACGCTCACTACCGACAGGAGAGGAGTGCGGACATCAGCCACTGCAGTAATTACTGAGGTGGCTGTAAGGTGACCTAACATAGGTTGACTTAGTGCTCTAGTGTAGACGTGCCCTTAGACATAGCCTGGATGCGAGGACCTAGAGAGAGGTACAAGTCAAAGAAGACATATGGGTTACAGACCTGAGTGACAGGTGGGATGATGTGTTGTCCATGGTGATTGATGAAGGAGGTGGCAGGGTAGATTTTGGGGCGAAGATTAGGACCTCTGTGTTTGCCATGTTTAGCTTGAGCTGACAGCTCGACATCCATGAGGAGATGTCGGACAGACAGACAGGCAGAGATTATAATTTGGATAGGAAACCGGTCTGGAAGTTGAATTTGTGTTTGCAGATGAGATTACTCAGAAATATTGTTCAGGGGAGAAGAGAAGGAGATCAAGAACAGAGTCCTGAGTGTCACCCGTTGGGGGAGGCTAGTCTCTGGTCCCACCCCGCACCAGAGGCACTGATGGGCCCTCCCATGCCAGAGCCCTGAGCCCGTGCCTCCTCCCTGCGGCCATTGCCCCGCAATCACAGGTCCAGTCACCCTGCCTGAGCACCTCCAGTCCCAGGCCCCCAGTCCCCAGCACCTCCCACCCTGTCAAGCACAGGGCTCTGCGGCACCAGCCCCGGAACCCATAGCTCCAGTGCCCTCAGCCCTGGAATACCAGGTGTCATGGCCCAAGCCCCACAGTGCCCCCCAGCCCTGGGGCGCTGAGTGGTCCCAGCCACCTCGGTCCCGGCTGCAGTCCAGCTGCTCTAGCCCCAGTCCAAGCCCCAGCACACTTCTGGGAAGAGGAACAGCCTGCCTGGGCTGGGGCCAAGGGGGAAGGGGCAAGCAGAAGGGGGCCTCTGGGCAAAGAGTAGGTGGACTGCGGGCTCTGTCTAGGGGTGCAGACTCTGGGGTGCGGCTGGGGATGAGGGGGTTTGGGTGCAGGAGGGTGCTCTGGGCTGGGATCGAGGAGTTCAGAGGCCAGGAGGAGGATCAGGCTGGGGCAGGCGGTTGGGGTGTGGGGAGAGTAAGGGGGGCAGGTTCCAGACAGCGCTTACCTCAAGCAGCTCCCGGGAGCAGCAGCTTGTCCCCCCTTCCAGCTCCTACGCAGAAGCTTGGCCAGGTGTCTCTGAATGCTGCCCCATCCACAGGCACTGCCCCTGCAGCTCCCATTGACTGTGGTTCCCAGCCAGTGGGAACTGCAGGAGCGGTGCTTGGGGTGTGGGCAGCGTGTGGAGCCCCCTGGCTACCCCTAAGCATAGGAGCCAGAGGGGGGACATGCCGGCTGCTTCCCAGGAACCATGCAGCGTGGAGGCTAGCAGGAAGCCTGCCAGCCCTGCTGCATGGTGCCACCAACCAGACAGTCAACAGACCGGTCAGCGGTGTTGACCAGAGCCACCAGGATCCCTTTTTGACTGGGTGTACTGGTTGAAAACTGGACACCTGGTCCCCCTCCCCCAAAAGTAGCAATTGGCCCATTTAACTGTGGGTACTCATATTGCACAAAGGTGTTTTTTCAGAGTGGAATACATTAAAGATTTAAGCACTGATGATAGTGTTATTACCTGGAATGAGTAAAAATGGCTACGGAAGTAATTTTTATAGTACAAACACATTGGCCCTTGGATGGATAAGTGATTCATAAAATTTAGTACAGCATAATATGAAATAATGTAGCCAATTACCAAATAATAAATATAAAAATTACAGTGAATATAGAAGCACAACACATTCATATGAGAAAAAGACCAGGAAAGGACTGCAGATAATAAAGTAAACCATTAGCACTATTTTCTGGTAACATCAATAATAATGAAAAAAGAGCAAACAAGTTTCTGAAATACATTTCTAAGTGTCAAACCTGCAGAAATTATTCTGGCATGCTACTGGCCTCATTAAAACATACTATGCTCAGTTTTAGCCACCTTTCTATAGAAAGACATTGAAAAGGTGCAGCAGAGGGCAATCCAAAATGATTTAGTAACAAGGATATGATTTATGAAGAAAGGTTGGTCATATTTGTCCTCTATAGCTAAGGAACAGGAGATTAAAGGGTGATTCTTATATAGGTATATAAAATCCTGAACAAATGAAAATGAATTGGTGCCAACATAACAGTTTCCATGTCATGAACTAATTTAAAACAAGAGATCATCATGGATTACTGTTAAGGAGGAAACAAGCCTATGAGTAATCCAAGCAGATTTTCTTTGTCCTGATGGTGAGAGAACATAAAATGAAAGACAGAAACAGAAATAACTCTAAACCCAGTTGAGAAGAGAGTTAGAAATAATTCAGAAGGAGGGACTGATTATAAATGTATACTGCAGTGAGAGAGATTATTGAAATTCTCCATCCTATTAAAAAACAAAAAAACAAACAAGCAGCAAGGTTTTGGTTCCTAAATTTTGTTTGCTGTACATTGATGAAGAAATTGCCGTACAACAGACAAATACAAACAGATACTTATCAGAGCACTTCAGCTCGCAGAGAAACAAATTGTCATAATCTGGAACCCAGAATTTTTACTATCAGCTGCCAATGACTTGAAACATTTTTTGGTTGTTGTCTCGATAGAAAGGGTAATAAAACTTGCAACAAAATGACAGTCTTTGGTTCTGATCTTACAGCTATGGGTTCCCAATGACACCAGTGGGATTCGGGCCCTTTAATCAGATAAGGGATCCACACCATTCAGGCTCTGCCTGAAGGGCACTCAAATATATATAAAGACACTGGAGAACAACAAAATCAACCATATGTGGCCCATTTACTTCACTACCCAGATAGGAATTTCTCACTTCATCTCTGAGATCATGGTGCACTTTTGGGAATGCCATATATATATATAGTAAACTAAGTAGATGAGAGGTTATTTTAACCAAAACCTGCACTTACATTTTCCATTGATTTGCTTACTGGGGGCCTGAATGTGCCCCTACGAGCCACACATGGAGGGACCCACTATGTATTCATCTGTCCCTTTGGTGCAGAATAGTGACTCACCTGGTTCTTCCTCTTTGTCTAGATCAGGCAATGCATTGTCTTTGGGACTGAGTTGGAGCAGGGAAGATGGGGGCGGAAGCACTGGGGAGGACAGGGCACACTGTGTTACCCAGGGTTCTTTCAACCCAAAGCTCTCGGTAACTATTACTCTGCGCGAGGAAGTGTTAGGAAATAAATCAGAGGAGATACGGCTGTCCGACCGAGATGGCTGGCACAAACAGGACAGCACAAGAGTGCTTTCACTTAAAGCTAAACTTTACTAGTCTCAAACACTTACACACGTCTGCAACAAGATTAGTAAAACAGCCCCAACTCTTGATAATTACCAAAGCTGAGTGTAGCTCTCAAGTGACACAGTGGCAGGCTTCTGGTGGCCAAATCTTCCATCTGCTGGTGGGGACTGCAAGATGTGTCCAGAGGGAGAGTCCAAAGAGAGTCCAAACAAGTCCCCAGACGAGTCCAATCATCTCAAGCTTTTTCCCCTTATTTATATATTAGTAATAGAATGACATATCCCTTAAAGAAACCTTGTTAAGTAAGCAATTTCAGTGATCCAGCAAGAGGTTCCTTCTGATTATTGATTAACCAGGTGTGGGTCTTTCTAGGGTTTGCAGCTCTGAGACCTCAATAGACATTCCTGGGGCATATCCTACTCTTTTAAAATGCATGTATTAGCAACTTCAACACAAATCTTATCAGGAAGGACACAGGGTCAAGCTGCCCTTTCTGTGGCACTCAAAACCCCCTCCCCTCCTGCTTTGGTCAAGCTGAGATTGCTGAATGGCCAATTTACAGCTTGCTGACTAGGCTGCCTTTAACAATAAGCCATAGTGGTTTCCAGCACTTTACTGGTTTGCCAAAGTCTCCTCGTACAACTGGGGTTGTGGAATGAGGATGCAAATCATCCCCCCGTAGAGCGTGGGGAAAAAATGCGAGCAGCAAGACCTCCTTCCACACACAGGGATGTTGTAGGAGAAATCCATTAATGCATGTAAGGTCCTAAGGTACTACAGTGATAAGTGCCAAAGAAATGCCTATAAATACAATAGATAACCACAGAGAGAACTGTCTGAACAATGCTCTGAGCAAAATGTGTAATGATGACTCACATTTTTAAAGGCCAAAGCATATTGGCATATCTGATTAGGGTCGAAGAACCTTAAAATGTTCTGGATCTCCTAATTAATTTAATGGGTTGAGCAATAAGAAAGGCTCATATTCTGCTCTCACTTACACTGAAATCAGTGGAGTTATTTCTGGATTATACTGGTGTGAGAGAAGAATCAGGCTCAATCAGCCTAATTCTGTAAATTCTTACTCATTTGGTTTGTCCCATTAATTTTGGCAGGACAACTCACAGAAATAAAGATTTTCAGGATTGGGCCCAAAAGATAACTTATGTTTATAGCATAGGCATGCCCCAAATTGAGTTAGTTTGAATTGATTACTAATCTGTCTTGTGGAAAAAAACACCTGTGAGGTTTCAAGCCTCTAAATAACAATAGCAATATACCGGTAGTTATTTCTTAGTTATGAAATAAGTATAATATCTTTTGTGCCATTAAATATAAAAGTATGTTGTAAAGTTTTCTTGTTTTATGGTGGTCTTGTCTACTGTACAAGGCTGATTAATGAAACGTTAAATATATGCTGAAACTACTTTTTCTTTTTACACATAGTTCAAGCAAAGAGACATTAAATTATTCACAGGTCCAATTTTAAATTTAAATAAAAGCTCATTTAATTTGACTTTGCAATCAGGTAAATTAATGAGATGGAATCAAAACAATATGCTGTAATTGCATTTATAAATTATTCCTTCTGTCCTTCATGAGTGTTCTTTCTGTTTAAGATATTGAAATTTGGTGTCTAAATATAAAGTGCAGTAACATCTGGTACTAATTGCTGGTTTGAAAAATATAGACAAACCTTCAAGCATTTCATTCTTTTGAAAGGAAGCTTTTAGTGGGAGGTTCTGAGTCAAAGGTTATAAAAATCTCATGCCACTAAAAATAGCTAATATCTCAAATACCTTCTAGAACTAAATGATCGCTTTAATATAAGGGCCTCACTTGATAGAATATAGTTGCTCTGCTTTTATTATTAGAAAGAAAATGTATTTGTGAACCAGTTACGTTTGCTATGATTTATGGGTTCATATTATTTGTCATTGAAAGTGTTAAGTTACTTGCCTAGTAACTGCGAAAGAATTCATTCATCCTCAAACTCTCAGGAATTTCAGCACAAAAGATTGTCCTTCCAAAACGCTGTACCAGAAGTGTGCCTTTGATTATTTGTTTATTATTCTCCTCCTCCTTGCAGGACCAATAGCATGTGACTTAGGTGACAAGCCGCACAACTGAAAAAGCAAATAGTAAAAGTGAACTGTTCACAAATAAACTATAACAAACTTTTTGCTAAATTCTTAAGAACAATGAGTATGGTTGAAAATAGCCAGGATTGGATGGTCATGTTACTGTCAATGTAGCCCATCAGCTAAAATCTGATTACTGAACTTCCTTCCTATGCTGTTAGATCAAGTGTATAGAAAGAAAAACGTGGGCCTGACTCTTCACTGCCTTACACCTTGTGTGGCCAATTACACCTGTGAAAAGTGGGAGGAAAACATTATTGTTCAGTTTTAGTAGCATTTTACCCTCAGTTGTGTGCTCATTTTGCAGTCATAAAGGATAGCCAAGATGCAAGGATCTGATTCTTCATTGGTTAATATTCCCCTGAGACAGTAGATAGATAAGAAGCAGGGAAATGGTATTTAGTTGTCTCCGATCCCCATTTTCCAGCCTTTTTGTTTACATTGTAGCTACAGGGACTATGCTCATTACTGTGATATCTGAGCCACTCAAAAACCTATAGAGTTTGAAGACAGAGATATTTCTCCTTTTTCCTCATCTTCAGAAACAGAACCTTGTCTGCCTCTTTCACCTCTCAGTTGTCCTGGGCTATGACTACACTACAGAGTTTACAGCGGTGACAGACATTTTGAGAAACAAATTTAAGCAAGCACAAGTTGTGTCATGATCTCTGTTTGATCTCATCCAAATCATCTTTCCATTGTTGTATAGGGAGAGGAGTCTGGGGAAGTCCTAGATCATGACCAAACACAATCACAGTGCCCTGTGTTTCAAAGGGCCGTCATCCCTGCGGAGACAATATTTCAGCACTATTAAGGAAAATATACACTGACCCATTTTTAATATGCATGCTAATTTTAAAGCTTGCCTTAGGCTGAGTGAGGATTTTTCCTTTGTGTGGAGAATCATTCCAAGCATGCCTGGCAGTAGCACTGATACAGTATAATTCTCTTTATGTACAGCCAAAATGTGCCATCTGATAGCTACAGGCTGATCATTCGAGAGAGAAGCTTTCTGTGTCCATCATGAACATTTTGACGTGCAGTATTTGTTGCGATGGTGGCAATAATGCTCACTGCTTCCTACACAGCAGAGGGAGGCCTTCAGCCTTCCATCAGAAAGCAGACACCCTAGGTACCAACCATCCCATGCTAGTTAGTTGATCTGCTACAAAGATAGCTATGTGATCAGCCCAGACTGTGCAAGAGCACCAGGCATTAAACAAGGGCGCACACATCTTACTAGTCTTTTATCCATTTATATGCACAGCCAAAAAAGGTTTGCAGTGAGGAAAAAAATTAGTTCTGCTGTTCTGATCAACCTGACTTCTTGTACTGACCTCCTTTGTTTTTACTGAGCAAAGGCAGAGTAATTGCTACTGAATATGAATAGCTAAGATACAATCCTCTCTCCTCACTTTCCATTGAGAGAGTGTGTGTTAGGTTAGAAGTAAATATGAGCCCTTTCTACACACTTAGTATCTAAAGCCACATGTTCCCAATGTTCAGTGGAGGGGGGAATTCAGATCTGGGATGAAATCCTGGCCCCACTGAAGTCAATGGGAGTTTTGCTGTTGACTTCAATGGAGCAAGGATTTCACCTCTGGGGTTTTGGCTCAGCCCACGGTGGGTATGTCTACATTGCATGGTGGACATTACAGCACAGATGGTGGCTTGGGCTAGTCACCTGAGTACAGTCGTGCCTGATGCCATGGGTCTGAGCTGGGGTTGCTAGCCCAAGCTATTTTTAGCATGCTAGCTTGAGTGTAGCTGGGTAAGTCTCTTCGTGAGGGGAGACATGCTTCCAGCTGCAGTGTAGGCATAACCTGTGAAGCCAAAGGCAAACCTTGAAGGCCAGAGTTTTCAAAGGAGCCTAAAAGTGCATCGGTCATGGATCCAGGTTCTAAAGTTCAGGGATGTTTGGAGTTGCATTTTTGTTTAGGCTCATCCCTAGTTAGACTCTCTTCCTCATGGAACTTCATTAGAAATAGTGGCATTCTGCTGGCAGGGCAGGTATGTTTCTATACAGATGTTGTTCATGTATGGAGGCCTCAGTAAGTTTGTTCAGGCTTATGATGTATCTGACAGTGCTTGCTATGCAACTGCATCTGTGCTGAATTAAATATACATCCCAAAACAGTATTCACTCAACTGAACATTTTAGTCTAAAGTCTCATTAATGCGTTGAGTCAGTGTTCAAACTTGGAGCTATAAAGCTTGGCACCGAGATCCATAATTAGGCATCTAAACAAAATGGCCTGATTGTCAGTGGTGTCGAGCACCAGCAGCGAATGACAGTTGAATCAGGCCATTTTTCATTTAGGTGCCTGTGTGGAGGGGCATGCCCCCATCCCAGTCAGGAAAAGGCTGTGGAGCTCCTTTAGGCTCAACCTATTCTAAAGTGGCACAACTGCACAGTCTGCTCCACTTGAAGGAAATAGCTTTCAAGGGAGAACTTCCCACAGGAAAGAGTGTGCATTGAGGGGAAGGCTGCTGTGTAGGCCATGTCTATACTCTATACGTACGGTCCTGCAGCGGCACAGCTGTACCAATACAGCTGTGCCACTGCAGCACGTCTAGTGAAGACGCTCTGTGCTGACAGGAGAGAGCTCTCCCACTGGCATAAATACACCATCTCCATGAGTGGCAGAAGCTATGTTTGCAGGAAGAGTGCTTGGTGTCGTGGGGGCTCGGCGTGTCGAGCGAGGCCACCCCCTTTTGCCCATTGAGATGCCCCGTCATATGGTTGATGGTTGTCGGGATTCCCTGTTTGGTCTATCATGATCGGGGTATCTCAGGACCCCTGATGGGGCAGAGCAACCAAGCAGTCCGTAACCCCTGGGGTAGGACAGAGCAAGCAAACACTCAGCTTAGGTCCCCTGAACCTCCTGGCTGGGGCGGGAAATAGCAGTTGGTGGGTTCTGGCCCCATGGGCAGGGCAGAACAATCAGTCTGTAGCCCCTGGGGCAGGGCAGGGAAGAGCAGAGCAAACACTCAGTCTATGGTTGGAGCCCCTGCTAGTCACGTCTAGTGGCAAGTGTGGGGAGATGTGTGAAGGGAAATCTGGGCCCACCCTATTCCATCAGTAAACTGCCTATTAAGGGTTCAGGCATCGGCTCCTAACACATCACCTGGGTCACTTCCAACCAAAAAGCCCATCTTGGGCATCTCCTTGGCTGGCAGTGGCTCAGCATCCCAGTCAATCTCTGCAGTCAGCTGCTCGTTCGCAGTGTAGTCTGGGTCGATGGTCCCTACAGTCTGTAGAGTTGATGGTTCATTGTTAGGAGCCTGCAACATATGTCCTTCCTTCTCCTCTGCCATCCCTGACTGAGCTGGGCTGCCTTCTTTTATCTCCTTTATTCATAACCATGAGCAACATAAGTTATGTTGACATAAGCTGTAGTGTAGATATAGCTGCTGACTCTTGATGGGGGAAAGCTTGGAAACCTCTGCTGACCACAGAAACTCACCAGAGCAGGTCCAAGCTCATTGCCTCAGGGAAGGGTTGAAAGTAAAATGACCTGGGGGTTAGCTGTACCTAACTGCTATAAAGAAGCCAGATCTCTATAGATTCTTTTAAAGAAAAATTCAGAGACTGAATGTCTGAAGTAAGGTTCTTCTTCGAGTGCTTGCTCATATCGATTCCAATTAGGTGTGTGCCCACCGCTTGAACAATCGTTGGAAGATTTTTATGTTGGCAACACTTGGTTGGTTAGCTGAGGTGTCCCTGGAGTGGCGCCTTTACGGTGCCGGATATATACCCCAGCGGACCCAGCGCCCACTCAGTTCCTTCTTGCTGCACGTGAAGGTTGTTGGAACTGTGGAGCGCGGCTTAGCTGAACTCCACTTTCCTAGCTTATAGTGTAGCACTCGTTTATAGTTGTAAATAGTTTTAAGAGTAGTTGTTGTTAGTTCTTTAGTAGTAGTTAATAGTTATTGTTTTTTAAATGTAAATAGTAGTTGGGCATAAGGGGCTCCTCCCCTTCCCTCCCTCCTGGTACTCGGGCTGATGCCTAGGTCTCTGGGTTTCAAACCGTGCTTGGCCTGCCTTAAACCAATGCCTATGGGAGACCCCCACAACTTCTGTTTGAAGTGGCTGGGGGAATCCCATCAATCCAATAAGTTCCGCATTTGCAAGACATTCAAGCCAGAGACTGAAAAGGAACGGGACTTTCGCTTGAAGCAGCTCCTTATGGAAGCGGCAGGTAGTCTGATGTCCTCGGCTTCGCGCCAAGAGCCAGTGCCGACATCCAGACACTGGCAAAGACTCCCAGCACCAGACGTCTCCAGCACCTCTACCAGTGCGGCGCCGCTCACTCTTCTCTGGGACGGGAAGAAGCAGCATAAACAACCTGCTGTTCTCTTGCAGTTGCCAGCACCACCTGTGCCTCCCTCGGAGCCACCATACCGCAAAGGCACCATCACCAGTACAGTTGACTCCAGCTCCACAAGGGCCGTCAAGTCCGGTACATGTAAGCTCCAAGGGAACTGAGGGGCAGGGGGTTTTACTCATGTTATTTTCTAGTTCCCAAGGCCAAGGGCGGGCTATGCCCCATCCTGGACCTGCATGGACTCAACAAATTCATGGTAAGATTGAAGTTCCGTATAGTTTCCCTGGGGACAATTATTCCTTCCCTGGATCCTGGAGACTGGTATGTTGCCCTCTACATGAAGGACGCGTACTTCCACATAGCGATTTACCCACCACACAGGCTTTTCCTTCAGTGTGTGGTCAACCAACAGCACTTCCAATTTACCGTCTTTCCCTTCAACCTATAGCCGACCCAAAAAATAGACTTCATCGGAGAAGTCCTAGATTCAAAACTCGCCCATGTGTGCCTACCACACACCTGCTTTCAGTCCATGGCGAGCATTATCCATAGCTTCTCGACCTCGATAGCGTGGATGTGCCTCGGTCTCCTGGGACACATGGCATCTTGCACCTTCGTGACCAGACACGCCAGACAGCGCCTCCATCCACTTCAGGCCTGGTTCTCAACTGTATACCACCCAGGCCGGGACACATGGGCACAGTGGTCACGGTACTGCAGGAAGCCTTAACCTTCCTGGTCTGGTGTCTGAACCCCAACTTGGTATGCAAAGGGGTACAATTCCATGCCCCACAGCCCTCCCTGGTCCTAACCACTGAAGCACCATCTTTGAGTTGGGGCACCCATCTTGCAGACCTTCGTACGCAGGGCCTTTGGTCTACATAAGAGAGATCCCTACACATCAATGTATGGAAACTGAGAGCGGTGCGCCTGGTGTGCCAAGTGTTCCATAAGCACCTTCAGGGTCGTTGTGTTGCAGCTTTTACAGACAACACAAGGGCCATGTTTTATATCAACAAGCAAGGGGGCGCACGATCATCACCCCTCTGTCAGGAAGCTATTCACCTGTGAGGGTTCTGCGTAGCCCATTTGAACAACCTAGTGGCGTTGTTTCTCCCAGGAGTCCAGAACACCATGGCAGACCACCTCAGCAGGTCCTTGCAGGCTCACGAGTGGTTGATTCACCTGGACATCATCCACATTGTTTTCCAGAAGTTGGAGTTTCCCCAGATAGACCTATTCGCCTCTCGCGAGAATTGGAAGTGCCAGGTGTGCTGCTCTCTCCAGGGACGGTCCCCGGGTTCCCTGTCGGATGCCTTCCTGATACCATGGAAAGACCACCTGTATTATGCCTTTCCTCCATTCCCATTAGTCCACAGGATCCTTCTCAAGTTGCGCAGAGACAGGGGCCGCTTAATTCTGATCACCCCAGCATGGCCCAGGCACCATTAGTATACCACTCTCCTCGATCTGTCAGTGACCACCCCAATCCCACTTCTGTTGTGGCCGGACCTGATCACTCAGGAACACAGGTGACTCTGTCATCCAGACCTACAATCCCTCCATCTCACAGTGTGGATGCTGCATGTCTAACTCAATCTGAGCTGCGTTGCTCCCACTTGGTGCAGCAGGTACTTTTGGGTAGCAGAAAGCCCTCTACTAGGTCCACGTATTTGGCCAAGTGGAAGCGTTTCTCCTGCTGTTGTGCTCTGAGCAATACTGCCCCCCTGGAGGTGCCAGTACCTACCATCTTAGACTATCTTTTGTCCTTGAAACAGCGGGTCTGGCAGTTTCATCCATTAGAGTACACCTAGCAGCAATTTCGGTCTTCCACCCAGGCAAAAATGGGCCCTCGGCCTTCTCCAATCCCATGGTCAGCAAGTTCCTCAAGGGACTAGAACGTCTGTATCCACAAATTCAGCATCCGGCCCCTATGTGGGACCTCAGCCTGGTCCTATCCAGACTCATGGGTGCCCCATTCGAGCCGATGGCCACCTGCTCGCTCCTGTACCTTTCCTGGAAGACAGTTTTCCTCATAGCTATCACCTAGGCGAGATGTGTGTTGAAGCTTAGAGCCCTCACATCGACCCACTGTGTACGGTGTTCCATAAGGACAAGGTACAGCTGTGAGCACACCCTGCCTTTCTTCCTAAGGTCGCGTCTGCCTTCCATGTCAGCCACGACATATTCCTTCCAGTCTTCTATCTGAAGCCGCATGCTTCTTGACGAGAACAACAGCTGTACTCCCTGGACGTTTGTAGGGCCTTCACCTTTTACACTGGACAAACGAAACCTTTTAGGAGGATGACCCAGCTGTTTGTAGCTGTGGCAGACTGGATGAAGGGCCTTCCAGTCTCCACCCAGCGCATCTCATCCTGGATCACATCATGTATCCGTGCATGCTATGACTTGGCTGGTGTCCTAACTACACACTTTACCACCTACTTCAGTAGTGGTCAAGATTTGTCCTCCCACTTCCTGGCTCATATACCCATACAGGAGATCTGTATGGCAGCAACTTGCTTCCCTTTGCATACCTTTGCTTCCCACTGTATGATGGTCTCTCAGTCAAGAGGTGACGTGGCATTTGGCTCAGTGGTTCTGCACTCCGCGACATCTCATTCTGACCCACTGCCTAGGTAAGGCTTGGGAATCACCTAACTGGAATCAATATGAGCAAGCACTTGAAGAAGAAAAGACTGTTACTCATCTTTGTAGCTGTTGTTCTTCAAGATGTGTTGCTCATATCCATTCCAAACCCGCTCTCCTTCCCCGCTGTCAGAGTAGCCATCAAGAAGGAACTGAGAGGGCACTGGGTCAGCTGGGGTATATAACCAGTGCCGTAAAGGTGCCACTCTAGGGGACACCTCAGCCAACCCACCGAGTGTTGCTAGGGTAAAAATCTTCTGATGATTGTGCACGTGATGCATGCACACTTAGTTGGAATGGATATGAACAACACATCTCGAAGAACAACAGTTACAAAGGTGAGTAACCATCTTTTCCCAATGGGAGAAAGGACTTTAGAATGGAAAGAGACTCTGAAAACACCCAAGTGGGGCCTAGTTAAGTCACGGCCTCTCATGGTGCCTAAAAACTTGGCTTCTGGAGCAGCACAAAGCAACCTTAATTCAGGAATAGCGTAGCTGAAGTCGACATATCTTATTTCGACTTACCTCCCATCCTTATGGCACGGGATCGATGGCCGTGGCTCCTCCGTCGACTCCGCTTCTGCCTCTCACCCTGGTGGAGTTCTGAAGTCGACGGGAGCGCATTCGGGGATTGATATGTCGCGTCTAGACGAGACGCGGTATATCAATCTCCAATAGATTGATCGCTACCCACCAATCCGGCGGATAGTCTGGACGTACCCTTTGTGAGTAAATGAAGGCAGACTCAAAATAAATATGCATAAACTTAATGCTTAATTGCTGATTTACTTTCCTTCTGCCTGTGCTGAACAAGATGATATGAACTATTGTGTTTACTTCTCAGATGGACCAATCTATTTGCCTTTGATTATTCATGATCCTGTGAAGATTTATGGCTCATTCAGGAAATTAGTTAAGAATGTGCTTAAGTTTATGTTTATTCAACAAAACACTAAAAGCATGTGTTTAACTTTAAGTGCATGCTTTAGTGCCATTGACTTCAACAGAACTAAAGCATGTGCTTACAGATAAGAGCATTACTTAAGTAATTTCTTGAATAGAAGCCTTAGAGCATTCTTTCTTACAAAGAGCAACATGAGATGCTAGTATTTATTGATAGTGATAGCCTGAGCTTCAAAATTTGGAACCTAGACTAGATTTGAATTTGGATTTCCACAAAATTTTGGGGTGAGGATCTGGATCAGGGGATTCATTTAACTGATTACAAAGAGCAGGGTCAGCTGCAAAATTTTGGATTTGGATGTGGATTCTGAAACCTTCTCCACAAATTTTAGGGCTCTTTGGATCCAGGGTTTTTGTCCAGATCTGTCTTGGATCAAAATAGTGAAGGTTTGTGTATTGTGTGATGTCTCTGACCAAAAGATTTTATTCATAATATGATTTTTTGGAGTATTTTAAGATTTTGATAAAGCTTTTCACTTTATTTCATTTACTGACCTTGACCACCCTTTCCTCCCAAAAGAATTGTCTAGTAAACTCATTTTAAAGCCTTTTGAATGTGCATTTGGTCTGTGTGAAACCCATTTGAAACTTCCTGTTACCCTGGAAGCTGATTGAATTGTAGGTCAAGTCTGACATCAAGTGGTCAGATATATTGTATTCCCACAGGAATTATCATGGTGATTTCCTTTTACAGTCTCAAAAAATGTCCTCCTTCTCAATGTTTTCTTCTTATATCACCAGTTCTCCCTCTAGTGTCTGAGCCCTATCCCCACTGTGATTTCCACCAAGGCAATGGAGTGTCACCCACAAAACTAATCACAGCAGACTGAAATACTGCAGCTGCTGAATCTTCCAGCAGACTACTGTGCTGGTATAAATAAAGTCTTCATGCATCCTTTCTTTTCCCAATAAATTTTAATGAGAGATACCCCTTTCAGTAAGACCCTTAGCTTTCAAGAGACCTATACACCATATGTCAACATTTTGAGGCATTTCAATAATCCTAACAATACTTATCACTTACATTAGTAATACTCAGACCTCAATGGTTAGGAGACAAATTAGCAGTAAACATTACCCGAAAGAGCCACAGTTGTGTGTAATTCATTGTTTCATTTACTATACTACTATATATTCATATTTAAACAGAATGACGGGAAATATTTAGTTCAAATGTATAATACTATTCTCACAGCAAAATGACTGACCAAGTATTATTATTTTATCAACTACAATTGGTTAATACCATAGTAAAAGCATCCTGATTGGTTAATAATTAAACCACACAGGGTTCTAATACCATGTGCTGCAAAAAGCCACAGGAGACACATTAAAGAGCTGCTTGGGAGCCTCAGTCTGAGAATCACTGACTTACATAGTGCTTTACATTATCGAAGCGCGTTGCCAACAATAGTTCATTAATTGTCACAACACCATGCTGAGGAAGGTCCATAGTATTTATCTCCATTACAGATGATGAAACGGAGGCACAGAGGTTAAGTGACAGGTTTCAGAGTAGCAGATTTGCCCAAAGCCACTGATAAACCTGAGATTAGAAAACTGAATTTCCATGCTGCCATGCTCAAATTTACTCTTCTAGCCTATTGTTCTGTTGCCTTTACATTTTAATTGATTGATTGCTTCCAAAGAGAACTCTTGGACTTACTCTTGTCTTTGTCTCAAGCCCCATGTTTGGAACTGCAAGGAGATGCACTGGCTCAGCAGCAGACCAGGAATGCAATTGTGAATCAGGGTCACAATCTTAGGGCTTGACTGCACTGAGAAGTTAGTGTGCAGCAAACTAGGGTGTGAATTTACAGCATATTAGCTATGCCATATTTAAATGCTGATTTACTTTCTTGCTGCCTGTGCTCTTACTGCACTAAAAGTGCCCTTCGGCGGTTTAGGTACACTTTACAATGTACTAAGCTACAGCACACAAAGGTACTTGTAGTGGTCGGTAAGAATGTCCACACAGGGAGGTAGCGCAGAGAAGCTAATGTACTGTAAATTCGCACTCTAGGTTGCTGCACATTAACTGCCCATGTAAACATGTTCTGCCCATTGATAATTAAATTAACAAATAGATATGAGCATCAGGTTTCCTTCTGCGCTGATGCAGGGGAAGTATCCCGCATCAACCAAGATGAACGTTACATCTCCTTACTCTCCGAGATGGTGTGCAAGGTGAGCCACGATCTGGCTTGCTGCTAGTTCAAAACAAAATTGACTCAAGATACAGTAGTAGTTTTACAAAATAATTTTTATCATCACAATTAAGATATCGATTCTTCACTGCAACATTTGCATAAAATATGGGCACAGGGAGCTTGGGTTCCTATGGGTGGGGCACTTGAAGCTTGGATTAGGGTTCCTATGGGTAGGGCACTTGGAGCTAGAGACAGGGTTACTATTAGAAGAGTTACCAACCCTAGAGTTAGGGTTTCTATGGCTAGGGCACTTGAAGCTAGGGTTAGGATCCCTATGGGTGCAGTACATTAGCTTCCCACCTTAGGGCTAGGGTCCTACAGGTAGGGCACTTGGAGCTAGGGTTAGGGTTCCTATGGGTAGGGCTTCCTGCCCTAGGGTTAGGGTTCCTAAGGATAGGGCACTTTGAGCTAGGGTATGGGTTCCAATGAGTAGGGATTCCAACCCTAGGGTTAGGGTTTCTTAACGATAGGATACAAGGAGCTAGGGTTAGGGATCCTATGGGTACCGTGACCTGTCCTAGGGTTAGAGTTCCTATGGGTAGGGCACTTGGAGCTAGGGTTAGGGTTCCAATGGGTAGGGCTTCCCACTGTAGGGTTAGTGTTCCTATGGATAGGGCACTTGGAGCTAGGGTTAGGGTTCCTATGGGTAGGGCTTCCCACCCCTGTGTTAGGGTTCCTATGGGTAGAGCACTTGGAGCTAGAGATAGGGTTCCTATGGATAGGGCTTCCCACCATAGGGTTAGAGTTCCTAAGGGTAGGGCACTTGGAGCTAGGGTTAGGGTTCTTATGGGTAGTGTGCCCCATCCTAGGGTTAGGGTTCTTATGGGTAGGGCACTTGGAACTAGGGTTAGGGTTCCTATGGGTAGGGCTTCAAGCACTAGTGTTAGGATTTCTATGGGTAGGGCACTTGGAGCTAGAGATAGGGTTCCTATGGATAGGGCTTCCCACCCGAGGGTTAGGGTTCCTATGGGTAGTGTGTCCCATCCTGGGGTTAGGGTTCTTATGAGTAGGGCACTTGGAACTAGGGTTAGGGTTCCTATGGGTAGGGTACTTGGACCTAGAAAGAGGGTTCCTATGGGTAAGGCTTCCCACCCTAGGGTTAGGGTTTCTAAGAATAGGGCACTTGGAGCTAGGGTTAGGGTTCCTATGGGTAGATTAGTCCGTCCTAGGGTTAGGGTTCCTATGGGTAGGGCACTTGGAGCTAGAGTTAGGGTTCTTAGGGGTAGGGCTTCCCGCCCTAGGGTTAGGGTTCCTAAAGTTACGGAACTTGGAGCTAGGGTAAGAGTTTCTATGGGTAGGGATTCCTGCTGTAGGGTTAGGGTTCCTGAGGGTAGAGCACTTGGAGCTAGGGTTAGGGTTACTATGGGTAGGGCTTGTCGCTGTAGGGTTAGGGTTCCTATGGATAGGGCAGGGGGAGCTAGGGTTAGGGTTCCTATGGGTAGGGCTTCCCGCCGTAGGGTTAGGGTTACTATGGCTAGAGCGCTTGGAGCTAGGGTTAGGGTTCCTATGGGTAGGCCTTCCCACCCTAAGGTTAGGTTTCCTATAGGTATGGCACTTGAAGCTGGAGAAAGCTTTCCTACGGGTAGGGCTTCCTACCCTAGGGTTAGGGTTCCAAATGGTAGGGCACTTGGAGTTAGGGTTAGGGTTCCTGTGAGTAGACCTTAACCCCCTAGGGTTAATGTTCCTGAGGGTAGAAAGCTTGGAGTTAGGGTTAGGATTGCTGTGGGTAGGGATTCCCTCCCTAGAGTTAGGGTTCCCCAGGGTATGGCACTTGAAGCTAGGGTTAGGGTTTTATGGGTAGGGCTTCCTGCTCAAGGGTTAGTGTTTCTAAGATTAGGGCACTTGGAGCTACGGTTAGAGTTCCTATGGATAGGGCTTCACGCCCTAGGGTTAGGGTTCCTATCGGTAAGGAACTTGGATCTAGTGTTAGGGTTCCTAAGGGTAGGGATTGTGCTCTATGGTTAAAGTTCCTCTGGGTAGGGCACTTGAAGATATGGTTAGGGTTCCTATGGGTAGGGCTTGCTGCCCTAGGGTTAGGGTAGCTGAGGGTAAGGCACTTGGGGCTAGGGTTAGGATTCCTATGGGTTGGAAGCGGATACCTATGGGTAGGGCATAGGGTTCCTATGGGTAGGGCTTGCTGCCCTAGGGTTAGGGTACCTGAGGGTAAGGCACTTGGAGCTAGGGTTAGAGTTCCTATGGGTAGGGCTTCCCGTCATAGGGTTAGGGTTCCTTAGGGTAGGGCACTTGGAACTAGGGTTAAGGTTGCTATGGGTAAGGCACTTCGAGCTAGGGTTAGAGTTCCTATGGGTAGGGCATCCCACCCTAGGGTTACGGTTCCTATGGGTAGGGCACTTGGCAATGGGGTTAGGGTATCTATGTTTAGGGCACCCTGCCCTAGGGTTAGGGTTCCTAAGGGAGGGCACTTGGATCTCAGGTTAGGGTTCCTATGGTTAAGGCTTGCCGCCCTAGGGTTAGGGTAGGACATTTGGAGCTAGGGTTAGCATTCGTATGTGTAGGGCTTCCCATCCTAGGGTTAGGGTTCCTATGGTTAGGGCACTTGGAGCTAGGGTTAGGGTTCCTATGGGTAGGGCAATTGAAACTAGGGTTAGAGTTCCTAAAGTTAGGGCCTCCTGCCCTAGGGTTAGGGTTTCTGAGGGTAGGGCAGTTGGAGCTAGGGTTAGGGTTTGTATGGGTAGAGCTTTGCGCCCTAGGGTTGGGGTCCTTAAGGTTAGGGCACTTGGAGCTAGGGTTAGGGTTCCTATGAGTTGGGCTTCTCGACCTACTGTGAGGTTTTGTAAGGGTAGGACACTTGTGGCTAAGGTTAAGGTTCCCATGAGTATGGCTTTCCACTCTAGCTTTAGGGTTCCTAACGGTAGGACACTTGAAGCTAGGGTTAGTGTTCCTAAGGGAAGGGTGCCCTGCCCTAGAGTTAGAGTTCCTATGGATAGGGCGCCCTGCCCTAGGTTTAGGCTTCCTATGGATAGGGCACTTGGATCTAGGATTAGGGTTCCTATGGGTACAGCACTTGGAGCTAGGGTCAGGGGTCCTATGGATTGGACTTTCCACCCTAGGTTTAGAGTTCCTAAGGCTAGAGCAGCTGTGAGTGTCTCATTGTTAACCTCATGTCTATAGTTAGTTGCACACGTTTACACTTCCGCAGTTTCGCAGAAAAGATACAAAGAGGTTGATAATATGAACCACAGTTATGTTTCTGCTTGGAGTTCTCTCAATTGGCCATTAACAGGCTTTCCTCAGATACACAGCACTGGCCAAATCTATTCCTGGGGTGGGTCCATTCACTCAATGGCTTTATTCCTTTACTATCGCACCGAGAAATTTTAATATTTTGACTTTTCGTCCTGATTGGGATGAAAAGAAACATCAGGTCACCTGAATTTCCTACAGAATAGACATTTTGATTGTCACCCAGTTGTATTTGTATGTATTTGATGGTTAAAGAGAGAACTGCAGTTTCCACTGTTATCAGTCCAACTCTGTCTAATAGGTTGTTTCCATTCTAGTCTTCTATGATTCTGATGCCCATCTAGAACAATGGTAACCTCAGTAGATACATAAATGGACACATTATGCCGAGAGAGAGAGAGATCCAATTAAAAAAACATGACGTGAAATAATCTAATATTAATTATCATTTGGTGTCATTACTAGCCATTTTAAGATTATTTTATTTATGGTTTATATTGCAAGGCCCCAGTTTTGTTTGGGGCGCCATTTGGGCAGGTGCTCTGCAAATGTACAGAAAGACACAATCCTTGCCCCAAAGAGCTTACATTCTAAAATAGAAGCATAGAGGAAAGAGATACAAAGCAAATAATCGGGGTGATGGCAGGCAGACATCATGTTAGCTCCATGATTATTGCTTCAAACCATATTTACCTTTAGTTGTAAGGGTTGTGTGCAGGTGCTAGGTGGTGGTGTTGGCCTGTGATATACAGATGGTCTTGTGTAGTCTCTTCTGGCTTTAAACTCAAATTGCTATAGGAAGGACAACCAGAATTCATTGCCAAAAATTCAGTTATCAATTGAATAAATTCGGACTACAAGGAGTTCTTACTGTACATAAAAATGTCTATATTATTACTTCCTAAAGCCTTCTATTAACATTTTTTCTGTGGAGTCACTAACATACTCTGTAAGCTGGATATAGACTCTTCCTACCCCCGGAAAGCGAGCTTTTCTTCTGTAGAAAATGCTCCCAAGCTGCATCACGCTTGGAGGATGTTTTTGTAAAGCACTCATTATTGCAAGGTACAGTGAGGCTCACCATAGAAAACACTGGATGAATGATGGCATTGTACATCTCATGAGCTTTGAGAGGGAGGTTGGCTATAGAGTTTATTGCAGCTCCTATTGAACGTACAGTAATAGTAGTAGAATCTGGTCACTTTTATACTGAACAAGGTAATAATATTGTACACAAAATTCAGCATAAGTAGGTGATTTTTAGCAAAGCGAATTATCCTCTTGTACAACAAACAGCTCCCCAACCCAAGCCACTATGTATGTCTCAATGATATACTCACATTTCTTTATTTTAAAGTCACTCACAAGGCTTTTTCTGCTCTGATTAGCTTATTAGTTAATGCTGGATCAGAAAGGCAGTTTTGGGGCATTGTCTGTCAACGTAGTGGAAATTAGGACAGCGAATGCCTTCAATTGTCTTTGCTCATTACACACGTCTCTACAGATGTTCAATGTTTTAATATTTTATTGCTTGTAAACCGGTCTTGATTTTTTTTCAATTAATTAGACATACAACTTGTTAATAAACTAAATTTGTAAACAGTATAAGATGCAAAAGAGATAGGTTTGTTGCTCAGATGAATGTCACCTAGAATTTTTAATATATTAGCAACCACAAGTGCTACGATATATTTTCATGCCTCCACCTATAAGATGAACGTGTTAAAAGAGAAATTTCTATGGATTGTCTCAAGAACGGAACCATGAACCTACTCTTGCAAACCACATAATCATTACTCACAAGTGATCCAGTTGAAGTCAATGGTTCCATTGGTTCCAATGGTCCCATGGTCCTCATGTGAGCAAAAGTTTGTAAACCGGTCCCCAGTATTGCCATTTACCTTAGTTACTGGCAGGGCCGGCGCTTCCATTAGGTGAACCTAGGTGGTCGTCTAGGATGCCAGGATTTGGGGGGCGGCATTTTGTGAGCTCCCCACGGGGCGCATGGGAGCTTCCGATTCCGCTCCCGTCATGCTGCCAAAGAAGGACCTTCTGCCGACGTGCCGCGGAAAACAGCCGCAGGCAATTGAGCAGCTCAATGACTACCGCTGTCGCTTGCGGCATTTCAGCAGAGGGTCCTTCTTCGGCGGCGCAAAGGGAGTGGAACCCGAAGCTCCCGCGCGCCCCCTGGGGAGCGCACAAAATGCCTCCCCTCGAATCCTGCCTAGGGTGCCAGAAAGCCTGGTGCTGCTCCTGGTTACTGGATATAGTTTACCAAGGTCCATAACTTAATGTATCCTGTAACAGCAGAGGGTCTAATAGAAGGCCAGATTGTGTCTTGAATAACCCTCTGTGCTATCCCATGAACATCAGTGTGTCAAGATTGCACGTAAGTTTTCATTTTGAGCAACCTAGATTACTTTTCTCCTAGCAGTAAAATGAAAAGAAACTGCTAGTTCAGAGGCTATCTGTGTCCTTTCACCACTAGAAAAAAGGTTTTGTTTCATTAAAAGATGCTTTAAAACTGAGGCAGATGTAGCACTAATATATCTTCAAATATCTGTTTGTAATATTAGGGCAGGTTTGGATGATATATGTCAGTACTTTACAAATGTACATCGACTAGAAAGTGAACTATACATGATCTGTTTCTCTGTGGGATCCTTCCTGAAGTGGTGATCTGTAAGGCACCAGACCACTAGTCATTTCTCAAGACCCATTTCTTCTTTGACGCATACAAGTCATAAGCCAGATAAGTAAGGGTAGGTTGAAGGGCAGTTGAGTTAGATAGCAGCAATTTTTTTTGTTTTGGGTGTGTAACGTGCACAGCATGTATAAAAACAGCATATTTTGCTTGAATTGCTCCTGTGTCATCTCATTCTTATTCTGACTCTAGCCAGTTGTGTGATATTAGGCATTTCCCTTAATCTCTAAGTTTCCTCATGTATAAACCAGGGAAGAGGATATTTATGTCCTTGTAAAAACAGCGTGAGGCATAACTAAATTATATTCATCTATTGCTTTATAAGAGCAAAAATATTGTGGTCAAAGAGTGGCAGAGGCACAGCTAAACCTAAGAGGCTCTCAGACCTGTGCTTGTGACTCCAGACCAAGCAAGCTGCTCCAGCTGTGGAATAAGTGGGTTTTAATTTAGCTGGAAACTCACATTTGCAAACTCTTGCATGAAAGTGTTTTTTCCTTTTTTTTCGCATGGTTTGATGTGAAAATGTACTGAAATTCCAGACCAAAGTTTTCATCGGTGTTGCCCAGCTCTGCTTAGCCTAATCTTCTCATCTTAATGGCACAGATGATCCCTCAATAGTAGGAAAAGAAATAATTATTTCCTTCAAATAAATAAAATAATGTGTTCTGAAAATCAAAGGTCATGGTGTATACTAGCCCACACTATCATGTACTTTTTATGTACATACATAGACTTAAGAGGGTATATTGTGATGAAAAAGGTAAGGTAACACTATAATGATATGTAAAAATATTAGTAGAAGGTAATGTAACTGTCTATTGGGACAATTTATACTTATGGAAACATAAGATGGACAGACTTTGGTAGCAGAAAGCAAGGGGACAGTTCCAGCAGTTTGGTACATTAAAAATGTCAATTACACTAGCTATCAATAGTTTGAAGAACACAGCCTAAAATTCGAGGAAGATTTATAACATTTGTGGTCAGAATGTAAAATATAACAGAGCCTACAACATTTAGATGCCTGCTGGCATTTACTTTTACCTTACATAGTTCATATCAGTTATATGAAAATTTTATGTGCTCTATAACAGCATTGAAATAGAAATTTATTTATAAGGTAACTGCAAGGGAATCCAGCATTTTCAAAATGTAGTATTTGGTCCGCTTAATCAGACAAATCTCTAGAGAAAACTAACAATCTGATTAAATGTGATTTGACACTATAGAGGTTAGTCCTTAAAAATATACTATGGTTTAGTAAGATATGCCATGGTATTAATATTAAGCTATACATGTGCCATTTGGTATGTGATCTCTTAAAATCTACACTCTGATTGCCAGATTATTATATTGTCTGGGACCATGTGGAGAAACAATGGCATCCAGTGGCTAGCAAACAGAGATGCTGTACTATGGGTAAACTCTAGAAATCCATGCTATGAAATGCTTTCCCCACTTTACCATCATTACTTATCCTGTCAGAAGGGAGGCACTGTGGGACAACTTGCTGTATACGTGTACCTTGTGTAACAGCCGCCATAAAATGTTGCGGCCTTCATAAAGTTTCAGTGACTTCAACTAGTAGTTGCTCATACATACGGAAGGCAAAATCAGGCCCTAAATTAATGTGTTTAATTATGTCAATATTGTCCCTTGGGGCAGGACTCCACTTGTCACCTCTTTCCAACATCATGCTGAATATATAATAATTATCTATGTTCCAATTTTTGTAGTCAACTTTGTTTCTATTTTAACAGTATTTCCATATTATCTACACTTTTTTTAGTTTCCCCTCTGTATATCATATAGAAACATAAGAATGGTCTGTCCTAGTATGGCCAATGGTCTATATAGCCTAGTATCCTGTCTTCTGGAAGTGGTCAGTGCCAGATGCTTCACAGGGAATGAACAGAATTGGGTATTTATGGAATGATCCATCCCCTGTCATTGAGTCCCAGGTTCTAACAGTTAGAAGCTTAGAACAACCGGAGCATGGGGTTACATCCCCAACCATCTTGGCTAATAGCCATCAATGGTCTTATGCTCCATGAATTTATCTAAATCCTCTTTGAATGCAGTTATACTTTTAGCCTTCATACCATCTCCTGGCAATGAGTTCCACAGGTTGTATGAAGAAGTATTTCCTTATGTTTATTTTAAACCTGCTGCCTAGTAATTTTGTTGAGTGACTCCTGGTTCTTGAGTTAGCTGAAAGGGTAAATAACACTTAGAATCATAGAAGATTAGGGTTGGAAAAGATCTCAGGAGGTCAACTAGTCCAATCCCCTGCTCAGAGCAGGACTAACATCAACTAAATTATCCCAGCCAGGGCTTTGTCAAGCTGGGCCTTAAAGACCTATAAGGATGGAGATTCCACCACCTCCTTAGGTAATCCATTCCAGTGCTTCAGCACCCTCCTAGTGAAATAGTGTTTTCTGATATCCAAACTAGACCTCCCCCACTACAACTTGAGACCATTCCTTCTTGTTCTGTCATCTGCCACCACTGAGAACATCCTAGTTGCATCCTCTTTGGAACATCCTTCAGGTAGTTGAAGGCTGCTAACAAATCCTCCCTCACTCTTCTCTTCTATAGACTAAATAATCCCAGTTCCCTCAGCCTCTCCTCATAACTCATGTGCCCCAGCCCCCTAATCATTTTTGTTGCACTCTGCTGGACTCTCTCCAGTTTGTCCACATCCCTTCTGTAGTGGGGAGATCAAAACTGGATGCAATACTGTAGTTGTGGCCTCATCAGTGCCGAATAGAGAGGAATAATCACATCCCTCAATCTGCTGGCAGTGCTTCTACTAATACAGCCCAATATGCTGTTGGCCTTCTTGGCAACAAGGGCACACTGCTGACTCATATCCGGCTTCTCATCCACTGTAATCCCCAGGTCCTTTTCTGCAGAATTGCTGTTTATCTAGTCAATCTCTAGCCTGTAACAATGCCTGGGATTCTTCCTTCCTAAGTGCAGGACTCTGCACTTATCCTTGTTGAACCTCATCAGATTTCTTTTGGCCCAATCCTCCAATATGTCTAAATTAGTCTGGACCCTATCCCTACCCTCGATTGTATCTACCTCTCCACCCAGCTTGCTGTCCCCCCAGCAAACTTGCTGAGGGTGCAATGAATCCCATCATCCAGGTCGTTAATAAAGACGTTGAACAAAACCAGCCCCAGGACCGACCCCTGGCGTACTCCGCTTGTACCGGCAGCCAACTAAACATTTGATCATTACTGGTTGAGCCTGAGAATCTAGCCGGGCTCACTCTCTTCGTTATTCGCTCTCTCCACACCATTCATGATTTTATAGACCTCTATCGTATTTCCCCTTAGTTGTCATCTCTTTCTAAACTGAACAGGCCCAGTCTTTTTAATCTGTCCTCATATGGAAGCTGTTCCATACCCTTAATCACTTTTGTTGCCCTTCCCGGTACCTTTTCCATGTCTAATATCTGTTTTGAGATGAGGCGATCAGAGCAGTACAGAGTATTCAAGGTGTGGGCGTATCATGGATTTGTATAGTAGCATTACGATATTTTCTGTTTTATCTGTCCCTTTCCTAATGGCTCCTAACATTCGGTTAGCCTTTTTGGCTGCCACTGCACATTGAGCAGGTGGATAGTTCTCTGAAAACATGTTAACTTCAAGGTCTCTTTCTTGAGGGTAACAGCTAATTTAGACCCACATCATTCTGTATGGATAGTTGTTGATATTATTTTTTCCAAGGAACATTACTTTTCACTTATCAACACTGAATTTCATGTTCCATTTTGTTGCCCAATCACCCAGCTTTGTGAGATCTGTTTGAAACTCTTCACAGTCAACTTTGGACTTAACTACTTGAGTAATTTGCATCGTCTGCAAATGTTGTCACCTCATACTTCACCCCCATTTTCCAGATCATTTATAAATACATGGAACAGCACGGACATACAGATCCTTGGAGGACCCCACTATTTACCTCCCTCCACTGTGAAAAGTGACCATTTATTCCTACCCTTTATAACTCGTTACTGATCCATGCAAGGACTTTCCCTCTTACCCCATGACTGCTTACTTTGCTTCAGAGCCTTTATTATGGGACCTTGTCAAACGCTTTCTGCAACTCCAGATTCGCTATATCAGTTGGATCACTCTTGTCCACATGCTTGTTGAAACCCTCAGAGAATTCTAATAGCCTGGTGAGGCATGTTTTTCCTTTACAAAATCTGTGTTGGCTTCTCCCCAACATAGTGTTCATCTTTGTGTCTGATAATTCTATTCTTTATCACAGTTTCAGCCAATTTGCCTGGTGCTGCAGTTAGATTTACTGCCCTGTAATTGCTAAGATTGCCATTAGATCCCTTCAAAAAATCAGTTACATTAGCTATCCTCCAGTCATCTGGTACAGAGGCTCATTTAAGTGATAGGTTACATACAACCATTAGTAGTCCTGCAATTTTGTATTTGAGTTTCTTCAGAACTCTTAGGTGAATACCATCTGATCCTGATGACTTATTACTATTTATCAATGTGTTCTCTATACTTTCTCTATAGACACCTCAGTCTGGGACAGTTCCTCAGATTTGTCACCTAAAAAGAATTCCCTGCAGTGAGGACCAGTGCAAATAATTGATTAACCTTCTCCGCCATGGCCTTGTGTTCCCGAGTGCTCCTTTAGCACCTTGATCATGTGACAGACTTCCTGCTTCTGATGTACTTTAAAAAATTGCGGTTTAGTTTTTGTGTCTTATAAGTTACTCTTCAAATTTTGGCCTGCCTAATTATACTTGCCAGAATTTATGCTCCTTTCTATTTTTCTAACTAGGATTTGACTTTCAATTTTTAAAGAATGCCTTTTTGTCTCTATCACGCTCTTTTACTCTGCTGTTTAGCCATGGTGGTAATTTTTGGTCTTCTTACTGTGTGTTTTCTTTTGTTTTTTATTTGGAGTATACATTTAGTTTGAACCTCTGTTATGATGTTTTAAAATAGTTTCCATGCAGCTTGCAGGCATTTCACTCTTGTGACTGTACCTTTTAATTTGCATTTAACTAGATTGCTATGTTATCCTAGCTTGTTATCCTAGGAAAGAAAAAAATGAAGGACCAAACCATCCCCTCCTCCTGGAGAAATACTGCAAAGATATGGAGAGAAGGAAGAAAATCCTGTGAGGTTGAACTTGTGGAGTTTCCAGCAAATTATCTTCTCAAGGGTTTGGATGGCCACAAAATTTGGAAGAGGGTGAGACTTCCCAATCCAGGGATCTGTGGAACTACTAGATCTATAGAGGCATGAGCCAGCCACGTTGGCATCTGGCCTTCTGTGTTTCTCCACTTCCTTCTCACTGGTCAGTATTGTGCTTAATGTGCATAAGCCCTGCCAAGTAGTGTCAGGCTAAGTACTGCTAGGCCTCAAACTTCCGGAAGCTGTAAGAAGCGAGTACAGTAGAATCCTGCAAGCATAAGCATAATCTATCTAGGAAGCTTTACAGATTAAGAAGGAAACTCGGAAAAGGTTGATACAGACTTTGGTTACTATGCTCTGCAACCAGACACCTCTTTAAGCTGATTTAAGGTTTTTTAAGTCTAGCAACTTGACCACAACTAGCCGCAAAAAGGAAAGATGAGCTGGTCACAGGTGCACAGTTCATTAGTTCAAAACAACCGCAAATGCCATCCTGTAAAATTTGGCCACCTTGATTGGTTGACTTGTTCAAAAGCATGACCAGCTAGTACTGTATAAATAAAATGCAGATGTGCATGTGTGTGTTGCTGACCTAAAAGAGATCGCTCTTTGTCAGGCTCATATACGCCCCCTGAACCAAAGGGACTTGCGCTTCACTGACTATCTGTGCCTGGCCAGTGCAGGGAATGGTCAACTGAAAGGTAATGTAGCTTTGGATGAAAACAGGGTGAGGTATTAGATAAAACGGTCTGGTAATGCTCGAGCTGGTTAATCTTAATCTGTATTATACATATAGGTTAAGTTATCAATAATTGTTTAAAGTAGTAGGAGTTAATAGTAAATCATATATAGCAACAGTATATGTATTTTTGTGCCTTGCTGGAAACGGGCATGGTGTGGGCAAGGTCAATAGATGATAAATCATAGTAACTTTGCAAGTCACTGTGCCTGTCTTCAGTATAAGTTACCATAAAGTTAGTGTAAAAGTAGTAAGAAGTTTATTAATTATATGTGGTGTGTGTGTGTGTGTGTGTGTGTGTGTGTGTGTGTGTGTGTGTGTGTGAAGATTGGTAAAATATAGTTAATCAATGTATTAGTATTACGTAGAGGACTATATGCTATTGGAGGTGAATATAATGCCTGTAAGGTTGTTAGCTAATCAAAAATAGCAGCATTGCATGTTCTAGTAACTGTTTCCAATGTTAATTGTCTGTCATATATGAACTTATAGGAATAAGAAGTTAATGCATAATATGACTTGTTCTTGGGCCTGTCTCCAGTATAATTTGTCGTTCGTATTAATCCTCACTTAGTGCTGGTCTTTAATTCTGTTCTTCTTATTCTGTCTGTGTTGCCTTTATAGTCGTAAGTCATTAAAAGCCTTTCTTGAGGAATAATTAGTTGTTAGTTTCTCTTTTGCGGACACTACTCAACCTCATTACATCTGTTTTGGGTGGTGGGAAGTAGCGAACTCCCAGATCCCCACTGAGAACCTAATAGGAGCCCCCTTAGGGCTCTGATGTGTGCCTCCTCCTTCCATTAATCTCCACAAGTACATCTCCAGTATGAGCTGAACAGCTATTGGCTAGATGCCTCTGTAGTTCTAAGCTTTACAAACATCCTACTGGATTTTCATGTGAAAATGGGGCAGGTATGCAGGGAATGGAGGGCAGTAAGCAGCCTGATGCCACCTCTTCCTGCCCCTGGCTCTTCCCCTAAACCTTCTGGAGACCCCTTCTTGAATGGTATGGTGAAAGCAACACACATGCTGGGGAAGATCCATCCATGAATGGTCCCCTAAGTATATTCCTGCACAGGAGACTCTTGAGCCCTTAACTTGGTGTTATTCAGAACATGAACTGCCTACAGATTTCTGCTTGCAAATTGACCACTTTATTAATTGTTACAGCAATTTAGCTGGCATTGATTTAGAAGAAATACTTCCCTTTGTGGGCACTGCTGTGAGTTAATTGATTGCAGTATGAATTATGCATCCCATGCCGAAAACAAGGGCGCATAAAGAAAGCCAAGGTTAGCTGTATTTCAGAAGAGTACTAGGGCAATTACAGCCCTTTTTGAAAAAAGGCTGAGTCATTTTGATATGAGAATATGTACTGGGTTGTCAGAAATAAAACCAGGTATGGCTTCCATTGAAGTCAGGGGCAGAACTTCCATTGACCCAAAGGAAGCAGAACTGTACTCTAGTCAGCATTGCCCAGAAGCATGGGCTACTGTTTGCCATCATTTGTTGTTTGTTTATTATTTATATTGTGGTACTGCTTAGGAGCCCCAGTCATGGACCAGGACCCCATTGTCCTAGGCCATGTATGCAGAACAAAAATAGAATCCTTGCCCTGAAACAGTTTGCAATCTGTTATACATCATCGAACAAGACACACTGAACAAATCAACAGAAAGGACACAGGAATCCAGTGAACCTTGCACTGCTTATCGGAAGTTACACTTCACAAACCCCAGCACTCTGCACAAAATATGCTCCTGGCAATTCCCAGAGATGATCTCCAGCAAACCTGGAATAGTATTTGACTGTAGGCACAGCTCTAACACTGTTGGTATATAAGCTGCCTTCCCTCCTTCTGCTCCTCCCCAAGCCTCTAGCAGCAGTAAATTGTTCCCCATTCTTCTCCCATCCCCATGTTGGCTCAGTGAGTAGAGAGGTTGCACCAAAACTCTGCTCAGTTTATGCTCACTCCCCACCCACTTGCTCTGTGGGGGAGTATGCTGGTGTGTACGCCTGTGCATCTGGACCCAAGATGCACTCCTATGCAACTGGGCAGCCCGTGGAGGGGTAAAAGCAAGGCTCTTATTCCCCACACGCATGTGTCATCCATATTTAGCATCACCCTCTCAGTCTGTGTAAGCTGAAAGGCTAGATAAAAAGATCTAAATCTACATATATTTTATTGTACATCTTGAAAAAGTAAGAATTAGCTAGAGTTAAAAAAGTAGGCTCTGCCTGTCTGTAAATATGATAATATAACAGCAAGAGGTGTGCGCAACTATCAAGAAACTGGAAAAGTCAGTCAAAATATTAAGAAAATTATGTCATGATGAAAAAAACAGAAAAAAGTGAAAGAAGGGTTGGGTACAAGGAGATGATAAGTTCATGGGTATGAGTGTATGTAAACAGTTTATTTACATGAAACATGAATGGTCCCCAGATACAATACTTAACACTCATCATTATATAGTCCAAGGATTTCCACAGGTTCAGTAAAGAAGGATAAGTGTTGTTAACCCTGTTTTATAGGTGTGTGCGTGGGGAGGTGGGGGAATAAGGCGGAGAGTTGAAGTGACTTGCCCAGTTGTAGTACTGGGAATAATATCCACGACAAAGCCAGTTTACTCAGCCCTTAGAGGAGCTCCCTTGTGTGGTGGTTCTTGGAGTGGCATAGAGCCACAGAAACAGCTCCTACACCTCCCTCCCTTCTAGACTAATGGATTTTACTGGTGAGTTCCTGTACTCCAGGGGTCCGCACCTTTGGCACGTGGCTCGCCAGTGTAAGCACCCTGGCGGGCCAGGCAGTTTGTTTACCTGCCGCGTCTGCAGGTTTGGCCAATCGTGGCTCCCACTGGCCGCGGTTTGCCACTCCAAGCCAATGGGGGCATCGGGAAGCCGCGGCCAGCACATCCCTCAGCCCGTGCCACTTCCCACAGCCCCCATTGGCCTGGAGTGGTGAACAGCGGCCAGTGGGAACCATGATCAGCCAAACCTGCCGACGCAGCAGGTAAACAAACTAGCCCAGCCCACCAGGGTGCTTACCCTGGTGAGCCGTGTACCAGAGGTTGCCGACCCCTGCTGTACTCTATTGATCCATGGCTACTGTAATAGGCCTTTGGGCTGGTCTGAGCTGTGCTGGAAAACAGACTGACCCTAGGAGTGGGCAGAGTGGTAAGGAACACTGCAAAGGTGGCTTAAAACCACTTTTACAACTGCACCTCCTTCCTTATCCCCCTGCATACACCTCTTGCTCTTCAGACACAGTTAGGGATCTGGCCATTGCATGGCAATGCCAGAAAGCCATTTTCTAGGCTCAACAGGCACTTTAGGAAGGTAGCAAGCAATGTAATTTCATGTGTTTTTTTGTCAATAAAGAGAATTTCTAAAGCAAGATTAAGACATATCAATTTGCCTTTGATATTACTTAATTACGTTGGTTACTATAAATGTCATACATATTGGACAGCCTATTCATTATGGTAATTTTGAAATGTAATCTAAGCTTGGTTGGAAATACAGGTAATTGTTGTTTGTAGGGTTTTGATATTTTTTTAAATGGCAAATGTGATATTGAAGCTGGAGAGAGATTTGATATAAGTGAACAGAGTGTGGGAAAGCAGAACTACTGGAGCTAAACCTAGCCTGTAATATTTACTGCTCAGTTAAACATAGCTCCAGAGTGCAAATGATTACATGAACTCCAACAGCTATTTGACAATATTCTCTGTCATAGGGGAATCAAGGCCAGTATCTGAAATATATAGAGATATATTCCATGTGAAATATAGAAAACACAACTGTATATATAATATATAACCTGACTGTGAAGTGTCACTCATCTTGTGTGACTGTAACATATTTGGCATCCTGTCGCACCTGCTTGTGGCTTAGCTGGAACGGCACATCTGGTTGAGCTGCAGTTCTCCTGCAGTGCCTAGAGTGCACTGAGGAGTTTGGCTTCAAGTGGCTAAGTGGCATGTCTGTCTCCCTTGCTAGATCCAAGCAGTGAAGCAGCCAGTGACAGAATCATCAGTGAAACTAGAGGAGGCTGCAGAGGTAGCAACAGCAGTGATTAATGGGTCAGCTGGTGGTGACAGGAGCTGGTGAGGCAGCTAAATAGTGTCCCCAATCTCCTCAGCCAAACTCAGACCCCAGCCAGATTCCTGATCCTTCCCCTCCAGAGACTGACCCAACATACCTGTCCCCTGCCAACGAGAGAACCCAGATCTCGGTCCTCCAAAGGGATCATAGCTATCAGACCCCAGACTCCTTCCCAGACAGCAACCACCCACTTACCCCGGTGCCAACATCCTAACCCCCATCTGACTCTAACCCCACTGCTGTCACCCACTTATCCAGTCACTCCTGCTGAGAGCATCAGGCTACCTCTAGAAAGCCCCAGACTAAACCTACCCTCTAGCATCCACTGGCCCAGACATCCCAATATCCATCCGTCTAATCTCAGATTACCGCCATTTCCCCCTCCAATCTCAGTGCCCCTCGGCACTCTAACCTACCCGTCCCCTACCTGCTTGGGCCTCATGACTGTCAAGCTATGTGTACCACTGTGTTTCACCGCTGCCCCTGCCTGGGTCGGAGCCTCCTACTGCAAGACAAACCCAAGAAAGAAACCAACAGGACTCCACTGGCCATCACATACAGCCCCTAGCTAAAACCCCTCCAACGCATCATCAGGGATCTACAACCCATCCTAGACAATGATCCCACACTTTCACAGGTCTTGGGTGGCAGGCCAATCCTTGCCCACAGACAACCTGCCAACCTGAAACGTATTCTCACCAGCAACTGCACACCGTACCATAGTAACTCTAGCTCAGGAACCAATCCATGCAACAAACCTCGATGCCAACTCTGCCCACATATCTACACCAGCGACACCATCACAGGACCTAACCAGATCAGCCATACCATCACTGGTTCATTCACCTGCACGTCCACCAATGTAATATACGCCATCATATGCCAGCAATGCCCCTCTGCTATGTACATCGGCCAAACTGGACAGTCACTACGGAAAAGGATAAATGGACACAAATCAGATATCAGGAATGGCAATATACAAAAACCTGTAGGAGAGCACTTCAACCTCCCTGGCCACACTATAGCAGACCTTAAGGTGGCCATCCTGCAGCAAAAAAACTTCAGGACCAGACTTCAAAGAGAAACTGCTGAGCTTCAGTTCATCTGCAAATTTGACACCATCAGCTCAGGACTAAACAAAGACTGTGAATGGCTTGCCAATTACAGAACCAGTTTCTCCTCCCTTGGTTTTCACACCTCTACTGCTAGAACAGGGCCTCATCCTCCCTGATTGAACTAACCTCGTTATCTCTAGCTTGCTTGCTAGCATATATATACCTGCCCCTGGAAATTTCCACTACCTGCGTCTGACGAAGTGGGTATTCACCCACGAAAGCTCACGCTCCAAAACGTCTGTTAGTCTATAAGGTGCCACAGGATTCTCTGCTGCTTTTACAGATCCAGACTAACACTGCTACCCCTCTGATAGCTGTGTAGATGAGTTCAGAATCTGTCCATAAGTGTTCAAGTGAGATGTTAGAGTTCCCTATGCCCTTAGGAAACTATCCTATAATTGGAGATGTCAAGAATCAAAGCATTTAGGAGCTTGAGATGTCAAGTTAACCTTTGTTAATGGATGATATAATGTGATCAGCATATTTATCCTTGAGAAGCTCTGCACCTGCTGCTACATCGCCTCACCTGTTACCTCGGTGCATTATGCTGACTTGTGTGACAAGAGGTGCCTCTGTTATTGAGAGGATGATCATGAAAAATATTGTCCGCACACAAGGAATAGAAAAGACTCACTATGACCCCCTCATAAAATTAACTCTCTCTCCTCCTCCCCCACAAAATTCACTAAAACACTTGTAAAACCCACCCCTCACAAAACCAACAAGTATACATCAGACAGAAACAAATCCGCTTTCACTAATCTAAAAGTAACTCTTGTGAGATCATATACTTTATCCTGGTGCAACTGCAAGGAAATCAGCTAATGAGTGAACTTGTAACTGGAAGTGCAATTACCCCAGCGGTTGCCCCAGCATAATGAGGTCAGACTTTGGCTCATGGTCTTGTCAAACCAGAAGCAGAATGTGAGCCCCTCATAAAAGTCACAAGGCCAAATGTAGCTGTGACTGACTTCAGTGGTGTTAGTCTGGATTTACACTGGTCTTAAAAAACTATGTGGACCAATCTCTTCCATGACCCTTCTACCCACTTTCCTTTGAGTCACTTTGCACTGCAGGGCTGTTTGGCTCTCTTGAGGAATCAAATGACTTTCATTCTGGTCATCCCCTCACAATTTTCATTCAGCATTTAACAAGCAAATGATTGGATCATCCAGAGTTACAAATTTGTGCCTCAGAATTCAGTAAATGTTCATTGGGCTCGGCAAAGGAGCCCTGTTCCCATAATGCTGCCTTAATTCTTATCTACTTTCATGTTAGCTTTTTCTTCTTTTCTCCTATATTACCCTGGATTCCTGCCTGTGACATACATTTTGCACATACTGCCAAAAAAATAAAAGCCCAATGTATATTTATTTGAATTATTAAATTATCTTGCTTTGGCTGCTTTTGTCCTCTAATGTGTTCTTTTTCCGTTAATATTTTAATGAAGAAATTCACTAGTGGGGACATTCATGGAAAGCAAATGTCAGGCCTTGTCTACACACACAACTTGTGTAGCTTTAATTGTACCATTATAGGTAAAATCGTATAAACCTCAATGCAGTTATACCAGTATAAATAAGCTAAACTGATATAATCATATTTATATCAGTCTAATCGCATCTACATTGAGGGGTTTACTGATATAACTTTACTTGTAAAAGCATCATCCCTTAGCTGAAATAGCTATAATGGTACAAAAACTGTGTGTAGATGAAGTAAACTGGAACCCTGTAAAGTAAGTGAGTATTCACACAAGAAATGTGATTTTCAGAATCCTGATTGCTCATGCTGGACAAGAGAAAGGGCAAGTCTACGCTATAAAATTAAGTTGACCAAAGTTATGTCGACGTACAGCTGCTGCAGTAATTAAATCGCTTTTGCACGTCCACACTATGCTGCTTGTGTGGGCGGTGTGCATCCTCACTAGCAGCGCTTGCATCAATGCAGAAAGCAGTGCACCATGGGTAGCTATCCCACTGTGCAACTTGCCACCATCTAGTGCAGAGTATTTTGGGAAGGGTTTGCAATGTCTCATGGGAGCAAACAAGTCATGCAGGGGTGCCTTGGAACATGGTTTCAACATTTTATGATGCAATTTTCTCCATCTCATAATTTTATCTGCATCCCATAATGTTTCACACCTCTCTTCAAAAGCCCTGCAAACCCGCACATCCGCCATCTCTGTGAGAAGCATGAATCCTGAACAGCTCTGCACTATTGTGACGACATTACAAGCATAGGACACCTGATCATGCAGTATTTGCGGAGCCACCAGAGGAGCCAGGTGGCGGAACAAGGTGACTCCTTGGAGGCTGCCTTGCTGTTGGGCTTAGAACAAAACCATTCAGGGTTGTTGGCATTCATGGAGCAGTTGCAGATGGTGGAGTGCCAGTTCTGGGCCGAAGAAACAAGCACTGATTGGTGAGATTGCATTGTTATGCCGGTATGGGATGAAGAGCAGTGGCTGCAGAACTTTCAGATGCATAAGGCAACATTCATGGAAGTGTGTGCTGAGCTCGCCCCGGCTCTCTAGTGCAGCGACACCAAAATAAGAGCTGCACTGACAGCGGAGAAGCGAGTGGTGAGCACTGGGTGGAAACCTGCAACATCAGATTGCTACTAATCAGCTAGGAATCAGTTTGGAGCTGGGAAATCCACCATGGTGTTGCTGTGATGCAAGTTTGCAGGGCTATTAATTGTGTCCTGCTATGAAGGACACTGACTCTGGGCAATGTGCAGGACATAGTGGATGGTTTTGCAGCAATGGGTTTTCTGAACTGCAGTGGGGCAATAGATGGCATACATATTCCTATTTTGGCACCAGATCACATTGCGATAGAGTACATCAACAGAAAGGGCTACTTTTCTATGGTATTGCAAGCGCTGGTGGATTGCCAGGGACGTTTTACCAACATCAATGCAGGCTTGTCAGGGAAGGTGCATGACACATACATCTTTAAGAATATAGGCCTGTTCAGAAAGCTGCAAGTGGGGACTTTCTTTCCAGAACAGAGGATCACCATTGGGAATGTTGAAATGCCAATAATGATCCTGAGAAACCTAGCCTACCCATTACTAATGGCTCATGAAGCTGTACACTGGCCACCTCAATAGCAGCAAGAATCACTTCAAATACAGATTCAGCAGCTGCACAATGACAGTTGAATGTGCTTTTGGCCACTTGAAAGGCCGCTGGTGCTGTCTACTCACAAGATTAGAGCTCAGTGATAAAAGTATCCTCATGGTTATAGCTGTGTGCTATGAACTTCATAATATCTGTGAAACAAAGGGGGAGAAGTTTCCGCTGGGGTGGAGGGTGATGATGGAACAGCTGTCTGCTGATTTTGAGTATCCAGATACCAAGGCTATAAGAAAGCTGAACAGGGAGCTATGTGGCTCAGGGAGGCTTTGAAAGACAATTTTATTAGTGAGCCACGGTAATGTGTGTGGTTGTGGTATGCGCTGCCTGTTTTGTTTGTTTTTTTTTGCACCCAGGAATGATTCTTGTAATGAGTGCTGTGTGTTTTTCTATTATCTCTGAATTATGTCAGCCCCAGCCATCATATGTTGTGACCTAATATAGATGAATTAAGTTTTAATAAATAAACTTTTATTCCAGACACATGCAAACAGACGTATTTATAACTGAATGAAACTTTGAGGGGGAAAAAACCTTTGAAGGGGAAAGAACAGTCATTTCCATTTCACAAACACATACACCAACGGTGTCTGTCACAGGTCTGTGTATGTGCGGCTGTGATTGCGGAGTGGGGTGATGGGGTAGTGCAGCAGCCCTGGACACCATGTGGAATGTGGGGGGTATAGGGAGGTCCCTGAATGCAGTTCTCTATGGGCTGCAGAGGGAGGCAAAGACAGATCTGTTGAACCTAAAAATCAACAAGAGTCTCTAGCAATTCTGTTTGCTGCTCCTGTTCCATGTCTCTCTCCTTTTCCTGTGCCTTTCTCCTCTCTGTTCTATCCCTGTCCATTCTATCCACGAGGACAATCCTCCAACCCCTGTCCTCAGTATCTGAAATGCCAGAGGCTTGCAGAATCTCTTGGAATATGTCATCCTGTGTCCACTTGTTTCTCTTCCTTATCTGGTTGAGCTGTTCCACTGGTGTGGATGGAGAGACCCTCAAGGCCACATTTCCAGCTGCAAAAGATACAAAGCACTGAGGTACTATTGTGAGTGTATTGACAAGATGAATGGAAATGCGATATACTGAACTTATTCCCTTGATCCACACAAGTGGCAAGCACTGCAGCCTTACTTCTGAGATTCATAGGGCATGGCGGCAGTCTCAGACATGGTAAGTATGGCCTGTGAGGAAGAGGGGGTGAGTTGGGACTATAAGGAGGGGGTAGCTGACAGACATGAGTATATGTGAATTGGGCCTTTGAACTGAATACTGGCACCATTTTCCACAGGTAGTGGTGATTTTTAGCTGCTATCTCCCTCCTGAGGGTAATGGAGGCTGAGAGGGAACAGCTTCTGCATGTGTCTGGCTGGAGACTGGGTCTGCTAGCTTGTGTGCTGCAATGGTACCTGCTGAAGTAATTGTGGAATGGCGTGGGAAAGTGTCATACCGCGGCAGAAGAAATAAGGCTGCCCTTCCCAGAAACCTTTGGCAGAGGATTGCAGACTAGCTCCAGGAAAATTTCCTAGAGATCTCTATGATGAATTCAGAGGACATCTCGATGCACATAAGCTGTCCTGCAGGACCCCCTCTGCCTAACTGTACAAGGGAATGAGAAGCAGATAGCGACTCTACCTCTATTCATTATTTCACTACCTCTTCTAGCATGATTAAAGAAGAGTAAATGAACTGATGTATTCCTACAATACAAACCAAACTGCATACTTGCCACAGGTTCCTTCCCCTGCATCAGGCTTGCCTGTGCTGGTCTCTAGGGACTGTTTCAACTACTCTTGAGTCAAAAACAGGTCCTGGCTCCCTGTGCTACTGGAACACCAGGTCACCTGTCCCCCATTCTCTTCCTCTCCTTCCTTGTCCAATACCATCTGCTCGCTGTACACTCTGGGATCCTGTGACTCCAGCTCCCGAAGTATCCAAAGGGATCTTGTGGATGGTGATGGGATTTCTGCCAAGGATGGCATGCCCTCTTTGTAAAAGCTCTGCACCAGAGTGACTGTTAGCCTCTGTGGCCTTCTGGTATGCCTGCCGCAGCTCCTTGGCTTTCAGAAGATGATGCTATGGGTCCCTCTTATAGCCCTTCTCCCCCATGCCACAAGGGAACTGCTCATAGATATCAATGTTCCTGTGCCTGGATAAGAGCTTTGCCTGCACAGACTCTTCTCCCGACAGGCCCAGGAGATTCACCACCCGCTGCATACTCCAGGCAGGAGTGCGTCTGCAGTATGGACAGTACTTAATTTGTAATGAAAGAGGTGTCGGGACTCAAGCAATTTTTTTTACATTCATAACAGATGCAGCAAGCCCGGAGGTATCAGGGTGATGAAGTGCCAAGCCTGGAGGTGCCAGGGCTCAGCCATGGCACAAATTAAACACTGACTGTGGCGCTGGCATAGTTAGCTGGACAGTTGCTAGGTGAGCTTTCCATACCGAGCAAACAGGAAATGGAATTTCAATTATTCATGGGACTTTAAAAGGGGAGAGGTGTGTACTTCTGTATCTAGCTGATGGGCTGCAGAGTTCAAAACAGTTACCAGAGTGGTCACAGTGGGGCATTGTAGGACACCTCCTGGAGGCTACTAAAGTCAACGTAAGTAACGTAGTGTCTACACTGATACTGCATTGACCTAAGTGCTATGCCTCTTGAGGAGGTGAAGTTAAGTCAGTGTAGCATGCGAGTTATATGGGTAGAAGCATCATTTAAGTGCAGACGCTTACAGAGTTAGGTCAATGTAAGCTGCCTTGCGTCGACCTGACTCTGTAGTGTAGACCAGGCCAAAGATATAAAACAAAATTTAACACTTTTGAATGCTGAATTCTTATCACTAACTACTAGAATGCCACATGCAGACCAATAATCAGTAGCCCAAATTGCTCAGGGAATGATTTCAGATAACAAATACAATGAACGTTTTTTTAAATTGTAAGCTATTTGCAGTTAAACTGTGAATTGTAAATTGAAAATGTAAAAGAGTAGAAGCTAGGAGACCTAATTACACAAGGGAAGTACAGACACGTTGTCTATAGAATTATTAGTGGGTGCCACTCGTACCCCACTGGGAACAGCTCTGCAAACGTTAACAAATTAGTATTGTTGGCAGATGCACTATGCTTCTTAATGCAGAGTAAAAATTAGTTTCTGTCCCATGGGAAATTTTGATAGTTGTTTTTATCTGGAATTGAGACAAATAGTCAAAAGATCAAAATTCTTAGCAAATGAAGTTCTGAGAAACTTCAATTTGGAAATGTCAAAGTGAGATGTTCTAACATTTTTGATCAAAATGAAACATTTTGACATTCTGGAATCAAAGACTTTCATTTTGATGTACGGAACTGAATTGAAAGATTTCATTTTGAGTCAGTTCGACGTTAAACTGCATCTGCCGAAAAGGTGCTGTGGTAGTTGTCTCATAGACTTTAAGGCCAGAAGGGACCATCATGATCATCTAGTCTGAGCTCCTGCACATTGCAGGCCACAGAACCTCACTCACCCACTCCTGTAATAGACCCTTAACTTCTGGCTAGGTACTGAAGTCCTCAAATCATGATTTAAAGACTTCAGGTTACAGAGAATCCACCATTTATTCTAGTTTAAATCTGCAAGTGACCTGTGCCTCAAGCTGCAGAAGAAGGCAACCTCCCCCCACTCCCTGGGTCTCTGCCAATTTGACCCAGGGTAAAATTCCTTCTTGATGCCAAATATAGCAATCAGTTGAACCCTGAGCATGTTGGCAAGACCCACCAGCCAGACACCTGGGAAAGACTTCTCTGTATTAACCCAGAGCCCTCCCCATCTAGTTTCCCATCACTGGCCATTGGGGATATTTGCTACTAGCAGATGCAGATCAGCTACATGCCATGTAGGCATTTTCATGATAATTGCAGGCCTCATGCCCTTATTCTTCCCTGTGGGATAGGTTCCCTGGGTGAATTACATATCCCCTGATGTACCACACTCAGATGGCTCACATGATGCATTGCCTAGGCTCAGAGGGGCAACTGCATGTTCCATGATAAACTGAAATCTGGTCATCAAGCCCAGCCCATAGGAGCTAGGGGAAATTAATATTTTGTGGATATTGCATTTTTCCATTAAAAATCATTTTGCTGAAAAATTCCCTTGGGACAGCCAGTATCTCATGGATAGATTGATTAACTTCTCGCCAACAGCTTAAGTCCTGTCACTCTCACCTGGGCCAAAGAAGTTCACTGTGACCTAGTGCTTTAAGGAAGTACGTTGGTGAGGGGAGTATGTGTTGTAGATTTTGATCATTCAAATTAACTTTGTACCATAATGTTTTGTTGCCTGCCTTCAATTTTCTCTATTACCTTCTTTTCTTTCCCTTCCCTCTACAATTATGAATTTGCTCTTGTCAGCAGGAATGAGGACTTTGCTATATGCCTTGAACTTTTCTTGGGCATTTATGACCATCATTTTTTATTTCATTTTTCCTTTGCTCAGTTGTTCTCCAAATGAAATCAATTCTTTATTGTCAAAGTTTTTCTTTTTATCGTGTAGTTTTAAGTTTCCCTTTAGAGGTGATGTCTGTCTCTACCAACTTGTAGAAATACAGTGAGTCAGTGAGTTTGTGAATGTGAGTGCTAAAGCTGTCACACTACGGCTTATGGATAAGTATTTATAATGACGGACACATGTTTTCATGTCTCCTTCAGGGAGGATTTCACTGTAAAAGCTTTTATCTACCTCTTTACTGTTGTTGTTTCTCTAGTGTGATCTAATTACAATCTTGCAAACTCAGAGCATTCCTTGCAGTTTACCGCTGTGCTGTAGCATAAAATGTTTTGGGAACAAAATACCTTTGTAGCCAAGATAATTACATTCCCCCCACTGCCCATTACCACAGTATCTGAGCATATCAGTCCTTAATGTATTTATTCTCACAACACCTCCAGGAAGTAAGGAAGTGCTATTATCCCCATTTTACAGATGAACAAACTGAGGTACAGAGATCCATGAAGAGACTTATGTGTGGCAATGCTGAGTGTCACAGCACCTATAAAATCATAGGAACAACACCATGATCCACAAAAACTTGAATTAGGTGCTTGGCCTTCCCATCCAATGAATGGGGAGAGAAAGGCACCTTAGAATGGGATCCACAAAAGCCAGCAGGCTAGGTGGGAGTAATCTAAGCTAGCCAATAGGAGATGCAAATGACAGGGGTGTGTCCTAAGCTCCACCCACCATCTCTCAGAAATAGGCATCTACCTGCACCCTGAACTTAGGCAACTATCCCTCCGAGTGATCCACAAACAGGACCTATCCTAAGGAGTCAGTCAGCTTGGGCGCCTAAGTAGTTTATCGTGGGAATGAATTAGGTGCCTGGCTTGCTCCACACAAAACAGCTGGAGGAGGAGCTGGTGCCCTACGTTAAACAATTAGTCTAGTGGTTAGAACACTTGCTTTGGATGTGGGATACTTAGGTTCAATTTCCCCCTCTGCCTAAGGCACTGACCACTTGGTCACTGACTACTAAGTTATAGAATATTTTGATATGGGCCTCCCTTAGTCTCTCCTGTTGAAGCTGTTCCACTCTGGATCAAATAATTAAAGAGTAATTGGATTTAGAGCAGGGGGAGTGGATTCTGGTGCTCCCAACTCCCAGGTGGATGTCCTAATTCCTGGGCTATAGAGTCATTGTCTTTCTGATCCACTGACTCTTCCACTGTGAATAAATACTTAAACAGTTGACTAATAATATTTGGGACAGAGAGGGGGATAGAGTGAGAGAGATTGGGATCTGATCTGGTAGATGTGCTCAGAGATCACCTGCTCCATGGGAACTGCATGTGTCTCAGGCAGCTGAATACCTATCTCCCTCCTCCTCCCACCCTTTGTGAATTGCTCTGGGGCTTAGGCAGGAGATAGGCATGTGGAGACCTAGAATGAGGCAGCAGCATGCATGCCCAGAGGCAGGAAAATAGGCACCAAAGGATCATTTACCCTGGAAAAACTTAGGCGCCAAGTGAGTATAGGTGACAACACAATCAGACTCACCACTCTAAGGGTACGTCTAGACTACACGCCGTATCGGTGCGTTAAAATCGATTGCTCAGGGATCGATATATCGCGTCTAATCTAGACAGGATATATCGATCCCTGAGAGCGCTTATATCGATTCCGGAACTCCACCAACCCCAACGGAGTTCCGGAATCGACATGGCGAGCCGCGGACATTGATCCCGCGCAGTGAGGACGGGTGAGTAAATAGATTTTAGATATTCGACTTCAGCTACGTTATTCACGTAGCTGAAATTGCGTATCTAAAATTGATTTTATCCCGTAGTGTAGACCAGCCCTGAGCTCAGAGCACACATGGAAGTAGACATGGACTACATGCCTCTGCAGGGGTGTAGAAAGCCTATTACATCCCCATACAATCTCCTTGGACCTTGGATCTGAGCACACATAAATAGTCTCTCTGACCTTCCCCAGTCTTGGCTCTGCTGCCAACGTTCCAGCCAGTACAGGGGAACCAGTGGGGGTATGGATGATGAATATTTTGCTGGTATATGCCAGCAGCAAATTATTACACACAATGTGCCCTCCTCATGTTTCTTCCCTCTCTGTCACCACAGGGAAATGGGGGAAATTGCATTGGAGGGGAATCTCTGACATGCAAAGCCTCCTCTGCTATTCCTGGCCTAAGGGTACAACCTAGCCCCCAGGCAAGACCACGTGTTCAGTCAAAACAATTCATATTTAGATGATCTAATGCTTGCTCATTAACAAGCTACAGAGCAAGAGATTTTTCTGTGAGTGTGTTCAAATAACAAGCAGTTTGTGACCTGAGAAAAAAAAGTGGAATTAATTGGATAAATTGTTTGTTATGAACGGTTAAATCTTACATGACAAATCCATAGCTCACATTTTTGGGATCTGTCTCTATTCTAATAGACACAAGCAATTCTGGAGGCTACATTCTCATGTGCTACAAATGAATTATTTCAGCAGCAGACTTGTATGCTGCTGAGAAAATAGTTGTTAAGAAATAATATAAAGACCACCGTGGATCTCTAAAGAGGTTTGCTTCTCCCACTGACTATTATCTAAATTGGATGTTTTCTTGAAAGACAGGCTGAATAAACAGAATAATGCTAGCAGTCCCGGTACTGTAAGGTTAAAGATTCAGAGGCTTTTTCTGATCTCACTTATACCAGTTTTACAGTGATTTACTCCAGATTTACATGTAAGCCCTATGGCCTGAAGCTTTCAAAGGCATGGAGCTTTCTGTGTCAGTCTATTGGTGAATGGGGTCCAGAATGGCCACAGAGCTGCTTCAGCTGTGTAAGTTATTTACCCAGACTTTTTAGATGGACAGAAACTCCATAGGTGAAGGAACTCTCTGCCCCATGGGGGGGAGTGGGGAATACAACTTAAAAGGCCTAATTTGCGTTAGCTTTTTACCCAAATTTCTTCTTGGTGGTGGAACTGAACTAAGGGAAAGGAAAATGGCTCCTACTTTATGCTCACAAGTGTGTTCTGGAGTGATTACAAGTCTGTTAAGGGTCTGTGTGCTACAGGGTCTTCTCTACTAATGATTTTGTTCTACTGGGAGGACTCTTTGATAAGAGAGGACTGTAGCAGAGCTGAAAGAACTTCAGTATGGCCCTTATTAAAGCTGAAATCACTGTAGCTGACAACACCAGGCAAAAGGGTTATTTACACAGGGTGAGTTCAGAATCAGGCTGTTAAAGGAGATTATGGGTCAAATTCTGCTTTCACTTGCACTAACAGAAACTCATTGAAACCACCCATTCCTAGTACTGAAATCCAGTTTAGAAGTGCCAGTGAGTAGAATTTGTCCGGAAAAACTATGGATGAGGTTCTCTGTAGCTCCACTCAGAGTGTGTCTACACAACAATTGGGAGGTGTGACTTTGAACTTGGGTAATGTGCTAGTTCTGCGCAAGCAAGTGTGTTAAAAATAGCAGCATAGCTGCAACAGCTCAAACTAGCTGCCTGAGAATGTGCCAAGGGGGATCGGGCAGGATTGTACTTGGGTGGCTACTTGTGTTGTTGCATGTCTGTTTGCCCAGGCTGGGAATCACACCTCCCAGCTGCTAAGTAGCCATACTCTATGAGGCTCAGCACAAAACTTTCAGCCCTGGTGGAGGAAGACAAAGGATGCTTTAGGATGGAACTGGCTTTTACAGTCCCTTGAAGATGCTTTGGCCTCCAGCCTAAAGGGGCTGAAGCAGAAGTGAGAATCTCAAACTCTGATTTAGGACAGAATCTAGATCTTGAAGTTAGCAGACCAAATTCCTCCCAGTGTGACATCCCGCCCCACCCCCACCCACAGTAGCAACAGTGAGTAATGCCAGGGGTGAATTTGGCCTATTGGGTCCAAATAGATGTGTTTAATAACTAGGATTTTCCACAAGTGGAAACCATTTTCAGTTCTGTGTTGGTGGGTTTGTTGGTCATAAACGTATTTGTCAAGGCAGAGTACCTCAGCTCTCTGGAATATGTTGTATTTGAAAGAGACAGAGGATCAGTAAGTGGGATTTAGTCTTATTGCTGGTAAAATAGAAGATTAGAATTTGTATTGAGATCTCATGGATATGGAGTAGGCAGAGGCAAGACCATTTAAATTCTATAAACAAGACAGAAATCTAGTAATACAGCAAGAGCATGTATATTGCAGCTGTAAAATGTCTCTGATAGAATTGCAGCTGCATGTTGGGAACTGTAACAACATTTTCATTGCCTCTATAGTAATATCTATACTGCTAGGTTTACTTAATTTTTTCCCACTTAATAACGACACTATGTTAATCTAATTGGCTGTGAAAAGGAAAACCTCTTGGAAAAACTTCCCCCCCCCCTCCCTCCCCCAAAGTAATTTTCTCTCTGTGGGGAAGCCATTATAGTGAGGACACTGACAGGATTTAGGGGGCTGACAGATGACAGCAACTGATACTGTACTTCCCTTTTAAAGGGATAATGTTTATTTAAATTGGGTCCTGATTTTTTTTTTTTTTTTTTGAGGAGGGAGTGATAAGGGGAACAAGCTTTTTGCAACCTAATACCAGTAGAAATGTTTCCATAATTTATTTTTCAATTCCATTGAAAACTGCTAGTTTTAAACAAGTAAACAATGAGACCGAGGTATTGCAGCTTTAAGGCATGCAAATAAAACTGACTATAAATAAAAGTGAAACTGGAACAGTTGATGTTCACAGACCAAGCTAAGAAAAATGTTACTATAATCTGGGTTACTTATAAGTACTCTGGATTTTAAAAATTCTCTTGACTTTTCAAAACTCTAAGATGTCCCTAGTACCATACATAAAGAAGTATCTATTTACAATCAATGATTTTTAAACTGACAGCACCCTTTAAGTAGAAATGGGCTCCAGCAATGTTTCAGTTTGAATCTAATCCAAAGTTTTAGGGTGTTTTGATGTAGTTCTCTAGCTCAGGTCCATAAGATCATATGAATGGCCATACTGGATCAGACCAATGGCCCATTCTAATATACTGTCCTTCGACAATGGCTATGCCAGATGCTTCAGAGGGAATGAACAGAACAGGGTGATTATCATGTTACCCATCCTTCATCGTCCAGTCCCAGCATCCGGAGGTGTTGGTCCTGCTTTGAGCAGGGGATTGAACTAGATGACCTCCCAAGGTCTCTTCCAAGCCTAATATTCTATTCTATGATCTGGCAATCAGAGGCTAGGGACATCAAAAGCATGGAGTTACGTCGCTGAGCATTTTCTCTAATAGCCATTGATGGACCTATCCTCCAGGAACTTACCTAATTCTGTTTTGAACCAGTTATACTTTTGTCCTTCACAAGATCCCCTGATAATGAGTTCCACAGGTTGACTATGCATTGTGTGAAGAAGTACTTCCTTTTGTTTGTTTTTAAACCTGCTGCCTAGTAATTTCATTGGGTGATCCCTTGTTCTCGTGTTAGGTGAGGGGGTAAATAACACTTCCTTATATATTTTCTCCTCACCATTCATGATTTTATAGACCTCTATCATATCCACCTTAGCTGTTGTCTCTTTTCTACAATGAACAGTCCCAGTCGCTTCAATTTCTCCTCAGATGGAAGCTGTTCCATAACGTTAATAACTTTTGTTGCTCTTCTCTGTACCTTTTCCATATCTCTTTTGAGATGAGGTGACCAGAAATGCACACAGTATTCAAGGTGCTGGTGTACTATTGTTTTATATACACCTCTACTTGGATATAACGCTGTACTTGGGAGCCAAAAAATCTTACTGCGTTATAGGTAAAACTGTGTTATATTGAACTTGCTTTGATCCACCAGAGCGCGCAACCTCACCCCCTCAGAGCACTGCTTTACCGCATTATATCCAAATTCGTGTTATATCAGGTGGTGTTATATCAAGGTAGTGGTGTAGTAGCATTATGACGTTTACTGTCTTATCTATCCCTTTCCTAATTGTTCCTAACATTCTGTACCTTTTTTGACTGCCACTGCATATTGAGCAGATGTTTTCAGAGGACTATCCACAATGACTCCAGCTTCTCCTTCTTTAGTGGTAACAACTAATTTATACCTCATTATTTTGTATGTGTAGTTGAGGTTATGTTTTCTCATGTGCATTACTTTGCATTTATCAAAACCAAATTTCATCTGCCATTTTGTTGGCCAGTCATCCAGTTTTGCGTAATCCGTCTCCAGGGTAAGAATGATATTGTTGAGTGAAGAGTAATATAACTTTGAGTGTGGAAAAAGTTACAGCACAGGTTTATGAGGTACAAATCCCAACAGACAAACCTGCCGAGTTCCATGAGGCAGTGCTGTAGGCAGCAGGTTGCTAGCTAGATCGGATTCAGCCCCACCAAATCTATCTACCAGCTCACACATGACCCACTGAGGGCAAAGCCCCATGTCCAGCAGTGCTGGGGACAGGGTATCGCAGGCAGATGGTGCTGCCTGTGTGCAAACATGTACATTTTGCTGTGGTGGGCTCCTCCTAGTGTTGAGAGTCAATGGGCTAAAGCTGGCAGCCAGGCCTAGCCCCTTGGACAGGAACTGCCACTGTCTGGGGCCGGCTTGCTCTGAATTCCTGAGCCCAGCCCCACAGGACCAGAGCCACCGCTGCCTGGTGTGAATGCAGGGTGAGCTTGCACATGTCAGAGAGCATGGCCTGCCTCCACCCCCAAGAGAGTGCGGGCTTGTCCCGCATGGGGGTGTAGAGTGGGATTGCCCACTCCAAGCACCTGGAGAGTCCTTCCCCACAGACCATGGAGTCTGGTCACTCAGTGCTCACCCCCTCTCCCATAGAATGCATTAACCCTCTGCCTGTGGGCAGTGGATGTCAACTCCTCTTATCTCAGCTTTCAACAAAGATTTGCATAAGAAGTTTGTATGCAGATAAACTTATCAGTATTGGAGATAGGGGCCTGAAAAATTGTCTGCAAGATCTGGATCAGGATTTCAAACTCCAAAAAGTTCAGAGGTATTTGGATCCGTGGTTTTGGTTTGGCCCATCACACTTTGGTTCCTGGTTAGGATTTCAAAGTCCTCACAAAGGTTAAGGAATATAGGACCTGGCCCAGCAAAGCATTGAAATATAGGCATAACTTTAAGCATTTGTTTAAATGTTTTGGTTCAGCCCCACCTTTAAGTGCAATCAGTGGAAGATGATATAGGTAGGCCACTGATGAATAAAAAATTCAAAATAGAACAAGTAACTTGGCAAAAGAGAATTAGTGAGTTCCCCTTCAGGTTGGACCAATCCTACTTAAGGTATTTGTCTAAATGACCTGGAAACAGGAATAAATTGCCTAGTATCAAAATTTACTGACTCGAGCCCCATTCTAGGAGTGGGCTATCAGGATGGTTGCCCTGGGTGCCAACTTCCAGGGGGTGCTATATCACTGTGACTCTTTTCTTGGCTCTGCTGTTTGGCTAGCCTTTTGTTTTTTTGCTTGGCCATTCTGGGGAAGTCACTGAAAATGTCTTCTGCCCAGGTTGATAAAATGCCTAGTATCATTAATGTACTGAGTCATAATGCAAAGACTAGAGCACTAGGCATGAAAGCAGCAAAGAAAAAGTGTTTGGAAAGTACAAAGCCAAACACTGCTACCTGGGTCCATCTCTAAGTGTCCAGAGAAGAGCAGCAGGCTCACTTGGGGTATCAAGGAATGGAGGTATTTTGGGGAGCGATGTCTTCAGAACTAGAAATAAGGAGGCTACGGTTGACAAATACAATATTCAGAAACTCATTGATATGATTTAATTGCTGTACAGACAGCTGCAACATGATCCCAGTCCCAGATGTCAAAGTCTTTTGGGATAAATTCGGTGTTCCCAAGATAGTCATGCTGGGTTGTGCTTGCAGAGGTATAGCCCAAGCAGTGGTGATGGGGGACATAGGCATTATTCTGCCCACAGAGGGCAACTAGCAGTAGAATACTGTTAGAGACACTGGGACTGTTGTAATCCATGAAAAGATGTAGCACGTTTCACTGGCCTTGTCCTAAGGGCTAGCAGGTATGTAGTTATGGTATTCATCCAACCAGGTCAGTCATATTCTTTCTGCAGGGGGCTGCGGTAACTTAGGCCTGGGCTGCAAAAAGGCCACAAGAGTCCACCTGGCAATCCAGAGTAGTCACTCTAGTGTTCCAACTACACCACACTACTCCTTCCCTCACCGCTCGTGGGACTGCAAGGAGGAGAAGCTGCATAGGGCTGTTATGCCAACCTTGTACCACCCTGTGAAACTCCTTGCACAATGAAAAGATCAGGAGTACTTGTGGCACCTTAGAGACTAACAAATTTATTTGAGCATAAGCTTTCATGGGCTAAAACCCATTTCATCGGACACACAATGGAAATTCACAACCCGGACCATCTGGCTGCTTTGGCACCCCTTTAGTCTGCAGGAATCATGTAAAATGTTGAGAATTTGGGCCAGAGAGTGCAGGCTGCCTCATCCTGAGTGCCTGCTGAGTGGGATTGCTGGGAGGAAAACTTGCTCCTATGTCCTCTCTTCCACATAACATACTCGCTCCTGAAAACTAGACTCTAATCCTAAATTAACATGAAGAATAGGCTACTTGCTGTGACATAGCAGCGTCCACCTGTGTGAAAGACCAGTATTCTTAATTTACTTCTATGGAAACAAGAAACCAGAGGGCACTGCCTCAACTGCAAGGGGAAGAAAATGTGCATCTCAAATTCATGATGATAATGGAAAATAAAGTCAGCATTATGTTTCTACCCTGAGGCCTTTTTCAGGAACAAGCTATAAAGGACAAAAGTAGTTATAGGGAAAGATATTAAAGAAGTGTATAAAAATATAAGGAACATAAAGTTTAGTTGCAGTGCAATGTATTATTTTCTATTGATTTTACTTGCTTTGCAGCAATTACTGCACCACTTAAACAGTAGTTTTACTGAAAGAATTAGCCTTCTCCTTATAATGCATTTCAGATTGTTGGTGTATGTCACACTGTTTTTGGTGGTACTGTTCTACCTTGTATTTAGCTGACACTGAAAGAAGTTGGTCCGATAAAAGCTATTACATCACCCACCTTGTTTCGGTAATAAAGAAGGTAGTGTGATGGGGCAAACCAGATGGCTACAGTAAAGTACTGAGAAACAGGTATTTTAGCCCCAGGCTAAACAAATCCCTAGGACCCTGGTAACCAAATGGCAGTTGCTCCAGGTTAATCAAGGCACCTGGAGCCAATTAAGATCTTTCTAGAAGGCAGTAGAGATAGCTACTT
>NC_133778.1:61005346-61060424 GCF_003597395.2 Chelonoidis abingdonii
CATGCAGCTATTACAAGAGGCACTATAGACAGCTGCGATCCACAGGGCCCTGGGCTGGAACCTGGAGTAAAGGGCGGGCCTGGGTTCCTCCCAACTCCTGATCAGACACAGGAGGAGCTGACCCAGACTGTGGGTTCCACAAGAGGGGAAGATCACTGAGATGAACAAATCCACCAATAAGTGCAGGACCCACCAAGGTAGAGGAGGAACTTTGTCACAGTAGTCAAGCAAATCCATTGTGGAAAGGATGCTTCTCTCTGATTGGCAGGCCAAGTGCCTACTGGTAAGTTTCATGCTTAATTCACTGCTTCTCTGTGTACTTCTCTCTAGCCTGCAATGACATTTCATTGGAGAAAGTCATGGTATAGATCCAAGGACTAGGGCTGTTTATTTAGTTGCAAAATGATTCTTGTACAATATGTTGATTTTCAGTGTACAGAATTAAGAAAAATAGTAAATTACCATTTAATTTCCAGAGAGTTATCATATGTCATCTAAGGAAATGTTTTATGAACTTCTGTAGCTGTATCTCACTCTAATTTTTTTTTAGAGAGAGACTTTTATCTTTAGAGGCCTGGCATGCTCTTATGTACTGTGCTAGGTAAGGCAAAAACACACCAGCTTTCCAAAATACTTGTATATTCTTTGCTGATCACTTTGCAGTGATACTGAGGAAACTCTAGCTCATAGTTTTCCAGAAAGAAATATCGCAGCAGTACAGCAAAGCAGCTAATAGTATAAATCTCTAATGCCACACATTGAACTCCCATTGATTTCCGTGGGAGCAGGGTTGCATCCTAAGTGCACTGAAACTTACTAACTAAGGTGTGTGTACGTGCATATGCAAGCACCATCCTCTTTTCCCCACATACATCAGGTAGACTACTCAACTTTAAAAACTTGCCCATTGCCATGAATAACACTACAACTGTGATTCTCTTCCTGCATTGTTGAGATATGTTGTGTATTCAGTTCCTGAGCCCCATATACAATTCTTTCTCTTATGTCTGATAGCAAACTAGTTCCTTCAGAGAGTGACTACCCCATATGATACAGGGCTGGTGCCTGCAGATGGGGCAGCGTGCAGAAGCGTCTGGCTGCGCCTCTGTGTAGGAGCTGGAGAAGGGACATGCTGCTGCTTCTGGGAGCTGCCTGAGGTAAGAACCACCCGAAGCCTGCACCCCAACCCCCTACCCCAGCTCTAATCCCCCTCCCACCCTTTGAATCCCTCAATCCCAGACAGGAGCCCCATCCTCTACCCCAAATCCCTCATCTGTGGCTCCATCTCAAAGTCCACACCCCCAACTGGAGCCCTCATCCCCCTGCACCCCAGCCCAGGGCCCCCTCACACACCCTGAATCTCTCATTTCTGGCTCCACCCCATAACCCACACCCCCATCCTAGAACCCTTACCTCCTTCTGCACCCCAACCTCCTGCCCCAGCCCAGAGCCCCCCCGTACCCCAAACCCCTCATCCCCAGCCCCACCCCAGAGCCCATACCTCTAGCCGGAGTCCTCACCTCCTCCCGTGTCCCAACCCACTGCCTCAGCTCAGAGCCCCCTCCCATACCCTGAACTCCTCACTTCTGGCACCACCCCAGAGCCTGAACCCCAAACTGGAGCCCTTACCCACTCCCACACCCCAATCCCGTGAGCCAGACCGGTGAAAATGAGTGAGTGAATGAGGGTGGGGAGAGTGAGTGACAGAGGGATGGAGTGAGTGGGGGGCAGGGCCTCGGAGGAGAGGTAGTGCAGGGCAAGGGTTTTATGCGAATAGAAAGTTGGCAACCCTAATAGGATATGCAGGTAAAAATAACATAAAAACACTATTACCTTACTAGATGTTTGTTTATTAATTAGAGCAGCCACTCTGAAGGACTAGTTCTTTACTAGTTCTTTGAAATTATTCTGAATAGCCATAATGCATACCCTATGTAGCTGTCTGAGTTCTAGTCAGTCATAGGTTTCCCCTAGCACAAGATCGCCAAACCCAGGTTTCAGGCCTCTGGTACAGGCAAGCTACCTGGGGGTAATGGTGCAACCAGCCCATAACACCTGCTCCCACTGGTGCAGCCCCAAAAGTGCACATGGCTTGTCAGGGAGTAGAGTGTCTAGGGCATTTGAGAGCAGCATCTTCTGTGAAAGTCCAGGCAGAAAGCTTAAAAGTTGCCCTCCCTTCTTGGAATCGCAGACGGAAGTTAGCAACGGAAATACATTCCCATGAAGTTCTTTCCCACCCAAGTGATTGTGGAGGGGTATGTATGGGGAAGGGAGGTTTTAACAGAGCCCCAAATGTGGAAGAAGGCAGTCACTGTTGCCATGAAGTGTGAACATTCTCCTTCTTACGATATATTTTGCAGTGTAATTAGGTTACTATCCATATGCTGTTGTACTCAGTTCAAGGGAGATCTGGTTTCTTGTTCATTGTGGGGCTTTTAGGAATATTTGTGTATGTGGTGCTGGAGAGGAGTCGGTGGTGTGTAAAGAGGAGCACTTGTGAGAGCCAAGAACTAGTTTGGGAGCACAGCAAATATGTGCCTGCCCATAGCATCTCCTGCTGGCTGAGCATGGTATTGCAGGCTCCCCATTCGTCAGTCTCCTCTTCCCTGGCTATCTGTCTCTGCTGGGGAATTCATGTGGCTAAGCCCTCCAGTGGGGTAACTCTGAGTTCAATTCTCTAGTAGGGTACCAAAAGTCCACACAAAAAAATCTTTGCCCCATTTGGGCTCCTCTTCATCCTGCCTTCTGGGCTCCCTTTAACTCTCTGCTCTGGGATAGAGCCCTGACTCCCCTCACAGTCTCAGCCCTTCTGGGCTATGTTTATTTTTTCTGTGTGCTGGGTTGGAGCACTGATTCCCAAGCTACTTCCTGGGAGTTTTTCCAGACTTAATAACAGGAACCCAGCTTCCTCCCTGTGGCTTCTCCTCTGTACTGAGTTCTGTGTCCTTTCATCAGGCCAAGATGTTTAACAGGCTGTCACCGGACCCCATTACTCCTGTCCCCTCAGGCTCCCAACTAATTAAGGGACAGCCAAGGCTGATTGAACAAGGATGGCTAGCCCCAGGCCTCCTAGCCCTTAAAAGGGGCAGTTTATGGAAACTGTTGGATGTTTTTTCAGGCACTCCTAGGAAAACTAAAAATCAAATCAATTTAAAGGACACGTCTTAAGTAGCAATATAAAAGGCCTTCTTTGAAATGTGTATTTTCATTATTTTATTTAACATTTATAATATTAAAACATTTTTGGATTAACTTTTCTAACTTGGCTATTAACTTAGATGCTTCAAGGCCTTTACAGACACACCAAGGAAATAAATATAGTTCTCAACCTTAACTGGAAGAGCTGGCACTTCACTATAATGCGAATCAAAGAAAAATATATTGCCTACTATTCCACCTGTGATTCCTTATAAACTCATTAAACAATTATTTTTATTATTGTTAAACTTCAGTGAACACATTGTAAATAGTTATAATTCTACAAATCTTTGTTTCTTAAAGAAATGTAAATTAATTTACACAATGTAAAGCACCATACAGCAGGTGTAACATGCAGTAAAGCAATTCACATCAGTTAAAGGGCTGCTGCACCTATAAAGTCTCAGGTTAAGTTATCTGGATGCAGAAGCAGCTTATATCATCAAAGGACAAAGCTGGATAACAGGAATAAAATGACAGAATAAAAAGAAAAGGGTTCAGCAAAAAGGACTTTTGATAGATGCCACAATTTATTTGCCAGCACATGGTACAAAGTGTATTAATGTGACAGGAATAATCGCTTGGCTAAGAGTAGCAAATTGCCTGGTAAGTATAGTTAAATCTGATCTGCATTTATTATCTCTGAAATATGGTGCAGCAGATAGGGAAGGGCAGTCTCTATTTCTTTAGCTGGGAGAAGTCTGCTTGCTCATTGCTTGGTGGTCAGTGTGACACTGAAGAGTGTCTGTACTTTTCAGCTGGTGGGAATTCCATCAATCTCCCAGAATTTGTTCCTCACCTGTCAGAATGATCAGACCTTCAGGAGTTTTTTGGTAGCTCCTCCTGATCAGGAACCCTTTCAAGCCAGTGAGAGTGAGGTCCAGACAGGAGTTGACTAGGAATTTTCAATCAATGAGTTTCTGATAGAAAATTCACTTTTCATAAAATTGAAGCTTTCCACTGGAAAATCATTTCCAGCTCTGTGGCTCCCCTGTTCTTCAGCAGCTCACCTGGCAGGCTGCTGGGGAGCACAGACTACTTGGCTCCAAGGCAGCCTGTCAGGAAGACCACCCTGGAACCAGGGCTCCCAGGACCAGAAAGAGTCATAATGATTCTACAGCCCACTGTTTAGAGTACTCAGGTGAGATATGGCAGATCCAAGTTCAAGTGCTTGATCCAATAACTGCTTAATTATTTTTACATGGTGGAGCAGCTTCAACCAGAGAAAATGAGGGAGCTTTGCTGTAGAATACACCATAACTCAGTGTTTAGGACACCATGAGACACAAGTTAAAATATCTTTTCCACATCGTGTGTGTGTTTGGGATATGGAGAATTGAACCTGAGCCTCCCACATCCTAGGTGAGTGATCTAACTACTTAGCTAAAATTTATAAGGGCACCACCACCTGCTCCCCTTGCTGTTTTGGGGGTTAGGTGTGCTCTGAGACTGCCTACTGGATTGGCCCATGCAGGGGAATGCTTAGTTAGAGGATCCCTCTGGGACATGGTGTGGGCACCTAGACAGGCATTGTATACATGCTCACTGGCCGAAGTGTAGGTGCCTAAGAGACTTTAATGAAGGAAATTTAAGTACATATGAAACTTTAGTCACCTACAGAGTCAAGCAACAGCAGAGAGGGGTTTTGAATCTCTCAGGTGCTTAAAAGGTAGACTTCAGAATCTAGCTGTCACTTTAGGTGTCTAAGTCCTTTTGTGGATCTAGCCCCTTAGTTTTTTCATTGAGAGAAAAAAAGTTCATAATCTTCTCTCCTTCTGTTACCCCAAGACATAGATCTTAGAGGTAATTGATATCACTGCAGAAATTGCCCTAATGGACTGTTGTTGTCTTTATGGAAGTCTGCTTTAAGGAAGCTTGTGTTTAGATACTAGGAAGTATGAAGGCTTAATCTCCTAAGGCTTTAGTAGCTTCTAAGGCTTGCCTTTTCCCTCTCAATGTGTACTGTTAGTATATAGGCTGGTTTGTCAGCCTGAGATAGAATTTTGGGTTTGACTTTTTGATACTCTTATATCTTATACTAATATGTGTGAACAAAGGACAAAGACACTATGTACGTTTCTTCTGCCTGGCCAGATGAGTTTGTTAGTATAATGGGAAGAGATAAGGGATAGAACTAAAGTGCTACAGAGCATGGTGGGAGTGTAATATCTGAGCATATACTGAAAGGCTGCCTGGCTCCTTTTGCAAGCCAAGGTCAATCAAGCAACCAGTTAGGAGAGGCATAAGAAACACTAAAAGCCAAAGAAAAGCCTGGCCTTGGCCAGAAAACAACCTCACTCCTTACCCCTCCCATAGGATACAAAAGAGGTGGAATGAAGACCCCAGACTCATGACCCTCCAAAATGGAACATGGCCTGTGATATGAGTATAATATAATCTCATTGAAAGGTGACAGGGCCAGAAAGAGTTAATTAACTCACCTCACCGACTGACCTGACCCATGGGTGAACCTTAAGAACTGGTTAGCAAGATATGTAAATGAATAGAGCTTTGAAATGCAAGTCTGCATTGTTAGAGGTAGAAGGGGAGGTGTTTGCTCAGATCTTGTGATGTAAGCAAACAAGTCTTGTCTATTGCTACAGTTTTAATTCAAAGATCAAAAAAGGAATATTAACATTTAGGAAGACACTGGAGTAAAACAGTATTATTGTCTGTGTCTCTTTGAAGGTTGTGGTAACCTGTATCTGAACTGTTTAATGAATAAATTACTCTGTGCTAATTGCCAGGATGTTTGGGAGAAGGAGTTAAGCCTATTTTCTCAGGCCGAAAGGCTGCTAGAAATGTATAAGAAGCCTGGGACACGATCCTGCTTCATCTCAGATCTGCTTTGGGTATCAAGAGGGGCGAACACCTTAAGCCACAAGGATTGAGATCCCCAGTTGTTCACTGGAGTCACCCTGAATATGGACATTGGACTATAACCTATGGACTATTGGCTACTACAAGCTCACCTCTACTATGTATCTGAACCTCAAGAATTGAATTCAAGTCTGTATGTATATGGATCTTTTAACCAACACTCTCTTTTCTTTCTAATAAATTTTAGCTAAGTTAATAAGAATGTTGGCTGTAGCGTGTATTGTGGGTAAGATCTAAGTTATAACTGGACCTGGGTATGTGGCTGATCCTTTGGGATTGGAAGAACCTTTTCTTTTATGATGAGATAAGATTTTCGGGAATCATCATCATATGTTTGACAGGTGTGTCTGGACGGAGGCCTGAGGCTGGGCACTTTAAGGGAACTGCGTGGTTTAAACTTCTAAGTAACCAGTGAGATACTATAGAAGCTGTTTTGTGCTGGTTGGTAAATCTAAGTGTTGGGATTTGTCTGCCCCATTTTGTTTGCAGTTCACCCTGATTGAGTGACCTCAGCTGGCTCCCACGCAGCACCGTCACATGGCCATAAGTTGTAAGGGGTGTGACTAGAGGCATGTACTGCAGGTATATTTGGGCCTGTTAAAGAGGAGGAGTGGGGAATGGGGATACAGACAAGGCTCTGTGGAGTCAGAGCTGGGAACAGAACACTGGGAAACAGAATCTGCTGGCAAGTAGAGCTATGGATATGCTTGCTTGGAACTAACCCAAATAAACCTCACATTGCCTGCACCTCAGTCTTCTGCTTTCTGTCTGCATGACAAGAACCAGGGAAGGGGGTAAAGGGAAAGCCCTCTAACATGTACTTAGTACACCTTTACTCAGCATTACTGTTTTGACTATGAAGTTAGATAAGATATCTGTTCCAGGAAAGAAATGTGTAAGACCACCAAAAGTCCATCTCTCAGCCCTCTTCCTCATGCAGGAATGTGTTGCTGCTTCACTAGCCCCTAAGATGAAATCTCTGGGGGCAGTTTCATGAAGGAGAGAGATTACTTAAGAATTGCCAAAATTGTATGAATATATTTCCTCACAATCCCAAAGCAGCTGCTAAAACTGTCTACCTCACACTTATGAATCTATTAGTTTTTTATTGCCAGTTTTCACTTGCACTGAAATGAACATGTTTTACTTTGTATCCTTGAATTTTCAAGAATCTGTTGTATCTTCATGTTGAGTAAGACCCTCAATAGAAGATCTTAGAAATGCTGCCTAATATTAGAAACAAAAATTCAACATAACAAACCCAGGGGTTAATTTGTAGTGAAAGAGGTGCTGGGGCTCAAGCAATTTTTTTACTTTCATAACTGATGCGGTAAGCCCTGAGGTGCTGGGACAATGAACTGCCAAGCATAGAGGTGCCAGGGTTCAGTCCTGGCACGCACTGGCACAAATTATGCACGGAACAAACCCCAAAGACAGCAGAAATAGTGGTGCAGCTTCATTCTTCATGTTGTGGATCGGAAACCACTGTTTGTGGTAAGTTACCTACTACCCCACTGTCTGAGTATCTACATAGGTTTATAGCAGTGGTAGGACCAGGAGCTTGGAAAAAGTTTACGGAATTACCGATCCATTAGAGAGTAGGGAACAGGAGTGGTGCACGCTATCTACTCTACAAATACAACCATGAACGGCAACCATGTTCCAGTATGTTTGTCCCCAGGCACAGTTAAAACATTCCATCTTATAGCGTAGCTGTGTCCCCAAACTGTGTCCCAAACTGTGCTAAAAATTTGGACTGGGCAGTTTAATTCTGTTGTATTGCTACTTTCCAGACTGTATGAAATCAGCCACATGCTGCTGGTCTCTCAAGAACCATTGTAGAAGCATGATAAGGTTATTTCAAATAAATACTTAAAGTGAGCAGAAATAATACAGATAACCATAACAGGCACAGCTATGATTCCACTGGCGTGGTGACTGGCAGTGCTATCATATGTGTTATAAACACCTTCTTGCCTTTGCCATTAGCCAGCAAACTAACACCTTAGTCAGGCCTTTGCTGTGATGGCTCAAGCCTCATTGCCACATGGATCTAACATTCTGTATCAAAGAACCTGATTGATGCCACTCACACTTTTTACTCTCTCTCAGACGGCTAGTTTACATGCACAGCTGCACAGTATACACTGTGAGAATTGAACTGGGCCCTGTGTCGTCTTTATTGCAAAACCAATGTGATCAAACAAAGCTTTAAGCAGTGTAAAGCATTGTGTATGTCTTGGTATATGAGGTGCTCAGATGCCATAATGATGAGCACAATATAACTACCTAGGTAGACAGATAAGTTGTTATCCAAATTAAGATTGTTTCATTGTTAGTGTACAGTTATATTAGCACAGCAACAGTATGAAAGTTAGACTGTGTCGAGTAAACCTGGATTCAAGAGTGTTTTGGAGCAATTTTTAAAAGTGGAGACGTAAAAACTTGTTTCTTTCTCATTTGATTTATTGCTGTAGAAATTACACGTAGTGGGAATTATTAGCAGAATGTTTGTTTGTCTTTGTTTTGAATTATATTTGTATTTCAGGTGTGCGTGTCAAAATCTGTGTAGCTATTACTCCATATTGTGTTGGGGGAGGCGCTGACAGCATCTCTTTGGGGTCAGGGGCAGTTCTAGGTATTTTGCTGCCCCAAGCACGGCAGGCAGGCTGCCTTCGGCGGCTTGCCTGCGGGAGGTCCCTGGTCCCGCGGATTCGGTAGCACACCTGTGGGATGTCCCCGGTCCCACAGATTTGGCAGCATGCCTGCAGGAGGTCTGCCGAAGCCGCAGGACCAGTGGACTGTCTGCAGGCACGCCGCCAAAGGCAACCTACCTGCCACCCTCGTGGCAACTGGAAGAGCGCTCCCCATGGCTTGCCGCCCCAGGCACGTGCTTAGCGTGCTGGTGCCTGGATCTGCCCCTGTTTGAAGTCTATGAATCTTTGTCTACAAACGAGAACTCACAAGCTGGAAGTGAACACCACACACTAATGATGTCATCCTGTCCCTTTTCCCTTTATCCCATCCAATTTTTAATTTTTTAAAATATATTTCATTACTGTTAATGACAGATTCTGCCAAAACAAATACCGTATATGGAAAAAAAGGTCTAAGAATATGTTTAGTAACAGCATATCGCTCCAATATAAAACACACACTATTATTCATAAAAGATCTGAGTTTACCAGTCACTAAGTGCTTAGATGAGGCGTTCAGCACCTTCAACTCCCATTAAAGAGAGGTTGAGCCCCTGACAACTGCCTTTCTTGAAATCAAGGATCAAGTCCAAACTTATTTCAACTATATTTCTCAAGTAGATTTCCATTCTCTTCTCCATTGATTTGCTATAAATGAACAAATACTCATTAACAAGAAATCCAAGGCTGTGTGTCATGATTAACTGCATAAACACAAATATTTTGAATCATAAATTCAGTGACTAATACTACACCTTACGTAGGCTAGACATAACATTTTTAAGTTTACAAGATGAGAGCTTTTTTCATCTTTATACTACTAGCCCTGAAAAATAATTTTATCCAACTGTTGAATCTAAAGTGGCTGTCTTTAGAAGGGATTATATGTGTAACAGACCTTGCATTTCCCAGCATCTTATTTGGCCAATATTTGATTATGGTGATACAGGTCATATACAAGCTGGTTTGTTGTTTTTAATGAACTGAGTATGTTGTATAATCGATTTGCTAGGTTTGTGTTAAACTACAGCATTGGGAGTCATTACTATGAGATGGTATATGCTTTGAATAGGCTTCTTTTACCATCTTAAGTAAATTCAATTTCTTCCTTTGTGATAAATGGAGTTTCAGGTTCTGGGGGTTTGTTCTGTTCTGGATCCTTATCAAGCTGATAGCTTACCTATTATAATTCATATATACATATAAGTATGTGCACGTACTCATGTGCACACACAGAGGTCAATGTCATTTTAGAAAAACAGGTCATACTGTGAAATTAGTTCTTTAGTCATTTTTGTTGGTTGTTTTGGTGCCAAACTTTCAAATGTGTGCATAAAAGTATGGATGAATGTTTGTGTATATCCAGCTTTGGCATGAAAATATCTCAATGCATGTGCAAAAGTAGATTGTGCAGAAAAGTCAGAGTGGACACCATGGTTTCATTTGTCTAGTGGGGCAAATGGGGAGGAAAGCATGTATTCTCTCTTGTATGCTTGAAAATTTGGCCTTTAGTTAGTTTGTTTGGCATTGTGTTTTAAAAAAAACATTAATGGGATTTGAATCATAATGCAATAGTAGTGAATAGACAAACAATAGTGCTTACCAAAATAGTTCAGCTACTCTGTGTATAAGCATGACTGCGTATTGACAGAAATTCTGCTGAATTTGACACCTTTGTGTAGACAAGCCTTTGAATCACAAATTCTGAAGTGATGTGTAAATTAGCTGCCCATACGCTAACTGAGATTCACTTAGACCTGCTTATACCCACTCCTTCAGTGTCAAAAGGAGTCTAAATTAGTGTAATTACATGTCAAGCAGCTGTAAAGGCAAACAACAACCTCTCCCCGCTCCCAAAAGGAGAAAGAAGGTATATGTTAAAACGGGTGAGAGATGCTTCCATTAACACCTTCTCAACTTTTCAGCATATAAATTACATCAAGTTGCATGGTGAACACTTCATTTTAGGCTTGTCAATTAAACACTATTCACCATAAACCCAGGAAGGGCAAAATCTTAGATCCCTTTCCGAAGCCTGAATAAACGAGCATTGCACAGGGAAACTCCCTGGATTCAAAAGGAATAGAATTTGGATAGCCTTGAAGCAGGACTGTGGAGAACTGTCTTCTCCCACTTGAGATGGAGGTAACAGGGTACAATAGAACTTACAAGAGCTTGCAAGGAAATATTAAGGTTCAGATAAGTGGAAGTAGGTGTTTAGGTCCTTATTGTTTTTACCCTTTGCTCTGTGTGGTTTGTATCTTTGGGTGAAGGAACAAATGCTTTGTTTCCAAGAAGGTAGGTTTTGGGTCACTTTAATCAGCTCTCTCATTACAGGTCCCCAGAGGAAAAGGACTGACTGGTGCCAACACAGTTGGGCCTGCCATGCTAACACAGTGGGGGAGATGTGGTGGGGGCTGCTACATGGAAATCTGATCCAAGTATGGTTGGACTGCAGGGTTCCTCGTATGAGTGAGGTGTGGGAAGCTAGGCCTGCCACCTGAGGGGTGTACTTGAGAGGGACTAAAAAGGTTCTTAAGTGCAGCTTGCCCTGTAACCATGACAAGAACATTTGTGGTGTCACTCCCCAGCAGGGGTGGCTCCAGGCACAGCATGCCAAGCGCATGCCTGGGGTGGCAAGCCACGGGGGGGTGTTCTGCCGGTCGCTGCAAGGGCAGCAGGCAGGTTGCCTTTAGCGGCATGCCTGTGGAGGGACTGCTGGTCCCGTGGCTTCAGCGGACCTCCTGCAGGCATGCCGCTGGAGGCAGCCTGCCTGCGGTGCTTGGGGCGGCAAAATACCTAGAGCTGCCCCTGCTCCCCAGTTGCTTCCATAGTCACTGTGCTCTTTCAACTCCCAGCAAGCTTTGGCCAGTGGATTATGACAAGAAAACCACTGGCAAGGCCTCCACCTTGCCCTGCTCCCAAGTCATTTTTGGTTGTGCGGTGGAAAAACCACCATGGAGCTCTGCAGTGCATATGTGTGTGGACTCACACTACGTAGCCCCAGCCAAATCATGATGATGCAGCTGTGTTTGGAGGACTGTCCATTGCAGAGCAAGGACTATCTCCCTTAACTTGCACATTATTTAAGAAAACAAATGTTGCAGTGTGTGAGTGATGATGCAGATTGAAAACACTGCATGCTCAATGCTCTATACACAGACATACCACTTCCACCCCCAATTTTTTTCAGTCTTGTGGGAACACTATCTCAACTAATTCAGTTTGAAAATTGATGCCTTTTCAATCAATACAACTGAAGTCTAAACCTACTAATGAATTGAAGGTTTAAGAATAGTAGGAGGATTCAGAGAGAGAACATCATACTTAGGATGCACCTTGCAATACAGTAAAAATAACCTTTCCCAAACCCAAGCAAAATCAATAAATAACAATAAATATTCTTTGTCAGCCTTATAACCCTTTTTATATGGTTCATCTAAACCGTCCATGATCTAGTCTGACTTGTAGTATGGGGGAAGACATATTGGCTACTTGCTATCATGCGTATCTTAATATTAGTGGTCATAACAGTGAATGTGACATTGAACATAGAACAGTTGTCGCCTTTGCTGAAATCGTTAAATTTTCCTGGACCTTAAGATTTTTTTTTTTTTTGCACAGAGTGGTGTCCTGTGCCCTATTTATAGCCGTTCACCTTTACCTTAGTCACCATTTCTCATCAAATGCTATATACTATTGTGGTAATCTAGCCTCCCAGTCCAGACTTGAACTTTAGCGTCCACAGCCTGGTCCTGCCCAACCCTGGACTTTTGCTCCAAAAGTCTGGGGCACCTGAAACTCCCCCAAGCTCACTACCAGCTTGGGTATTGGGCTGCCACCAGGTCAAGTAGGTAATTACTTTAGGGGCCTGACCTCCCCTTTCCTCTCTCTGGTGCCCCAACCCTCCCTTGGTGGGACACCCAGATTCCCAATCCCTTGGATGCTAAAAGCAGGGAAATAACCCTTCCCCCTCCTTCTCAGCCTTGCCTCACGGCTAACCTGTGTGACCCAAGAAACCAGCTTTTCTGCTTTCCTCAGGACAATGGAGATGCAAAATACCCACAGCTGGGCTCTGCCACCCCCTTGCTCAGGAACGAGGGAAAAAACTGTAACCACCAGAGAACAGAGAGAATTCTTCATCTCTTTCCCCGTAGTCTGCTCTTTCCTGGACCCAAATAGGAATAGCCCGCAGCCTGGCTTTTCCCTTTGCCTCCCTAGGAAAGAACTTTCACAGGTTATAAAAGAAAACTTTATAGAAAGAAAGAAGAAAATATAAACAATCATCTTGCATAAAGAAACTCAATACAGGCTCTTGCTTATAGAAAATATAAGAAACAGTCTGATTTAAAGATAGCCCAATTAAACCAGCACACAAATTAACATACACCCCAAAGACCATCATAGCTGATTACTTTGCGGTTCCTGGGTACTTACAGATGTTTAGAAGAAAGTATTAGGAAGAATTAGAAGAAGACTTGTTTCCTCATAGCTAAGAAAACAACAAAGACACCGAGTATACAAATTCCCGCCCCTGACTTAAACAATCCAGTTTCTGATTGGTCCTCTGGTCATGTTCGGTTACCCTTTTCAGGTAAAAGAAACTTAACCCTTACCTACCTATCCATTTATGACAACTATAGGACATGAAATTTTATTTTGTCCCTTATTCTTCCTTAAGTTCAAATTTACACATGACCTTGATTCTCCAGGTCTTGATTTACACATATTAACAGCTTTATAAGTCAGGGTTTGTTTGCTTTATTGCCAATAAACAGAACAGAGTTACTGATATAATTGCCAGTTACTTTTTTCCTGTTGTTTTTTGGCATGTGCTAATGTTTTGGATTCCAGATCACTGATACAAGTAATTAACTTGCTTCTATTTTTTTTAATAGACAATAAATGAGTTTTTTTTCTTCAGTAAGGACTGAGTAGATATGAGATCTCTTACTATGGTGTGATTAATAGCATCATCATCACAACATAATTTACTTAGAAGGGCTTGCACATGACACTCTAGCAGTTGTGTCTCTACTAAAGTGCAATCTGTGAACTGTATTTTAGGTTTTATATCCTCATTTGTCTACTGTAAAGTTATTACTGTAAGAGTCATAGGTTTCTTCGGTCATACACTATGATCTGTAAAAGTTAAATCAATTCTTTATGCACGAAGAACAGTTTACATAAAAAAGAGTAATTATATTTCTGATAGAGGAATATATTAGTTCACCGAATAAATGTATTGCGGACTGAAGTTATGCCTATAAGAGACCTTTACTTCAGGGAAAAAAAGTTCAATTTCAAATGAAGATCTGTCCTCAAAAGGTCAAGGAGAAAAATGGTTCAATATTTACAGCCATCATTTCTGGGAATTAAAGGGACCATAGACTGTATGGATTAACTCAACAGAAAATCAGTTTATAGGTTATGAAATAGTAAATAACTTTGCAAGTCAAAAGCAATGTTGTTTTCCCATACATAATGGTGCCAGAAAAGTCCACTGGGGCTCTCCAATTTGATTGCCAGAATTTTGCAGAAATTATTTCCTTCTTTGTAGCTAACTGTGTTTTTCACAGAGGTGAAGAGTGCCAGAGCGGTGGCCTCTCCAGCCCTGAAAGAGCTTGGATAACTCTTAACGCTTGTATCTGGCAGTGACATTTATAGTGTTTGAGGTTCCACAGTTTCACCTATTATTGTTAATGCTGCTGTCATGCCTAGGAGCCCTACTCACAGACCAGGACCCCATTGTGCTAGCCACTGTACGAACCTAGAACAAAAAGGCAGTCCCTGTCCCAAGAAACTTACAATCTAAGTTCAAGACAAAAGACGACAGATGCTTACAGACAGATGAGTGAGTGCAAGTAAAACAGAGATAATATTGATCAGTGTGGTAGGCCAGTGTGTCTGCACACTAATAACCTAAGCGTTGTCAAGTATTTTGTGGGCATCATGGCAAAGGAGAGCTTTGAGAAAGGATTGGAAGGTGGACATGGATTAGTTTTGTGGATGTTTACAGACAGCGTTCTCAAGCATGAGGGGCAGCATGCAGGGAGAAAGCAGTAAGGTGTGCGTTTGAAAATTTAACAAGTGGGCACAATGGGGCTTGATGGAGGAAAAACCAAAACCAGACCTACTTGTAACTTTGCTCTTGTCAGCACTCACAGTGCATATATGTTCAGGTGGCATCCCTTAGTGTCCCACTGTATAGCTGACAGGAGATTTCCCCAGCTAGGGAAGGGAAGCACACTCCATACACAAGTCCTTCTTAAGGCCCTGTGACAAAGCGACTCACTAGCTGGGGGCTGCCCCCTCACAGCTGGGTGTGGCATTGCAGGGTTTTTCTCCATTATAGTTCTGCTCACTTGTCATCCAGATCTGCTGATGGTTCTCTTTCTTTATGATTTGCCCCTCCAGCCAGGACACTCTTGAGTCTTGCCCCTGTCAGGGTAATTTGGAGTCAAATCCAAAAGACAGGGAAAAACTCAGTCTGGTAGCCTCACTGCCAGGCCCTCAACCCCCATTTGGGGCTTGTTGTTGTTCTTGACCACATTCAGTCTGGAAGCCTGCTCTTCTCCCCTTGGTGTGGGAGAGAGGTAGCGGAACCCAGGAACACTCTCTCCTCTGGGTTCAGCACTTCATTTAGGCAGCTAAGAATTGTTCCTTCAATCCCTCCACAGCTTCTCTGGGCTGCTCGTCAACATCTTCCATAGGTTTGCAAATCCTACTATTTCTGTTGTGGATTTGTTGTGCCTCCTCACAGCTTATTTCCAGTTGTTTGTTGAGAAGCTTCTGTAAAATTGCCCTCAGCCTCTCCAGCCGTAGCTGGGCTGAATTTCAAACAACGCTTCTGGTCCCCTGCAGTACTCCTTGTGGAACTGGGGTTGTGGTTCAAGGCAGTTCCTCAGTCTTGCTCTCCTCATGGCAGGTGTCCCCCAGTGTCCTCTGTGGAGCTGGGTTTGTAACTTCAGCCAGCTGTATGGCCTTAGCTTCTTCAACGGGCTTCTTTCCTCCCAGTTAGTCCCTAGGTCAGAGGGTTCCGCAAGCCTCCTAGTAGCTAGAGGAGAGAGCTCTGTCCACCTCCCAGGGCCAGGGCTTCTGATCCAGGCTTTGTCCTTTCAAGGCTCCTCCTCCAAGATTGGCAAGTACAGCAAGGCAGGGCTGCCTGAGCCAAAAACTGCTTTTTAACCCCTTTCTCACTGGTGTGGGGTACACTCTGTCACAGTCCCTTTCCTCAGAGCGGCAATTCATGTTTACAGGAAAGTCACAAACAAAACAAAACAAAATACAATAAAACAACTCCACTGAAAACCCTACTCACAATCCGTAGGGGGTTTTCCGTGCTACAAGCAGCAGGGGAAACATCCTTTCCGTATGGCACTCCCACTTCCTGGAACAACCTTCCTCTTCCTAATATATCCCACCCAGATGGGTGATAGGCAGTGATATTTCAACCCTTTCCACGCTGCTGCTTTACCTTGTCACACACTGGTATGCATGCAATACTACTTTAGGGAGTAAAATATTTGGATAAACAATTTAAAATCATCATGTTATCTTGATGGACAGCATACCCAGCAGACAAGACAGCTGGATACTATGCCAGAGTGTTGCTGTGTGACCTTCATCTCTGTATTCCCTTCCATTCTATCTGCCTTGTCTACTTAGACCAGGGCTAAGACCAGCCTTAGATGAGGGCTGCATCAGGTTTCCAAAATTGTATGGAGGGCCGGTTAGCAGATGCTGTGCCTCCCCAAACAGCTAGTAAGGTCACTGGGGAAGAATACTCCTGCTTCATTTGCTATTGCTTCCATAAGTCCACTGGTTAGGACTTAGTCTTTGTGCTCTTTTATTTTTTTATGCCAACCACTATGGCACCCAAAGTAGGCATCATGAGTCCAACTATGTGTGATTGCTGCCTCTGAGCATATTTAACCAAATTCCAGTGTAGAATATTGAATAACTATTTTCATATAGGCAAACTCTGTCAAAGCAAAGCTCTCACAAAATGTCATGAACCTGCTATAGAAATTGGAGTGGGCTTAAAATTAAGACCCTTACATAATGGAAGCAATAATGAAGGATATGACTCATACATTTCAATTGCTAAGTTATCTCAGTGGGAAAGGTGACTTGACATTTCCCAGATTTTTAAGGATTTTAAATTCACACTCAACAATGACAGTTTCTTAATCAGCTTATATTAAGAGTTGAATACACGAGGGCATTTCCAGTCTTCTTTATGTGGGCCATGAGCCTCTGATCAAAGATTTCTTATGCTTACCAAGATTCAGGTTGTAAATATGATCTTGACATACAATTTATTTTTAAACTGGATGTCTACTTGCAAAAGTCTCATGATACAGATGTAACCACTGTGAGAAATTAAACCAATGCATGCAGTACTGTAAAATGAAGGGGGGGGGGGAGCTAATGATTTTTAGAAGCTAATAGAAGAACAATATCCTTCAGTGAAAATGTTACAAGTGAGCCCTTCTAAAGAGAATTTCTGTAGATCATTAAATTGATAAGATCAACTCATTCCAAAATCGATGCCTGAGGAGTATCTTCAGAGTCCAGTGGAGTTTCTTGCAAATCAGAAATTGTAAATAGAGCAAATCAATCTAAAGCATCACAAGAGAGTGGTGCACACACTAAGGAAATGCTTTAAGGATGCCACCAGCATGACTTCCAGGACAAGTGATAATATGAACAGCACCCGCAAGGAAAAAAGAGGGCAACCTACAGAAACATTTATCCAGAACAGAGAACGAAGTCAAATCCATCAACATATAAGCAGAGTCAGGATGGGCTCTGCCCTGATATCTGGTGGTGAATTGTGGGGAGCGTGGAAGGGAATTTCAGGTATTTGCATTGACACACCCACCGCGCCTGGCGTGGCCCACGGCAACCTGGGATGGTTGTTTTGACAGCTCTGGGATCCCCAGTTTCTTGTTGGGGCGGGAGGAGTGGAGTGTTGTCGCCCTGGTTGTGTGGATGAGGAACTGTGGGACTGCTTTGTGACAGAGATGTCTCACCATCAGGTGGGTGTCGCTTGCTAGGCAAGGGACATAGGTGCCAAAACCCAGTGAATTGAGAGAGGTTGGGGATTGGTATGTATACTTGATGGTACGGGCCCCTTTTGAGGGTCTAGAACACCAGTTGCACATCCTCCTCTCTACACTGTTGAAGAGCAGAGCTAATTTTGAATCCATTAGGAGTCCATCTAGAGGCTGCTGAGCTGAATTCATGTTGGGCCAATGGTGCACCTCAGCCTGGGCTGCCCTACTACAAGCTGAATCACAAAAAGCTAAGCTTACTGACTGAGTCACTGGTGCTGTGTTAACTTGGGGGAGCCTGAAGATTATTGCTAAGCAGTGCAGAGCAGAGCGCCACGGAACAGTGAGTGGAGCAGTTGTGGGAGCGGCTCACAAGTCGCTGGAGAGCGGCACAGCTGGTGGAGTGAGTCAGGCGGCTTTAGGAAGTGTGGGCCAATTCGAAGATTTTGGCGGGCCCTGGCAGGATGACTAAAAAAAAGAAAAAAGTGTTAAAAAAAAAAAGCCTTTATTTAAGCCTTTTAATTTCTTCCATGTATAGATTACTTTCCATAACTATATAAATATACAAATAATAATATCAGTAAATTGCATTCAATATTGCTGTTGAGTTGGCTATTAATGACTTGCCATTTACACTGTGTGGGTCCCCGCCACTCTCGGGGATGTGCACATGTGTGGGTCCCAGCTGCTCTCTGCCCCCCTCCTTGAAGCAAGTGTGCGAGGGTTACTGCCCTGGGAATCTGCAGGGCAGCAGTGGAACATGAGGCTGGTTGGGCAGCGCAGGAGTTGACTGGAGGTAAGGGTCTCAGTCTGCAGGAGGCAGAGGAGCTAGCAGGAGCTGAGACAGGGGTGTGTGGGGTGGGCTGCGCTTCACGGCAGGGCCAGCAGGGAATTTGCAAGCAGGGATTTGGGAGGGCTGCGAGACAGAGCCGTGGCGGAACTGGCCTGGCTTCAGGCAGGGGGCGTGCAGCAGGGATTGGATGGAGACAGGGCAGGGGAGTGCAGGGCTGGGTGTGGCACGGAGTGTGAAGGGCTCGGTGTTGCGCAGGGTGCTTGTGGTGTGGGATTGGTTGGCTTTGAGCAAGGGCCACGAGGTGTTGTGCAGGGGTTAGCTCTGCGAGATCACAGCAGGGTTTGGCAGCAGCTGGCCGTGGCACGGGGTGCAGAGCTGGCTGAAGGCAGGGGGGGCAGAGCTTGCGCTTGCAGGGCAGGGGCAAGGGCAGGCCGTTGCAGCAGAGGCAGCTGGAGGCCCTGCCCTTTAAATAGCCCCCCAAAGGCTGGAGCTATCCCTTATTAAAAGGGCCTGGGGCTCCCCTGCTTCTACCCCCCCAGACCTTTTAAATAGCCACGGAGCCCTGGAGAATACATGGGCAGGGGGGCTCTGGTAGCTATTTAAAGATGAGGTGGCAGAGGCAGCTGGAGCCCCGACTCTTTAAATTAGCCCCAGGGCTCTGGGAGGTTATTTAAAGGGCCTGGGGCTCCCCTGCTTCTCCGACCCCGCCCCGACCTTTTAAATAGCTGCGGAAGCCCTGGAGAATACATGGGGGCAGGGGGGCTCTGGTAGCTATTTAAAGATGAGGTGCAGAGGCAGCTGGAGCCCCGACTCTTTAAATAGCCCCTGGAGCCCCCCGCATCCAGGGCTTTGGGGGCTATTTTAAAGGGCCCAGAGCTCCAGCCGGGAGAGCAGGGCTGCAGGGTAGGGCTTGCGCTCCGGCCAGGCTCCAGCTGGGAGAGCGAGGTTGCGGGGCGGCTTGCCTCGCTCCGCCGGGGCTCCGGCCGGGAGAGCAGGGGGGCGGTTGGCGGCGCTTGCCCCGCTCCGGCCGGGGAGCGTGTGGGGGGCGGCGGCGGCGGTTGCTCTGCTCCGGCCGGGGCTCTGGCCGGGAGAGCGGGGTTGTGGGGTGGCTTGCCCCACTCCAGGTAGGGGCTCCAGGAGGGGCGGCTTGCCCTGCCCAGCTGGAGAGCGGGCGATGGGGGCTTTCCTGCTCCGGCCGGGGCTCTGGCGGGGAGAGCGGGGTTGCAGGGAGTTTGCCCTGCTCTGGCCGGGGCCTCCAAGCAGGGACCGCAGGGCGGCTTGCCTGGCTCTGGCCGCAGGCTCCAGGTGGGTGAGCGGAGTGTAGCTGCGGGGCTTGCCGCGGTCCGGCCAAGGCTCCAGCTGGAGAGCCGGGCTGTGGGGCAGCCGCGCTTCCGCGGCGGCTTTGTCAGGGGAGCGGGGCATGGAAGACCCGGAGCAGACTGCAGCCCGGTAAGAAAAAAAATTAAAAAGGCGCTTAAGGCGCGGGGCCTCTTAGGCACGGGGAATCGGCTGAATCGGCCTAAGCCGGCCCTGATGGGAGTGGAGCTGGTAGTGGTGAAGCTGCAGCAGAACTCCACGGAGAGCAGAGCAGTTTGCCAGCACGTTGGAGCAGCCTATGGAACAGGGAGTGGAGTGGAGTGGTTTGTGGGGTCGGCTGAGGAGCGGCACAGCTAGTGTGTGGCTGGTCGTGGTGAAGGCTGCAGCAGAACTCCACGGAGAGGCAGAGCAGTTTGCAGCCGTGGAGCAGCCTATGGAACAGGGAGTGGAGTGGAGTGGTTTGTGGGGTCGGCTGCAGGAGCGGCACAGCTAGTGGAGTGGAAGCTGGTTCGTGGTGAAGGCTGCAGAAGAACTCCACGGAGAGGCGGAGCAGTTGGCCCCTGACCCATGTTAATGTGCCCCTTAACACCCTATGTACACCCCCCCATTTCCACCCAGGCTGGGGGGGAGGGGGAACCCTGCAGATAAACTTTGAACTCTGGGGTGGCACTGACCAGAAACAGAGACTTTTGGTTGTTGGACTTTGAGGTGATTGGACTTAAGACCTTAAGGGGGAAAAGACATTGCCAAATGTACTGATGGTGGTTTTTGCTTAGGGTTTGTGTTATAATTCTGTTTGTGGAAGCACAAAGAATCCTGTGGCACCTTATAGACTAACAGCGTTTTGGAGCATAGCTTCATGGGTGAATACCCACTTCATGCGGATGCTGTATGGAATTTCCAGGGGCAGGTATATATATGCAACGCCAAGAAGCGGCTAGAGGTAACGAGGTTAGTCACAGGGAGGATGAGGCCCTGTTCTAGCAGTTCAGTGTGAAACCAAGGGAGGACAAAACTGCTTTGTATTGGCAAGCCTTCACATCCTTGTTTAATCCTGAGCGATGGTGTCAAATTTGCAGATGACTGAGCTCAGCAGTTTTCTCTTTCTCTCTGTTTGTGGTGTTCTCCAACGGATGCCCATGTTTCCTCTCTATTAAAGGATTTGCTACACTCGGACTCCGTGCTTGCGAGTGGGGAAGTATTGCCCCCTAGAGGCGACCGGGGGGGTGTATGTAATTGTTCCAGGTCACGGGTGAGGCTAAGCCAATTTTGCCTGTGTATTGAAACGGACCCTGGAACTGAACCCAGCCCTTGTTGCTGCCAACTCAGAGGGGCAGAAGGGTTACAAACATGTCACCAGAACTTGAACAGACCAGCACAAGACCGAAATACATGCAGAAACTAGTGGTTTCTGTGTCCTCCGATGTCAAAACATAAAGATAAGACATCTCTAATAAACAAATGTTATAGTAATCAGATTATCAACAGAGGAGTGACTATATCGGGTAGGCAACCTATGGCACGGGTGCTGAAGGCGGCACACAAGCTGATTTTCAGTGGCACTCCACACTGCCCAGGTCCTGGCCACCAGTCTAGGGGGCTTTGCATTTTAATTTAATTTTAATGAGCTTCCTAAACATTTTTAAAAGCCTTATTACTTACATACAACAATAGTTTAGTTATATATTATAGATACGTAAGAAAGAGCAGGGCCGGCGCTTTCATTTAGGTGACTTAGGCAGTCGCCTAGGGCGCCAGCATTATGGGGGGGGGGGAGGTGGCATTTTGGCCGGGGGTGACAGGCGGCTCAGTGGACTTGCTCCGCAGTCGACTCCTGCGGACGGTCCACTGGTCCCGCGGCTCCGGTGGACCTGCCACAGGCATGCCTGCGGCAGCTCCACCGGAGCCGTGAGACCCGCGCGCGGGGCGGCGAAATGGCCTGGCACCTAGGGCGCCAGAAACCCTGGCGCTGGTCCTGAGAAAGAGACCTTCTAAAAACGTTAAAATGTATTACCGGCACATGAAACCTTAAATTAGAGTGGATAAATGAAGACTCAGCACACCACTTCTGAAAGGTTGCTGACCCCTGGACTATATGTTTATCTATTGCACCCAAAGTTTAAAAGGTGCTCTGTGACAGGAAGTCCCACCAGCCTCTGTTGAGGTGTGTACTCTTTGAGTTGTGTGTTCTTCTGTATTTAGAAAGTACCAAGCTCATTTTTGGATGCCATTATAATATAAATAATAATGACAATAATAGTGTAGCATTGCAGAAAATGATACTGTATTTGTAACCATTGCTGAAACAGTGGTACTGAGTGATGGCCATATTTAGACAGAGTGCTGATGCCGGAGTACAGAACCTGGAAAGATATCAACCCGCCTGATTTAAGACTTGGAGAGAGTATAGAGCCATGAAATTGATAGTACAAAAGGAATCTTTTGGTTGAGGTCTATGACCCGCATCAGAGCTCTTGGGATTGATAACATGAAGCGCTATCAATCTCATAGCAGCAAATGGGACTACTATTCTTTATCAAGAATGGTCATATTAAATAGCCTGACATTGACTAGATTGAGAACTGCAAAATGAATAAGAGTACATATCTGTAGCAATGATACAGTGCTGATTCTTTATGTAGCTTCTTGAAACACTTAAAAAAATCAGCAGCTATTCCAGCCTGAGTTTCAGAAAGCAGCAGGTCATGTTTAGAATAAAAAAGTAGATGGAAGGTGATGAACATCTATGCTGTGGTGGGCCTTTTTTAAAAATAATTTTACATACTCTGATATTATTTTCCATTGGTCACCCACTAAATATTGTAACCGTTACAGCACAATCAGCTTAGGATGCATTTTCCATTTATAAGTGATGGTTTCAGATAGGTCCTGCCTTTTCATCCTTTGTCTTCATTGCCACTAGTAGAATTTTGTGTCTGAACCCATGAGCAGAGCCCCAGTGAAGTAAATGAGGCTTGACCCAAGCTAGGGGTTTGTCTACACATTTGCTTGCAAGTTCAGAGTCTTTGTTTTAATCATATAGTTTAGTCCCATTTTAACCATACATCCTCCTTTGAAGCCTCCTCACAGTCATAGTATAGAATATCAGTGTGGGAAGGGACCTCAGGAGGTCATCTAGTTCAACCACCCCTTGCTCAAAGCAGGACCAATCCCCAGATTTTTACCCCAGTTCCCTAAATGGCCCTCTCAAGGATTGAACTCACAAGGCTGGGTTTAGCAGACCAATACTCAAACCCCTCAGCTATCCCTCCCCCCAAGCAGAAAGGTCTGACTTGGACTGACTCACATCAACTAAGGTGGGAATCAGCGTTTTTGGAGGCACTAGTGCCCTGACAACCCGTACCCAAGGAAAATCCACTCAGACCAGCTTACCAGAGGCCTAGGAAGGCCAGGCAGAAATACTGGCCAATCATGAGCCATCAGGCCAATTAAGAAGGCTTGCTGGCTTCTCCTCAGGCCTATGTAAGGTCAGACTGGGACAGAGCAGAACCCCCTTCAGTGATAGCCCAGAACTCCAGGCCAGGCCAAGGCCTTGCCCTGAGCCATTGCAGATAGGTGTTTGACTTGGAGGTTTTTGTTTAGTTTGTGTATTTAAAGGCAAAGCCAGCCAAAGCTGAGTTTGTCATTGAGTTGGGTGCAGATTGATGCCAAAATGACAGCCACAACTGATAGATTGGGGCAGGGAGCACCTGTAGTGGGCTAGCAGCGGTGCTATAGAACAGCCCCACCTGCCAACTAAACAATATATGCCACTGGCTGTGTAGATGAAAACTGCTAGTAACACAAAAACAACGAAGTCGAAGGACATTAGTATGAATTGGAAAAAATATGACTTTTTATCCAAAAAGCTGAGGGAAGAACCCAGGGAATTTGGGAATTTCCCACAGTCCCAGAAATCTTCACAGTTTACCAGGAAGTTCAATTGTTCAGCAAAACATTTCAGGGAAATGTAGAACTTTTCCCAAACACATTGGTCTTTATAAGGGAATTTATTCAGAGTACAATAAAAACATATTTTCTGACCAATTGCATTTGGTCATAGTGTGTGATTGGAAGATGTGTTAAAATGGAGAGGGAAGAGCTGTGACTTCTCCCTTCGCTGTTACTGCTCTTCAGACTTGTCTTTCTCACTCTGCAATGCTAGAATTTCTTTTTTTTCTCTTCTTACATTCCTTGTCTTTCTTTGACGCCTATCTTGAATCTTTTCTTTTAGGAGCGACCCACAGAACACTCTCACATTGAATCTCTCTGTGTCTTTCTCCTTTAATGCCCCCATTTCTACCTTCTAAACCCCATTTCTGCCTCTGACATATCTGAAAATCACATTGCATGTCGTGGAAGGAAGATCTCAAGACTGGGATACAAATAAAGGAAAATAAAAAATTCAAGATGATATTTTTTTTCCATTAGAAAGCAGCGTTCCCATAATCAGTAGAATGAATTCCAGATGTCACAAACATAGATTAGTTTTTAGGGTTTTATATATATGCTAGGCTGTTGGTATTTAATTTTGTTCAGAAAATCATCCTTAAAGCAATTGATTCTAAATATGTATGTGCATAAATAATTAAATGGGCTTTGAGCATACTTACTGCACATGACAAAAAACAAGGCACAGTAGGCCTAATTTTCAGTGAATAAGTGTCTTTGGAGTGTCTTTGAGTGTTTCTTTTAGTAAGATGGATTCCAGGGGGCAGTATCTGCTAGCCCAGTAGCTCAATAAAAAAATCTCAAGTTATTGCTGTCTCAGTCATTAAGGAGGACACTAGTGACTGTACTTAGATTTTGAGAAGGCATTTTATGGTGGTCTACATGGGAATTTGATGTCAAAGGTGCAAACTAAAAGTTAGCTGAAGGGTAGTTATTGATCATATTCCAGCTGTAAATCTAGATTTACTAATGAATGCTGGAAAAAGGTTTTTACTGAAATACAAACACATTAGTGTCAGATTCTGCTGCCCTTACTCCTCCACTAGTCCCACTGAAATGTATGGAACTAATAGTAGAGAGAGATTCTATTCAACATGAGCAGAATATGAGGCTTAATTAGTAGCTGACTGTCCAAGTCTCATGTCAACCCAGTGCATGAGAAGAACCAAAAAGAATCCCAAACATATAAAGAATAATATATTGAGAGCTGCTGTAAAAGAGCAAGAATAGTTCATGTGGGAAGAGATCAAGATAATTTAAATGATGCTTACCTCTGACACATGAAATTCAGCCCTGGGAACTGAAGAACAAAAAATAAAAACAAAAGTTGTCTGTAAACAGGAAAAAGTGCTGATACAGATAATTAAAGCAATCTGGGAATTTCTGCATTAAAAGAATCCCTACAGTCTTCATTCCAGTGTGCAGTGGCAGTGAAAAACAAATCAAATAGTAGCCTGGGTTGTTTTACTAGCAAATATAATATAATTTCAAGGGGGATACAGGCAGCTTTAATGTTCCATCGAGTATAGTTGGGCATTACTTAGAGCACTGTTGATAATATTAGTCATGGCAAATTAGAAAATATATAATTGCTTTGTAGAAGGTGGATCACAAAGCAACCAACTGTAAGAGAGGAGCAGAGCAAAATACAGGTTGATCCTATCTGCAGTAAAACGGAGGAAACCACAATAACCGTATTCAAGTTATCCATGTGTGAAAAAAGAGTTAAATGAATCCAAGCAAATTCCCCACAGTGAGCAAGAGGATACACTTAAAAAAAATTGAGGAAAGTGGAAAGCTAAAGGGAAGTCTAGACAAAATTACCTCACACAAACAAATACGCACATTAAATAACACTCGTTATCCCCATATGTAAGCATATGAAAACAGCAGCCATACTCAAGCCACTTGGAGTGCCTATATTTCTAAACAGTAGCAGAGAAAGCTAACTGGAAAATAGCAAAGAAAAAAATGACATATTTCTAAGACAAACTTATGCTGTTATGAACCATCCAGATGCTAGCTGGCAATATACAAGTATTGCATTAACTTCACTGCAACTGTTCATAAACAACTAATGTTATCTCTGAATACCAGTCATCTATAGTGGTACTAATGGAGTGGTGAGTGAATGGAATCATGACAAGGTCTGTCTTGAATCTGTTAATGATCACGCCCATAAAATAATCAACTATTTCTGAGAAGTAGTGGTCATAGCAGTACCTACCAGTGAAATAGGCATCCGAGCAATCTAAGAAATCAGAGATAGATGAGAAACTGAAACTATTATTAATTCCTTGACTGCTGCCAAATTTCCAGGCAGGATGCACTTGCTGTGCTGCTGAATATTATATCAGTTACATTTCTAAAGTATTATTGACGTCAGTGGGATGTTAATGAAAAGATGGCAGCACAACTAGTAACCTAGAGAGCCAACAGAGAAATAGTTAAGGACAGAGTAAATCACCGTGATATAAATCTGCTGATAGGGACAAACCAGCATAGCTTCTGCAATGGTAAATTGTGCCTGTCAGACTTGTTAGAGTTCTTACAATCAACAGGATAGTAAATAAAAGGAAACCAGTTGTTCCTCACAAAACCAGTTAAGGACACCATCAAACCTTGTTATCCAGAAGTGTTCTTGCTAGGAAGGTGCTAGGACAGCTGGTCTGTGAAAAGGGGGCTGAAGCTGAACTGAGGGGAGAAAGAAGCCTGCCTTATAGGTTATTCTATAGTACATTTTTATAGGTCTAACCCAATGGTTAGGAAGTCTCAGGCTCTAGGTTCCATTAGGTTTCAGGTAAAAGGCAGGATTTTCTCATTCCGTAGCAGTGGACCATTTAGGGTGTACTGCTTCAAGACATTTACTTTACTTGGTTTATTCCTAATCTGTTTTTTTCCACCCTCCCATGATTAATACGCCTGGCATTCACTGTTCCAGTTTTCCCCTCTCCATTCTTTGATTGATCCCTTTTGCTGTTGGGTGGCTATTGAGATTGCCTCTGTTTGAGTTGTTGGTACTGACTATGGACTAAATTATCTCATCAAAATGTGCATATGGAGGGGAGGAAACTTGTGCAAATGCCACCTTACCATCTTTTCCAGACAGGTGGATGCCATGAAAAGTTAGTTGAAATTTGTGGAGTTTCCAGATCACAGGATCTCTCATGGAAAGGATAATTTGGTCTTATATCCTGGTAGCAAGAATAATTTTTAAACACAGTTCTACTGAACATAGTTTAAAAGGTAGTGTCGATAGGGCCTTAGAATCCATGATAGGAGAGGTGTAGTCCTGACCCGGATTAAAGACTGAATGGAATATAGGAAACTGGGGGGACTATATTGCCATTTGTCAGATTGGAGAGAAGTTAATGGTGTATGCCCTAGGGATCCATAATAAGAATGACTATTGTTCAATATACTTAATAATGAGCTGAAGTTGCAAAATGAAAGGTCTAATTGTTAGCTGAAATTAAAACATTACAGCACTGCTGAGAGATTGCTATTAAAATAGCTACATGAAAATATAATATCATGATTCTTACTGGAACCTGATGCTAACATGATAATTACAAATCTCTTTCTCTCATGTGCAGAACCACACACATAGAAGAATACTTGGACTTCTGTGGCTAAATGATAAATAGCAAACACTTGGATCTCATATTTACAGAAACTTCAGTAAAGTAGCTGGGACTAAAGCTAAGTTCAGTGAGAAGTTAAGTGGCACCTTAAAGACTAACAGATTGATTTGGGCATAAGCTTCATGGGTAAAAAGTTCCACTTCTTCAGATGCATGGTGAATTGGTTTTTTTTTTCTGAAGTAGTGAGGTTTTTTTACCCACGAAAGCTTATGCCCGAATAAATCTGTTAGTCTTTAAGGTGCCATCGGACTTCTTATTGTTTTTGTGGATACAGATCAACACAGCTTCCCCTTTGATACTACGTTCAGTGTGATAGTTTATATTCTCTAAACTAATTTCTATTGTTTGCATTGATAAACACTGTCAGAAAGAGGAACATAGAACATAGAAAACATTCAAGGATCCGATAAGACTCCATAAAATAAAGCTGATAATCAACAAAAATTGATTAATAATTAATGAGACTAATAATACCAGATGAAACACATGTCCTAACAATACACTCAGTTACAGAGTTTGAGAGCTTCAGAAATTACCCCATAAATAATTCTACCACATACTAGCCTATCTTTAAAAAAAAGTGTCTTCACAACTCTTACCTTTGTAAGTTTTTACTACAGACGTTGGAAAGATCCATATCTTCCACCACTGAGAGAGTGGAACACTAATTTAGCATCATCTATACTACAAAAACAAACTACCCGCTCCCGAAGAAGCATATGGCATTTGTTCTCTCAGTCCCAGGAATTGTTGCAAGACACTGCAAGATACTACAAAAGCACCTTTATTATCACATTTTATTGCCAGTCCTCATTGCAAAGGAGAATAGATCTCCCAGACTCTTATTTCTCCTCTCTCATTTCCTTTCCTGTATTTAACTATTTTCATATTTATGTTTAGTCCTCCTCTGAGATTTTACTCCACACAGATTGATAAACTGTTACCTAGAGCTGGTTGAAATTTTTTTCATATAAATGTGGTCCAAAAAAGCCATTTTCCATTACAAAAACCCAACCTTTTGTGGGCAGTGAATATTTGTCAAAATTTCAGGGTTTTGTCAAAATTAAAACTGAAAATATTTTTAGCTGCTGAAATTTTTTTGATTTTTCAGCAAAAACTCAAGTATCCTCAATGAAAAATTGAGGAAAAACAACAACAAATTTTTTTGCTGGGAAAATTATCCTGATCAGTTTAGCGTTAATTGAATAAAGTTAAATGGCTCTCGAGGCTCAGACACCTATGGTGATGAGAACCATATAAGCACATAGACGCACACAGATTTCAGTATAATTATACTCCCACTTTTTTTATTTGGTTAATTTCTACTTTTTTCCTAGTTAAGAACAGACACCGTGGACCAATTTAAATCTTTCCATATTCCTACTTAGTTTGCCATTCATCCTTCTTTACTCATAGCAAGTGAGGTTTATTTGTATATATAGTTAGAATTGCTCTTTTTAGACATATTTTTTCATGCACATACAATATTTAAAACAGAAGAGAGTGTGTCATGGTATAATTCCCCACTCTGAACCTTAGAGTCCAAAAGATGGGGTACCAGCATGAATTCCTCTAAGCTTGACTACCCGCTTAGAACCTGTAGCGCTGCCACCAACCAGGAATTCCAGTGCCTGGTACACTCTGGTCCCCCTAAGACCTTGCCTGGGGAACCCCAAGACCCAGACCCTCTGGATCTACCAAGAAAAGTAAACCCTTTCCCCACCGTGCCTCTTCCAAGCTTCCACTTCCCGGGTTCCCTGGAAGATCACTGTGATTCAAACTCCTTGAATCTTAAACAGAGAGGAAAATGCACCTTCCCCCCTCCTTCTCTCTCTCCCTCCCAGACTCTCCCTGAGGAGACAATAATCCTAACACAGAGAAAATTAGCCTTTCTCTCCCCTTCCTCTTTCCCCACCAATTCCCTGGTGATCCAGACCCCATCCCCTGGGGTCCTCATCAGAATAAAAACAATCAGGTTCTTAAACAAGAGAAACTTTTAATTAAAGAGAGAAAATACAGAAATATGATCTTTGTAAATTTAAGATGGAATAATTTTACAAGGTCTTTTAGCTATAGACACTGGGAATACTCTCCCAGCGTAAGTATACAGCACAAATTAAAATCCTTTTAGCAAATGCAAGAATTGACATCTTCCGACAAATCACATTTGCAAAAAAGAAACAAACATAAGCCTAACTCGCCTTATCTACCTAGTACTTACAATTTTGAACTTATAAGAGCCTGTATTGGAGAGATTGGAGAGAAACCTGGTTGCACATCTGGTCACTCTCAGAACCCAGAGAGAACAACCACCAAAAACTAACAGCACACACAAAAACTTCCCTCCCTCATGATTTGAAAGTATCTGTCCCCTAATTGGTCCTCTGGTCAGGTGACAGCCAGGCTTATTGAACTTGTTAACCCTTTACAGTCAAAAAAGATATAAAGTACTTCTGTTCTATTAACTCCTACTATCTGTTTATGACAGAGTGTCACACTAGACACAGTAAACTTTGTGTCTTGTTATGACATGGATACATCTTACAGCCTTACTTTTTATATTTGTTAGCATGAAAGCATATGGAGCAATACTAACTTTTTTTTCCTTTTTCTAGTGCATAGATGCATTTCTCACTTTCTGAGTAAAAAAATAAAATAGTAGTTTAGACCAAACATCTCTGATTTAAGCTAAAGCTATGGGTCTGATCTTCAGCTGCTGTGCAGTCTGCCCAGCTCCTTTGAAGTCAGTGGTTTGGATTTGAAATTATGAAAATGCATTTGGAAAGACAAGTTTTTAGACTAACTGGAATACAAAATCATCTGCAGAGCCATCACCAACTCACATTCCTACAGCACTGCACTTATACAATGAATTTATACATCTTAGAAAACCCCATGCAAACCTGCAGTTTTCAGTGTAATGCCACTAAAGTCAATGGATTTTCTTTTGTTTTATACGGATTAAATGAAATCAGAAGAAGACTCTATTAAGTATGTACTAGTTTATGTGGAAAGAATTTATTTCAATTTATTTGCAAAATAATGTATTATTAATGTATTATATAACACTTTACTGACTTTAAAAATACTGCAGCTGCAGAAAGGGAGGGAGAGAGAGAAGCAGTGGTTCTTATGGCTGGTCCAAAAGGGGTTGAACTATACTAACCCTAACACCTGCAAGTGTGCATCAGTAGGCCCGTGGGAGTGGGCCTGGCCATGCTCTCAGTTATCTGACTGTCAGAAATTTGGGGTGAGCTGCACCTTAGATCCTTTTTAGACTCTTCTGTATGTATCCCTTGGGTGATAGACCTGACTCCCTGCACCTCATTCTGGGTGGAGCCATGGTCCGACCACCGTTAGATTAGATCTCTGGGTGGCAATCCCAATCACTGCTGCTTCCCAATCATTTTAACACAACACACCCAACTGTGTCTGGCACCTGGCAGGCACTCCAGGCATCTGTGACCTACGAACAGATTAAAGCAGATGAAAGCATTTCAAAACACCGCATTGTTTGGTCCTTCCCTCAAAGCTATATAGCATGCAGAACAAAGAGTTAAACAACAAAAGGCCCATACACATGGCTGGGAAAAACAGACCATCCTGCTCACAGCATACTCTATTTAAGGATGACCAGATGTCTGGTTTTTTACCAGAACACCAGATCAAAAAGGGATCCTGGTGGCTGTGGTCAGTGGTCTGATTGGGCTGTTGACTGTCTGGTTGATGGTGCCATGCAGCGGGGCTGGCAGGCTCCTTGCTAGCCTCTGTGCCATGTGGCTCCCGGGAATCAGCTGGCATGTCCCCTTCTCTGCTTCCTACACATAGGGGCAGCCAGGTGGCTCTGCACACTGCTCCCACCCCAAGTGCTGCCCCCATAGCACCCAATGGGAGCTGGAGTAGGGATGTGCCGCTGCTTCCAGGAGCTGATTAAGGTAAGTGCTGCCCGGATCCTGCACTCCTGACCCACTCCCAGGCCCCAGCTCTCTGCCCAGGTCCTGATCCCCTCCTGCCCTCTGAACCTCTTGATCCCACTATCCTGCACCCCAAGCCCCTCATCCCCAGTCCCACCCCACAGCCCGCACCCCCAGCCGGAGCCCTCCCGCACCCCAGCCCCCTTAGCCAGCTCAGTTAAAATGAATGAGTGAAGGTGGGGAGAGCAAGCCACAGTGGGGGGAGGGGTTGGAGTGAGTGGGGCAGGGTCTCAAAGAAGGTGTGGGGCATGGGCAAAGCCTCAGAGGAGAGGCCGGCCAGGGGACAGGGCAAGGGTGTTCAGTTTTGCGTGAGTAGAAAGTTGGCAATCCTAGTCTATCTGTGTATTCCCTTGCCAGCCTGTCCACTTCCACTGACCCTTCCATTTATACAACCTCTCTCTTTTCTAGGGTCTAGAGTCCTGTAGTGGCTTAGTGTTCCTTTTGATCTCTCCCTCTTCCCAGCCTGGCCAAAACAGCTATCTTGTCAGGATTGGGACCAAGGAGTCATCCCTTTATGGCTATAAAGCTGGCTATTATTATTAACACGGGGAACTGTTAGTTAAATTGGAAAAGATGGTGATGAATATGAAAGTTGTAAGGTGGATAAGGAACTGGTTAAAGGGGAGACTCCAGCGGGTCGTACTGAAGGGTGAACTGTCAGGCTGGAAGGAGGTTACTAGTGGAGTCCCTCAAGGATCGGTTTTGGGACCGATCTTATTTAACCTTTTTATTACTGACCTTGGCACAAAGAGCGGGAATGTGCTAATAAAGTTTGCGGATGACACGAAGCTGGGGGGTATTGCTAACACGGAGAAGGACCGGGATACTATTCAGGAAGATCTGGACCACCTTGTAAACTGGAGTAATAGTAATAGGATGAAATATAATAGTGAAAAGTGCAAGGTCATGCACTTAGGGATTAATAATAAGAATTTTAGATATACATTGGGGACGCATCAGTTGGAAGCGACAGAGGAGGAGAAGGAACTTCGGGTATTGGTTGATAACAGGATGACTATGAGCCGCCAATGTGATATGGCTGTTAAAAAAGCAAATGCGGTTTTAGGATGCATCAGGCGAGGTATTTCCAGCAAGGAGAAGGAGGTGTTAGTGCCGTTATATACGGCGCTGGTGAGACCCCACCTGGAATATTGTGTGCAGTTCTGGTGTCCCATGTTTAAGAAGGATGAATTCAAACTGGAACAGGTTCAGAGACGGGCTACTAGGATGATCCGAGGAATGGAAAATCTGCCTTATGAAAGGAGACTCAAAGAGCTTGGCTTGTTTAGCCTGGCCAAAAGAAGGCTCCGGGGGGATATGCTTGCTCTATATAAATATATCAGGGGGATTAACGTTAGGGAGGGAGAGGAATTATTTAAGTTTAGTACTAATGTAGGCACGAGGACAAATGGGTACAAACTGGATATTAGGAAGTTTAGACTTGAAATTAGACGAAGGTTTCTAACCATTAGGGGAGTGAAGTTCTGGAACAGCCTTCCGAGGGAAGTAGTGGGGGCAAAAGACTTATCTGGCTTTAAGACTAAGCTTGATAAGTATATGGAGGGGATGATATGATGGGATAGTTTAATTTGGGCAATTGATCTTGGATTATCAGCAGATAAGTCTGCTCAATGGTCTGTGAGGGGATGTTGGATGGGATGGGATCTGAGTTACTGCAGAGAATTCTTTCCTGGGTGCTGGCTGGTGAGTCTTGCCCACATGCTCAGGGTTTAGCTGATCGCCATATTTGGGGTCGGGAAGGAATTTTCCTCCAGGGCGGATTGGCAGGGGCCCTGGAGGTTTTTCGCCTTCCTCTGCAGCGTGGGGCATGGGTCACTTGCTGGTGGATTCTCTGCAGCTTGAGGTCTTCAAACCACAATTTTGAGGACTTCAATAACTCAGTCATGTGTTAGGGGTTGTTATAAAAGTGTATGGGTAGGGTTCTGTGGCCTGCTTTGTGCAGGAGGTCAGACTAGATGATCATATTGGTCCCTTCTGACCTACGAGTCTATGAGTCTATTATGTGTGTATGTCAGGATGCTCCTTATCTCAGCTATTGTTTCACTTGCTCTACTTAGTTCCTTTAACATCCCCTTTTGATCTAACTCCATAGTAAGGAACCCATCATAAACACACACACACTGGCCTGAACCATATTAATACAAAATACAGCTATTTCCCAATTCCTCAAACTGACCATGCCCCCACTGGGTCTACAGAGGGTAGCCAGAAACATTAGATCTACCTCACTTAGGGTCTGTGGAGAGGGCCAGCTCAAGATCTATACATCATTTCAGGTTTACATAAAGTCCTCAGATATTCAGTATTATTTTGCTTATAATTTCTGTCCAGGTGTGTGGAGGGGAAAAAATTTCCTGCCTTCCACCCCCTCACCCCCCCACACTGCATACTGTCACCTGATGAGCAGAAATACCTGTTTCTGTGGCACACATACAACTATTACCAAGATGACTAGTGGGAATGAAAATGTAAGACTAAGCTATTAAGAAATAACTGTTGTTCCATTAAGGTATGCAATGAATTGCACAGAGCAGAATATTGTAGCTGATTTAATATAGATTTCTATTTGGCACATGTTGCAGTACCTGTAGAGTATTTTTGTAAATTACCGATGTCAGTTGTATTTCTCTTGGAGACTAGGGAAATAGGTTATTGGCACAATAAAACATCTAGAGGCATTTAAAATGTCAGTCTAATAGCAAGAACCAGTAAGGCTTTTAATTACCTTCTGTGCAATTTTTTTAATTGCTTTGATGGCTGCAGTGCCTAGTGAGTTCCTGACAGAGCAGCTGCAACTGACTTTGTATAAACATTTTGTGAGGCTCTTAGAAAAAATGTTAGGAGATGGAATAGAACTATTGGGTGCTACGTGGGACATGTTTATGTGGTGCATGCACTGTCAGGAAATCTCATGCTCATTTTGTATCACGTTTGCCCAACTCAGTTAAATGGCTGTATAGCTACTCTATGGCTGGATGTCCCCTGCCTTTGCTGAAAGTGGTGTCAGCCACTTCCTGTGTGGAGCCCCCTCTGTGCTGCAGAGCTCCACTTTCAGAGGAGGAGACGTCCAGTCATCATGGCCCCGGCAGCTGGGTCAAGAATTGCAGGGCTTCATGAAGTAGAGTGAAGGTCTGAGGTCCTTGGCCTCTAGCAGATTCCTCAGGAGTTACACAGGCTTGTTTTGCATTCTGGGGTCAAATCTGACCCTCTGTCTGGGGTCAAATCCAACTCTCACTCTACTTAACTAGTAGAAAACATCATGGAAACCTTCCTCTTCACTTCTGTTTTAATAAGTGATTTTAAAATAAGTGTTGTAGTGCTTCCTGGTTCACATCATGTGCACTGAATGAGGCAGAGATCTTGTGGAAGTAATATGTGATCATATAATTAAAGATCGCATAATAAAGTATACATGTACACCCTCTAAATTCTTTCCTAATCCCATATACATGTGTTTTCTTAAAAAATCTTTAATATGCTGCTAGCTTGGTGTTAGTTCTAATAAAAGATCTCATACATAAAGATTTGGAAAAAATACTTTACTTTTATATACTCTTCCATCTGATGACCTCAAAATATGAAGGAACTAATCCTTACAACTCTTCTTTGAGTAACCCCACCATTATTAAATTCTAGTGGGGAAACTGCACCAAAAAGAAGTTAACTGAAGCTAGCCCAGCGTCGTTCAGCTGGTCATTGACAGGACTGGGACTAGAACCCAGAATGCCTGAGTTTCTGTCCTGTGCTTTTCCTCCCCCCACCTCAAATTTGGCTCGTTTTGTAGGTCCCACTGCGATTTAAAAACAAAGCCAGTCTATGGAGTGTATATTCAGCTGTGAAACATACAGAAGTAAGGTTGTGTAAGAAATACCAATGTGTTTTACATATTGCAACGTCTGACAAAGCATGTATAAAGATACACAGCGAGATTATAACATGTAAACACAAGGCCCAGAATCATGGATAATTTCTTAACTATAATGTTTTGTGAACACTAGTGTGTTGCATGGAATGATATAGATAGATAGACAGACACAGAGTTCCATGACCTCTGAAAATCATGTATAAGCTAACTTACATTGACCTGTGTGCTTAATTAATGAAAGTCCAGCTGATCAACTGTAACTATCAGTACAATAGACATCACAAGTAGATAAACATGCAAAAATCTCTTGGCAGTTATCCCTGAAACAAAGCCTAATTCTGTTTTTTAATGACCCATTAAATTATTCCATACAGTGAGATGTCTTGTCACAATCGCAGCTTAGGCTCTGTGTATGCTGTTATGCCACTAGAGATAAACAATCAGTAAGAATGATCAGACAGGCAATCAGTTAAATAAACTGAAGTGTAAAAACAAATTGCACACACCTTCAGCTATGAAATATTTAGATATTTTGATCAAATTATATAACTAATGGAGATCTTTAGCTTGCTTTTGCTTACACTCAACTTATTTTATAGATTTCTTTTAAAAATATATGGAGGAAGGATGGTTCAGTGGCTGGGGTGGGGGCTAGTCTGGGACATTGGAGATCTAAGTTAAATTCTCTGCTCTGCCACAGACATCCTGTGCGACCTTGAGCAAGTCATTTAGTCTCTCTCCGTGCCTCAGTTCCCCATCTGTAATTGTATTGAGCCTTATAAGAATATTAAAAGGTAAATTTCCCAGGCTCTGGGCACTTTTCTGTAGTAAAAAGCACAAATCAATATGTAAAGAAAATCTATCTGTGTACTCCACCATCCAGAGTCCATAAAGCAGCTAATCCTTGAAAGCAATATCACAGTGTCACCCAAGGCAATGCCTCCCTCCCCACGTGAGATGCTGGTTCATCTTTTCAAAGAGAGACTTGGAAGAGCCAAGCTGCCATGTTGGCCAGTCTCTTTGAAGAGGCTCCATGTTCAGATATGTCAGATGTAACTTGCTTGGGAGGCCAACAGTATGCATTTAGATATGGTCATGTGACTATCCTTAACCAATCAGGCAGTGTATACAACTCTTAAGGGAGTATAGATGTGCACGTCTCAATTAGATCACATGTGTGATGACGGCCACGTGGTATAGATAAATAACATTTAATCAGGCCTTTGATCAGTGGGCTGCTGCATTCTGCAGTAAGTTTAGTTTTGTGTCAAGTATGAGAGGGGTAGCCGTGTTAGTCTGGATCTGTAAAGGCAGCAAAGAGTCCTGTGATACCTTATAGACTAACAGACGTATTGGAGCATGAGCTTTTGTGGGTGAATACCGGCTTCGTTGGATGCATGTAGTGGAAATTTCCAGGGGGAGGTATCTATAGGCAAGCAAGAAGCAGGCTAGAGATAACGAGGTTAGTTCAATCAGGGAGGATAAGGCCCTCTTCTTGCAGCTGAGATGTGAAAACTAAGGGAGGAGAAACTGGTTCTGTAGTTGGCAAGCCATTCACAGTCTTTGTTCAACCCTGAACTGATGGTGTCAAATTTGCAGATGAATTGAAGCTCAGCAGTTTCTCTTTGAAGTCTGGTCCTGAAGTTTTTTTGCTGCAGGATGGCCACCTGTAATATACGCCATCATATGCCAGCAATGCCCCTCCTGCTATGCTACAGTTGACCAAACTGGACCAGTCCCCTATGAAAAGGAGTAATATACGCCATCATATGCCAGCAATGCCCCTCCTGCTATGCTACAGTTGACCAAACTGGACCAGTCCCCTATGAAAAGGAGTACCCAGAAGCGCTCTTACTACAAGACAAACCAAGAAAAGAAAACCAACAGAACTCCACTGGCCAATCACATACAGCCCCCAGCGAAAAACCCCTCCAACGCATCATCAGGATCTACACCCCATCCTGGACCAATGATCCACCACTTTCACAGTCCTGGGTGGCAGGCCAGTCGCTTGCCGCACAGACAACTGCCAATCTGAAACGTATTCTCACCAGCAACTGCCCACATCTTACCATAGTAACCTCTACCTCAGGACACAAGTCCATGCACCAAACCTCGATGCACAACTCTGACCCAACATATACTACACCAGCCACACCATCACAGACCTAACCAGAATCAGCCATACCCATCACTGCTTCAATCACCTGCACGTCACACAATGTAATATACGCCATCATGTGACCAGCAATGCCCCTCCTGCTATGCTACAGTCGCCCAAACTGGACCATTTCACTACGAAAAGGATAAAAAGACCACAAATCAAGATATTACAGGAGACACAAATCAGATATTAGGAATGGCAGTATGCAAAAACCTGTAGGAGAACACTTCAACCTCCCTGGACACACAATAGCAGATTTAAAGGTAGCCATCCTGCAGCAAAAAAACCTTCAGGACCAGACTTCAAAGAGAAACTGTTGAGCTCTAGTTCATCTGCAAATTTGACACCATCAGCTGAGGATTAAACAAAGACTGTGAATGCTTGCCAACTACAAAAGCAGTTTCTCCTCCCTTGGTTTTCATACCTCAACTGCTAGAAGAGGGCCCTATCCTCCCTGATTGAACTAACCTTGTTATCTCTAGCCTGCTTCTTGCTTGCATATATATACCTGTACCTGGAAATTTCCACTACATGCATCCAACAAAATGGGTATTCACCCATGAAAGCTCATGCTCCAATACGTCTGTTAGCCTATAAGGTGCCACAGGACTCTTTGCTGCTTTTAGTTTTATGGAGCCATGTGACATATTGGTCCCAATGTATTTAAAGCTCTCCAAGACATTTCTAAAATAATTCTATCTGTGAAATATGTAGTATAGACACAATTAATGAAAGTCTGGTGTCCTTTAAAACTTTTATTAACGCTCATTGGCGTTGATCAGCATAATAGCTTTATGGCGTCACCAGTCAATTCTTCCAAACACATGCTGATTTAAACCTTTTATACCAACACCCCATCACATATTTCTTCTATAAATATGATGGTATTAATCCATTTCTAGTCATGGCATCCTTTGGTAAAGCTAAGCCACAATCATAGCCAGACGTGGGTATGGCTGCAGGCATTTTTTCTATTCTCTTAGACTAAGAAATCTATCCATTAGCAGCACTCTGAAGAAGTTGCAAGTATTCATGTGACTTCCTTTCATTTTTCAATTTCTGGAATCCATGGATCTTGTCAGGAATTCTATAAAGTTTTAAAAACATTTTAATTTGCAAACAAAACATATAGCTAGTTAACTTTAATTGAGAAACAGCCTAAAAGTGTTTGAATGAAAACGTAGCTGTTTCGGTGGAAATGCAAAGTTGTGAGCTAATTCACTGATGTTCAAAGTAATTTGTGATTAAGGTTATCTGTAATATCTAACCTTTTAGTAAATGCCAGCAGCATAATGACTGTCGGCTTTCTCTCCTCAGATATTATACTGCAGAAGGTTCAGTCTGACCATAAGAATCATTTAATGAGACTCTAATGGGAAATGACCAGTATCTGAATACTACAGATTAAAAGTGACAATGCTAATTGACTGCAGAGGTATCTACATGAAGAGGGACCAGAAAAATCATTTAAGTCTAAATGAAATTGGACTGATTTGATATTTGAAAAAGGATTACATTCCTCTTGTGTTTGACAGGGTGAATTAATTGCTTCATGTGTAGTAGAGAATAGGCTCTGTGTAACAATGGGCTAAGATTGTTGGGGAATGAAGAACATTAACTCAGGTGGAGGATTATGGCTGGAGTTAGTTACTGCAAATACAGATTATAGTACTGAAATTACTAATATAGATGGAGTTCTGTGTTAGTGATACCTGGCATGGGTATTATTTTATGGTTAGATATATGGGTATGTTTGTACACACACACACACAATCAATCAAACTTTAGAAGGGTTTAACTAACTTGATCTCAGTCATCTGTGATTTCAGCTAGTAGAAACTGCAAATCTTGTTGCTTTCCTCTTAAGATCTAAATTTATTCTATTCTGTCCTTTATATGGGTTCTGATTTTTACATTATCTTTTGTAAAAAAAAAAACAAAACAACCCAAAATACAAAAACAAAAATCTTTCAGCATATATAGAGAAAAAAAATTAACTGTAATTATGCTTTAGAAAAGCATCTTGATAATATATTCATAATTGAATTAACTGGAGAATAAATTAAATCTGGCATATGCCTGTCTCATTTCAAAGACAGCCAGATACCTTTTGTTTTCAGATAACTGCTGCTAAACTGTTTTCTACACATGAGCACAAATTCTGCTCTCAGTTATCCTGGCTGAAATCAGGATGACCTGCACTGAAATATGCAATGTTACACTAATGTAAGACTGGTGTACTGGAGAGGAGAATCAGGCACATTGTATCTAATAATTCTAATGAGATATTATAAATGCACTGAAAAATGCAGTATTTTCCATATTTTAGTTTCATGCTAATATTTCTTTAGAAAAAAATTGTGATAAGCAACCTTCCAAACCACTCAGTGAAATTCTCTTCTGACATAACTTCATGCACTTCAATGGAGTTATTCCAATAGAGAATGTGGCCAATTATATGCAAATAATTCTAACATTTTGACAAAAGCCTGAGAATTCAAAAAGAGATCCCAGCAACTTAAAATCTGGTCAGTTTTTTTCAAACAGTTAAAAGTAGTTTCAGTTACTACACCTGCTACCGAGTCTCCTTTTCAATTTTTGTTTTATAATCACCTGTTTTTGAAAATGTCTTTTGAATCCCTGTGACCGTTTGAAAGACAAACAGGAATAAAGAGAAAATTGACAAGCTAAGGCCTCGGTCCTGCAAACACTTATGCATGTTCTAAACTTTCAGCAAGTGGGAAATTCCATTGAAATCATTGGAACTACTTACCTGCTATAAGCTGGTCTTTACAAAATAAGGACCTAAAAGAGCTTGTCATTCTTTTGGGGGGAAAGGGAAGGCAAAAATGACAATTTGGCACTTTATTGCAAAAAAATGTATGTGGCTTTTTTGACCAACTCTTCTAAAAAACAAATATACACGAGAAACTATGCAATTAGCTATAGAGAATGTGCTACCCATTGTACAAAGGACACAAACAAGAAAATTAGAGAAATATTTCTCTAAACTTCTTTGATTATTGGAATCTTATGTGTTGCTTGTAATAGTAGTAGACAAGAATTAAGAAAGAGGTTATTTTAGAAGCCTTATTTTTAAGGCAAGAATTTATATTCAGTTTACAGATTAGGCTGAGTTAAAGCTAAGTTATTAACTGAATTCTTTCCATAACATTTCTGTATATAGAGTACCTTTACTGCCATAGTATATATGATACATCATTCTTGTTGTTTCAGCAATATAAGATAATAATAATCCACAATTATTTGCACAGCATGGTTGGGAAATGTATCAAAGGAATCAGCTTGAAACTGAACTGCAGGACAAGTTGCAGTTAAATCTGGCCTGATTCTTTCCTTGCTTATTTTAGATTTACACCAACGTAGCTACTGCAACAATAGTTATATTTAATGTAATTCCATTAACTTCAGTGCATCTGCTCCCTGATTTATTCCAGTATAAGTGAAAAGACTATTGCCTTCATTCTATCATCTTTAGCTTCAGAAAAGATTAGCATAGTTCTTGGTTTTGTATTTGTCTATGAATGTTAGCAATTACAAAAAATTCATGACTAGAGTCATTTGAATATTAAAAACAAAGGCATATTTATGGAAGTATGTTGTGACAATATTCATAAAATGTTTTGGTCATAAAATACATAGAAGAAAAACAGTGTATTTTGAGATACAAATCAGAGTGGAGCTAATTTAAAGACCCATCATTTGGATACAGTGCCATTGCTGATAGTTTCTGTGAAATACCGTCTCTCCAAGACACAAAACTGTTCCCACGGTTTGTCAGAGAGCAAAGCTGAGTGCATTTACCACAAAAGAAACATGCTATCAGTGACAGCCTCTTACCAGATCCAACCCTGGACCTTGCTGTTGTCTCTGTTTTCCTATCACGGGCTTCCCTAAAATGGTACTTAGTCAAGTAATGTCCCTTCTTGGGGCACTACAAACAACACTATAATTCAAAAGTCAGTGTACATCCAAACAAGTTTTATTTTACGAACAGGGCTGCTAAGGGAGTTTCGCAAGTGAGTTCTTCAGGTGAAGGAGGAGCAATTACAGGACCCTTGGGGTAAGTGGCTGTCTGTAGTGTGTGTTTGTGTTTGTAAGTTACTTGCTGTGTGCTGAGTTTGTGAATGTCTGTCTGTTTCTTTGTTTGTTTGAAGGATCGTGTGCTGCGGCTGGCAGTTAGAAGCTGTGAGCTTCAAAGTAAGGTTTGAAAGCTAGAAGCCTCTGTTAGTTGGCTGAGCCTTAGTCAGTGGGCAGGGCTATCAAGAAGGCCAGGGCTTTATAAAGCAGTAGGCAAGTGACCAGGGAGTTTTGCGACCAGGGCTGCTAATAGGGAGTTTCACAAGGGAGTTTGGAAGGGGAGTGGAAAGGGGGCAAGGTTCACGTGCCGTTCTTTAAAACCTGTAAATTAAACTAGATTAAAACTTCTTGATTTAAACAATACCCTTTCATTAACTAGGTAGTTGTAGGAGAGAATGCAGGCAGAAGCCCAGCAACAGAGTGGGGGCTACCCAGTTTATTGCACTGAGTGCAGCATGTATGATTACCTGCCCTGTGGGTGGGTTGCATACGTGTGCATTCAGTACAAGGAGCTCCTGGCCCTCAGAGACCGCATACGGGCTTTGGATGCCAGGGTGGTGGAACTAGAGGAGCAAAGGGAGGCAGAGAGGTATGTTGATGAGGCTTTCAGGGACACTGTAGAATTGTCCCACCTCCAGTCAGACAGCCCTTGCGCTGTTGAGGAGGATGAAAGGGAAGCAGAGCAGTCAACAGGAGCAGAGGGAAACCTTCCCATGGTTGGGACCCTCCATCCAGATGGTGTTGGGGTATCCTCCTGCAGTGAGGTTACCTCTGCAGGAAAGGGAACTCCAGTCACTAGGAAAAGGCAGGTGTTAGTAATGGGAGATTCAATCATTAGAAACATAGATAGCTGGGTTTGTGATGTCTGGGAGAACCGTATGGTGACTTGCCTGCCTGGTGTGAAGGTTGCGGATCTCTTGAGGCATCTAGATAGACTTACGTGTAGTGCTCGGGAGAAGCCGGTGATTGTGGTACATGTAGGTACCAATGACATAGAGAAGGGTAGGAGAGATGTCTCGGAGGCCAAATTTAGGGTGCTAGGGAAGACTGAAATCCAGGACCTCTATGATGGCATTCATCAGAAATGTACCCGTTCATGGCAGGGGTAGGAGGCAGGCTTCCAGGTTAATGCGTGGATGAGATGATGGTATAGGGGAGGAGGGTTTAGATATCATTAGGATCTGGGAATTTTGGGATAGGGGGAAGCCTATCAAGGAGGATGAGATCCACTAAACAAGTATGACCAGACTGCTGGCCGTTACCTTAAAAGTTGCAGAAAGTTTTTAACTAAGAGTGGGAAGCATGACCGAAGGAGTGGATCCTGACAAGAGACTTCTTTAGAGGGGGAGTCTATTGTAGAGTTCTCTAGGTTTTAGTCGGAGGAGGGGATGGAGAGGATAATCTAGGGGCAGACAGATATGAGAAATTCACATAAAAAAGAATCGACCCATCAGAAAGGGCAGACAAAATTGTACAAGTTTTTAAAGTACTTGTATCTAATGCTAGAAGTTCTAATAATAGATGATGACTAGGAGTGCTCTGATAAAAGAGGATATTGAATATAATAGGCATCACAGAAACCCTGTGGACTGAGGACAACAATGGGCACATATTCTGGGGTACAAACTATATTGGCTAAGGACCAGACGAGTAATGCGGGCGGTGGGGGGAAAGCAGGGGAGCAGTGGCAATATATGTAGAAGAAATGTATAGATTACATGAAGTAAATCTTTTAGTGATCACATGTTCCATAGAATCTCTATGGTAGTATTTTATGCTCTATAAGATATAAATTAGGTATCTATTATGACCACCTGACAGGACAGTGATCGTGCAATGAAATGCTAAGGGATTTAGAGAGCTACAAATTTAGATTCATAATGTGGAGGATTTCAATTATCCCCATATTGACTGGGAACATGTCACCTCAGGACGAAATGCAGAGACAAAATTTCTCAATAGTTTAAATGACTGCTTCTTGGAGCAGCTGGTACAGGAACCCACAAGGGGAGAGGCAACTCTAGATTTAGTCCTGAGTGGAGCGCAGGAGCTGGTCCAAGAGGTTACTATAACAGGACTGCTTGGAAATAGTGACCATAATATAATATTTTACATCCCTGTGGTGGGAAGAACACCTCAACAGCCCAACACTGTGGCATTTAATTTCAGAAAGGGAAACTATGCCAAAATGAGGGGGTTAGTTAAACAGAAATTAAAAGGTACAGTGAGTAAAGTGAAATCCCTGCAAGCCGCATGCACCTTCACCCACACCAAAGCATAAGTGGGAGGAGACAGCCACTCTTAGTGCAATTTACCCCTCAAGATAAGAAAGGGGGCAACTTCCTTTGCCCCCCAGCTGAAGGCAAAGAGACAAAGTCTCTCAGGTTTCTGAAAGAACAAGATTGTTTGCCATGAGAGATCATAATATCTAGAATTCGACAATACCTGTTAGAATGACTCAGCAAATCTGCCTGCAAGTGCAGGACATGATCCCGTAACATGAGATATATTAGATGTTAAAGGGGAGATTTTAAAAAAATGCCTCAGAGATTTGGGAGCACAAGTCCTAAAAACCTAGGCTCTGAGGACCCTTTAGGCACTTTTGAAAATCTCCTAAATGAAATCTGAAGTTGATGCTTCATTTTTAATGTGCCCCCCCCCACCAGTTTCAACAAAAAAGCATTTAATATGAAGGTAAAAAAAATTCTTTAGATGGACTACTTTTTTGAAAAGGTGGAAGAACACCAATATGGAACGAGTGTTCAGTTGTACATAGTAGTATATATATAGCTCTAGCAGACAGTATAAAGATAACTTTGCCTTTAGTATGAGAGAGCTGAAGCAATAAAAAAAATTCTGTTAAAATTCTTTTTACCTTACCTATCCCCTTTTATACAAGGAAAAATGCATTTATCCATTTAAATATTGTTTATTTTTCACTTTTCAAAATGTCACTATCATGCCAGAATTGTTTTTAAACTCACTGCAGAATCCATCACTGTCATTAGCTTATAAGCATGGCTTCAATTTTTTTCTTTCCACCAACTTTCCATTTTGACACGTAAAGAAGAGTCGTTTTGTAAAATTCTAAACTTTTACAAAGGTAAGAAATGGAAAAATAATAACAACATTTGTCTTCTGCCAGGAAATATTGACATGGTATTACTAGAGCAAAATTGGTTTGTGTTGTGAAGTGTGTCTCACAGATAAATCAGATCTGAAACTTTTTTAAGCTAACTAAATTTTTCTTTAGTGCTTATATTAAAAAAATCAGGACATATAAGTATGATGCTAAATTTTATTTTTTCCCAAAAGTTAGATAAGAGAACTTCAGTTTTACAAACAGCATTTTTTGCTACTTGCTATTGTTTAGATTTCACTGGAATGTGATGCATAATGTCATAAGCAGACAATGTGTGCATCAGCCTAATGTACAGACATGGTAATTTTAAAATCATTCTGTTATGCTGAGATACACAGGTATGTTCATGCCCTTTCCTTGTTAGCTAGTAGACACCATCCAACATATTAAGAGAGGAATATGTGTGGAATTGAAAGGGAAGTATGTTGATAAAACATAGATTGGGGCTCAGATGATTAAGTGGATTGAGTGAGTAAGAACGTTTTTATATGTTTTATATATATATTAAGCTATACATTGATGCCAATGAACATTCACTTCAAAATCTCTGCAGTGAACTCTTCTGTCTTAGCTTTAGAATTTTTGTAAAGATCTTATGGGAGATTTTGAAAGTGCTACTTTTTGGAGTCATGCTTTACTAGTGGCTGTTAAAATAGCATCTGCCATGTATTTTCTTGCTTCAGGGTCTTTCCTATACCATCACAGGACACACTTGGTCACTTTGCCAAATGTACAATTTGAACCAGTTTCTTCATGTCTTGCTCTGAAGAACACCAATGGTTTTTCCCCCCTATGAACTTGAGCGAAACAGCAGCAAACAATTAGGCAATTCTTTAATACTACAAGATATCCATCTGCTCTTGGCACAACTGTCTGTTGCCATATAAATAGCAATGCTATCAGCAAATGAAGCAGTGCTCTACATCTGGAGAGTGATTCCTTTTCTAACCATGCAAGTGGCACTTGAAGCTGTGCAAAATAATTAATCTAGTCACAAAAATGTCAAATATTTCTGGATTTTTTTAAGCAAAGACTTGGGCAAACACAATTGGACAATGGATATACTTTGTTTTGATGACTTTGGGCTAATTTTCTTATTGTCCTTTTCAAAATGTGGGATAGGAAATATGATTGTCATGGGCTGTGTTTATGTAACACCAACAGACTCGGTCATTGGTGGGCAGGATTGAACAGGAGACCTCTGAATCTTAGTGCATGAGCCTCTACAGTATGAGTTAAAAGCCAACTGACTATTAGCTAAGGCTGTAGACACAATCTCTTTCTCTCTAAGTGGTCTCAGTGGCACCAGATGGGACAGAGCACCAACCCAGAAGGTGTGTGGGTTACATACTTCCCCTAGCTGAGGAAGTGTGTCCCGAGCTTCAGAGAATTCCCAGTTGAAATGCTAGATGAGCCCCACTTGTAATGCCAACAGAACCTGGTTGTCAGAGGGCAGGATTGAAGCGAGGACCTCTGGAGCATGACCCTCTACAGCATGAGCTAAAAGCCAGTGGGCTATTAGCTAAGGCTATAGAACAGACTCAAACTCTTTCTCTCTAAGTGGTCCAGTGCCACTAGATGGGATAAAACACCACACCCAGAAGGTGTGTGGGTTACATTTAGTTTTTGCATTAGCAGATACTTGCTGGAGTCACCTTTTGGCTTTTTCATTTCAGTAGTAGTGATTACCTCTAGCTAAGAAAGAAAAAAATAATGACATTTTTGGTCAGCCTTGCTCGCCACCTAGCTGATGGCCATACATGAAATGTCTTTTTTATTGTTAGCAACAAGACTTTATATTGCACATTTACTGGATAAATGTGACCTCTCCCCCCATAGAATTGTGGTATAGTAAAATATGGACTGTCTTTGTAATGGAAAAGCTTTCACATCAAGAACGTACACAAGAGAAGGCTATATCTTCCATTGTTGTTTGCAGTGTTGTTGTAGTTGTGTGGGTTCCGAGATATTAGAGAGACAAGGTGAGTACGGTAATATCTTTTTTTTGGGGGGGGGGGAACTAATTGGAGTCCAATAAAAAATATTGTCTCAGCCATCTTGTTTCTTTAAGAAGAGGATAGGTACTTAGAAATGCGGTTACCTTTTTTAGCCCCCTTTCAAAGGAGGAGTGCTCCCCAGCCAGCAAGCCAGACTATTTAACCAGGTTCTTTCAATACTAACTTGATCCTGAATAACTAATATACAATGTAGTATGTTAACGTTTTATTGAAACTTTGCCTTAATAAAGTTTCGAAGGGAACTGGTTGTGAGAAGTGAGCAGTGGGATGAATCTACAATCCAGGAGACTACTAAACATTGCAAAACTGCACTTATTGTTATATATATTTGACACGTTTATAAATAAATAATTTTCAATTAAAAAAAAAAAGCTATCTGTGATGATGGCCTCAAATAAGTTTGCGCAGGGAATCTGACAATGCCCAGATAACAGGGAGAGCTCTCAGAGTCTGACAAGCTGGTTGCTGAACTGGCCTGGAGAGATTTTTAAAAAGCGAGGTTGTTTAGCTTCAAAGTTTGAAAATATTAATCCACAGGCCTAGTGACCTTCATCAGAGAGATGAAGAATCAAATGGCAGGACAGCAGGTAATAAGAGAGAAGACGAATTACAGTTTGCTATCTGTGTTCTGATACTCAGCTTCTGTGCAGTGGTTTAGAAAGGAATTAATAGAGATTTTAGTGAGATTTCACTTTATTACTATTAGGTGAAGATGTAGACAGCAGAGAAGCAGATACGGCAGTAGCCATTAAAAATAAATATTTGCCCTCTTTGTGATTTGTGAAAGAGTGCAGTTATTTCCTGTTCTAAGTAATGAGAAATACTGTTTCTCAGATACCAACATATAGTAGCTGAAAGCAAATGTTGCTTTTTCAAGGGCACTATAGTTTAACAGAGAGTAGATGCATGTCATTTTGATGATGATCACTTTGGAAGACACTAACATATTTCTGCAGAACTAGTTCCATGACCTGGACAAGTCATGGATATCAAACACAGATCTTCTAAGGGGAAGAAGTTCAAGTTTGAGTTTTCCTGCTATTTTGGGAAACAAGGAAGGGATGATCTGCAAATGACATTCATTTTGGCTGCCTACTGAATACCAAATCAGTGAATATTATTCTGCTTTAATACTAAGTTCCATCTTCTAACCAAATTACAGCATTGTTTGTCATTGACAAATCAGGGCAAGAATGCTCCATGGGCGTTATACCTTTCACTCCAGGCTGCATTTATATGAATGGTCCTAATCCCCTATACTTTGGGCAGGATTTTGGTTTCATTTACACCAGTATGATATTAGTGGAGTTTCTCTGGATATAATGTGCATTCCCACTGATGTAACTGAGATCAAAATATCACCAAAGGGATTATGTAGACTGCGCAGAGGTGCCAGGGTCTGTGTTTCATGATTTGACTCCCCTGATAATGAGCTTAATAAACACGCTGATAGTGACATATGGATGAAATCTATTACAAATATAAAAATGTGGAGAAGGCTCCCAGGAAGAGCTCTGATTGCATTCCAATTTAGGATCTGGAATATGATCTCTCTTGAGCCAATGGGCCAAACTCTGCTTTCAGTTACACTTGAATAAATTTTTACTGACCCCAAAAGGCTTGATTCTGGTCTTACAACAGTTTTATACAGTTGTCAAGCCATTGATTTCAGTCAAGTTACTCTTTATTTAAACGGCTGTTCCTAAAAATACATTCTGGTCTGAGAATCTAATGTCATAATGTGATTTGGAAATGGAGTACGTTTGGGGGTTTTCTTCACTTTTTCAAGCTAACAGACGTGTAGAGTTCTGAAGACAATGTGAGCACTGAAGATAAATAATGCAAATTTAGAGAGACAAAGTAAGAATATATTTTATTGGACCAACTTCTGCTGGTGAAAGAGACAAGCGTTTGAGCTTACACAGAGGTCTTCTTCAAGTAATTTATAAATGGCATTTATTTCACTAGTGCATCTCTGCATATCTGAGCACTTGGGATTAAACACTTTGTTAACATGGGATGGTATGTGATGCTGACATTTTCAAGGGCCAGAAAGCCACCTTCTGACAATGATAATTCAAGGAGTTTCCTAGCATTTGCAAGAAAGGGTTCCTTACATTAGCCCCCAACCAAGCTCTTTGTAAAGTAGCATCCACAGTCTAGGGTGTGAATGAAGAAATATAAACCTATCCTTGTTCTAACAAAAATAAACTTTCCTGCTGGACTGGCTATATGCCAGCTATTTATGTCAATCATCTGAAATCTACAGGCGAGGACCCAGAAGGCCTGAAATTCATTTAAATAAGCTGGCATCTTACTGGTTCTGCATAAGAATAAAGAACAAAATATGCACTTGTATGCATACTTGTAGTATGCAACTATATCAAGGTGCTGGCAGCTGGCAAGTTTGCATACAGAAATTCATCCTGTTCAAAATACACCTCCAGAGTTGGATGGCTTCCACGTTTCCAATTTTTTTTCTGTGAATTTGGTGCTCATCAAAACAAGGGACTAAACATATGCCAGCTACTGTGGAGGCATGACTTTAGCAGGCATGATTTAAGCTCCCCTCTAGGTCTGTCAGAGCACCTCATTTCTGACCTGTGCAACCCTTCTGCTGTTCCATTTCTGTGTCTGTCATAGGGAGAGTGCCAGTTATGTTGAATTGAATAGTAGCATTATGTGCCAGAGAAACATACACAATTTTTTGATGAGAGCTTCAGATTGATTTCTATTTAGGCTGAGGATCTGAATTCAAGTCTTCAGAGATAAAAGACTTGAGTACTAGTCCACTACGCTTTCCAGCACCTAGTGTTGATAGTAACCCTCACAGTTAGTAGAGATGAGTCTGAACTGCAGAGATTGCATCTGGACCTTGGAACCCCCTGTAGCCATTCTGCCACATGGCATCATCAGCAACAAGGACCGGGTTCAATACCTTGGGGTTACTCTTAACAATACAAAACAGAACTGGCTTGAGTCACTCAGAAAACTGGGAAAACCTACAACCACTCCCGGGTGCCTCTGAGTGATGCCCCATTTGGCAGCACTGAGTCTGTGTATAACAAAGGAGAACTTTTATTGAAAGGCAACCCAGCATTAATCTGGGAAAACACCACAACCACATTCAAAAGCATGTGACCATAAGCAAACACAACCCCACTGTGCTTTGGGGAGTGTCTTTTCCCTTGCGGTGGTAAAGTCTGAACTATTCTCCTTAACACAGCTTCCACTCTCCCTCCACATCACCCCACTCACAGTTGGTTGTCCTTGGTTAGCTGTCTCTCTATCACCATCCCTCTGCTATCACTGTCTCTCTGCTGCTGGCACTGGCGCATTTGGATCCAGTTTGGTTCATTATTAAAAGAAGGGCTGCTAAAAATTTTAGATCCAAATCTAGATGCACTTACTAGAGTTTGAACATGTTCAGCTTGAATCCAAAGCTTTATTCAGGAGCATCTCTAACAATTAAAGGAACAAGTAATTCTCTCCTAACCAAGCCTTTGTCATGTGTTGTAGGTCACTTCATTAATTTCTGTGGGAATCTGCCTGAGAGGACAAGTGGCCACTTTCTTATTGTTGGGACAACTGTGGCATATTTTTGACATGTTAGCACTATATATTTTAGAAATGTTTCTCTGTCCCAACCTACCAGCTACAGCTGGGACAAAACCAGAACCTTGTATCAGAAAATCCTAAAATCCCTGCCCTATTGTCTATTGATAACTTGCACAGAGTGAAAGTGTCGTGCCTCATTTGCATATATATTATATATTGTATATTTACGTATACAATATTTCCTAGTACTCATGTCTCCCTTGAACTATTAGAAATTGCTTGTTTGAGTCACGAGGAAGAAAATCCTGAAGCTGATCTACTTTATCATGTTCCAATTACATCTAGAAGGTGGGTGAGAGATGGCGTTGGCCTCCATGCTGCATGGTGTGCATTTCTGCCATGTACAATAGCATTATGCTGTTCAGAGAGCCAAAAGGTCTCTCTCTGCAGAACTTGTTTAATTTAGCTCCCTCTAGAGCGGCATATATGGACATTTTACATAGGCTAAAAAAACTAGATTAACATAATGCCCTTTTTCTTTGAAGAATGAAGCTAATGGATAGACACCTTTCTTCAAACCCACCCTTATAGAAATAGTGACTCACATCTCTAACACTTATGTGTCTCAGTAAGTTTTCTAAATGCTGTTATACAATATGGAATATTGCAATATACAGGGGTCATGCTGGGACATATGGTAGATTATTAACTAGGATCCTTGCCTCTTAGTTAAGTGATCTTTAAAGCATTAGAGCTGTGCAGCATTACTGTGGTGCAAAAATGCAATGGTCTTACCAGTTGACCTTTTAAAGAGCAAGTGTTAAGTGCTTTGTGAAATTTCAGGATTTGCTGGTGCCTATAATACTCCTCTCAACTTATTTTCAAGCTGCTGTGGAGTGAGGTGCAAGTGAGAACGTCTCTGTCTGTTGCTTTTAATACAGTCTGACTATGCACAACTGGTGGTGGGTTCTGTGTTTGCATAATTGTCTTTCTTTAAGAGTTTTCCCTCTTTTTTGCAATGTTTGAATTCTGTGAACATTTCTATGGAAATAATTCACTGAAAAAATTTCTTTTATATGCTGTGGATGATAGAATTGGTAGTAAGTGCCATACTACAAATCATAAAGTTAGTATTCCCAGGTTTTAAGTATAAAGCAAAAGAGACTCAGATGATCATGAGTACATTTCCAGGAAAGAAATTTGGCACTGATAACATATCCTAGCTATTCTGTTATGGAATGGGTTTTGAGGGTATGCTAATCAGATGTTCAGTCTATCAGGGAGCTGCTTAACACTAGATTCAATGGTAGCTTCCAGATGAAGAAAAGTATTTGGTAAATGCAGATGCAAGAGCAGAGAAGCAGAATTCAAACAGGAAGATCACATTACCCCTTTAAAGGTCTCCTCACAATCCCAGCTCTCCTTCAAATTAACTAGTGGATGCAACACTGGTTCTAAGAGGGAGTCAGGTACTCAAAGATTAATGGGCATTTTCTAGCTTCTTCAGATGAATAGTTAAGTACATGAAGATAACACATCTATCAGCACACGTTTCTCAACACTGAAAAAGGGATGAAGCACAGAAGCTGTTTCTTTCTCATCAGTAAATAAAATCCTTACTACTTGTATTACTAATGGTTCTAAAACAAAAGCAGGACCGACTGCATGAAAAATTATTACTTGTTAATTAATGGGAACCTTCATTATAACCAATGTCACCTAGCCTGACCTAAAAGGAATAGCTTCCCCATTGCAATATTGAGTTCTTCATATTTTCTTACTTTTTAAGTAACTGACATTGTAAACACAGGATCTATAAAATAACCTCTATAAAACTATCTATAAAATCAAGACAAATTCTTCTCCTTTCATGAGTGGAAGCTGGGAGATAAGACAAAAGGCTGAAAATTATCCACAGTTGTACAGAGAACAGAAATGCCATTTTGCTGAGCATTCTGAGGTTTTGAAATTTTGTTTAGTTCCCGTTTGGAATGAAATGTAATCTGAAACTTCCTCAGAAGAAAATTTAAAAAAACAATTTTTTTCTTGGATCAACTGAAACATTTCAGCTCAACAAAACTGGAATATTTTGTTTCAGTTTTGGTGTTTCTGTTATATTGTAGTATAACGTATAATACAAACAAACAAAATTGCAAGCAGAAGTTGTTTTGAAAGATGAAATCAAAACACTGTGTTCTGACAATGTCCTGAAACTCTTGATTTGAGTGGAACTACCTGATCTTAATAACCTTGGTCTGACTTCAAAAGAACTACTTCCAGGAGAAATGGTTACAGGATTGGTGTTTACATAGTAAAATATCTGGCAAGCAGTACAAAAGAATTCAATGAGAGTTGAGGACATTCTGCATCACTCAGCACCTTGCAGGATTGGGCCCAATCTTTTGCTTTTAGAAATGTAGGCTTTTGCAAGGTGCCTCTCCCATCTAATCATGTTGGTGGGAAAGGAATCTGTATGCCATCTAGTTCCACCATAAGGTTTCTCAGGCGTTTTATATTTATTTTCTTTTCGGAGGGTAGCAGCATGGATTAGAGAATCACTTTTCATATTGATGGGTCACTATTTAGTTTCTTATTTAATAAAACCATAAGAATTATTAGCTTTTCATTGGAACCAATGGAGCCCCTGCACATACACATAAAGAATTTCTGTGGTTTTGCCTTGGATAAACTACCGTATGCACACAGAGAGACCTCTCCTGCCAAGATGGCAATGAAAGCAAAATTCCACAGCCAACAGAACTGACAAATGCTGACCTAAAACAAGTTTTCTGTTATTTTTAAAATATTCCAGTAGCTTTGTTTTCTGTTCTGTTCTTTCCACTGATTTTTTAGGGTTTCCAGGAAATAGAAGACAATAATAGTATCTTTTAAAAAAAAGAATGCAAATCCTTTTGTACACAAAGAGAATGAGGATCTAGATCGGCATATCCATATCCATAGAGTAATTCCGCTTCCCTGGGAATTTAATTATGTAATATGTTTAAATTTGGGCAGTGAAAAATGTTCAAAAACTTTATGAACTGTTAAAAATTAGCCAAGTTGAAACCAGCTTCAGCAGACCAAAACCCCAGTGGCTCAGGTTCAAAGAATGACATCACTGCATTCCACCACCAGCTTTTCATATCCCATGCTCTGTTAGCCTGTCCTCCAGAGAGGATAGATTCATAGATTCCAAGGCCAAAAAGGATCCCTGTAATCATCTAATCTGACCCCCTGTGTAACACAGGCCAGAACTTCCCCAAAAGAATTAATAGAAAAACATCCAATCTTTATATAAAAAAAAAATGCAGTGATGGAGGATCTACCATAACCCTTATCAAATTGTTTCAATGATTAATTACACTCACTGTTAACAATTTAAGCCTTATTTCCAGACTGCATTTGCCTAGCTTCAACTTCCAGCCACTGGATTGCATTATAATTTTCTCTGCTAAAGTGAAGAGCAACATTTGTTCCACATGTGGGTACTCATAAACTGTGACCAGGTCACCGCATTAATCTTTTCTTTGTTAAACTAAATAGATTGAGCTCCTTGAGACTATCATGGGAAGGAACACCTTCTCTTGCCCCCTCCATTGCCGAGTTCCATCTCCATGACTTCCTTTGAGCTGGTGTAATGACAGAATCATGTCCATGTCATAACAATTCATCAAGAGGCAGCAATGTAATCATCCTGAAATAGTTCAGGCATAGATCCAAGTTTTCCAAACTTTGTTGTAGAATTTGCAGCTAGGTTTTTTTTTAATCCATCACTGGTTTAAATACAGTTAATCTGATTCTCCTCTCACTTAGCAATTTTACACTTCAGTGATGTTATTTCTTATTTACTCTAGTAACAATGAGAGAAGAATGAGGCCCATTATTTTTTAAAGCTTGTGAGTCAGTCTGTTTAGTTTTAGGTGGGCCTGATTTTGAAGTGATTGCCGCTTAGATCATAATAAATCAGGAGTAAGTCCATTGAAGTTGATGAGAGTACAATAGCGTAAAACATTGTCATTTTCTATTGTGCATTTCATAGGTTCCAGGGCCAGCTCCAGGCACCAGCACGCCAAGCGTGTACTTGGGGCAGCAAGCTGCGGGGGGCACTCTGCCGGTCACCGCGAGGGTGGTAGGCAGGCTGCCTTTGGTGGCATGTCTGCGGAGGGTCCGCTGGTCCCGCGGCTTCGGCGGACCTCTCGCAGGCATGCCGCCGAATCCGTGGGACCAGGGACCTCCCGCAGGCAAGCCCCCAAGGCAGCCTGCCTGCCGTGCTTGGGGTGGCAAAATACCTACAACTGCCTCTGATAGGTTCATAGAGTTTAAGGCCAGAAGATGCTACTAGATCATCTAGTTTGACCTCCTATATATCACAATCTCTTAATTTTCATTTAGATATACCAATATCTAGTCCAAAGACTTTAGTTAGACTAAAGAATTTCAGTCCTCAGAAGGCTAAACTGTGTCAGCATAGAGACAGAGATCAGAAGATACAGAGGTTCTCCCAATGCTGCAGGCCCCTACAATGGCAGGGAATTCGTTAAGTCAAATATGCCTGGATGATTTCAGTAGGTGAACAACACCCCATGTGAAGGAAAGACTCGACACCAATTTGCAGGATAAACGAGGAGGTGAAAAAGCTGCTTTTCTGAGTTCACCTGCCTCTTTTATTATCTAAGATTACACATGCGCAATTGCAC